>NC_046657.1:32564408-32591820 GCF_010883055.1 Belonocnema kinseyi
TGCTCTCAGCTGAGAATAAACGCAATAGAGTGGTCGCCTCTGAGGCTCTTTTGGCGTGCATAAGTCGGAATCGTGAGGAATTTTTTCGTCGATTTGTGACTGGATGAAACAGGGATACACCATTACACTCCTGAGACAAAGGAACAATCCAAACAGTGGATTTCCACAGGCGAACCAGCTTCAAAGAAGGCAAAGACCGTAAAGTCAGCTGGTAAGGTTATGGCTACAGTTTTTTGGGATGCACGTGGAATTATACTTATTGACTACTTGGAAAACGGTAAAACAATCACTGGTGAATATTATGCATCATTTTTAGAGCAGCTGAAAGAAGAAATTTAAAAAAAAACGACCACATTTGGCAAAAAAAAATTCTCTTTCATCACGACAACGCCCGAGTTCACACATGCTTCGTTTCAATGGCTAAAATTGAAGAACTAAAATTCGAATTGGTCGAACATCCACCGTATTCACCAGATTTAGCCCCCAGTGACTTTTTCTAATTCCAAACATGAAAAAATGGCTCGGTGGACAGAGATTTCCAGACAACGAAGACGTCATTGCCTCTGTAAGTGCTTATTTTGAGGAACTTCCGAAAACGCACTTTTCTGAAGGATTAAAAAAACTTGAAAAGCGTTTGACCAAGTGTATAGAGCTCCAAGGAGATTATGTTGAAAAATAAAAAAAAATTTACCCAAAAAAAATTGTTTTTATACTTCATTCTAAGGACTTATTGAACTACACTCGTATCTGATGTTGGCGGTTCAAATGCATCGTCAGAAGACGAGACGTGGTTCCAGATTCCATCCTTTGTCACTTATTGTATTTTTGTTGGGTGGTTGGTTACGAGATTTTCCCATTTTTAATTTTTCAATGGTGCAAAAAAATGTTAGAACAGAATTATGTCTTAAAATTTTGTTTTTAATATTTTGTTCCCAATAGGCTAGGGTTACTAGATGGCTCTCATGAAAAATTAGTGCATTACCGTACCCCCCCCCCCCAATACACAGCCAGAAATTGAGGTAAAGGAACAGGTAATTGATCTGGTCGACGTAAAATAGTACCCGCCGACTCTACCACAAGACTATGTGAAAATCTTATCCTTTAATGTACCAGAACATTTCACTTAAATACGCGCTTACTACGAGAAGATGCCGCTCTGTGATCAGAAAGAGCTCCCATCCCCGATGTAATCCAAACTAGGTACTATCTTTGGGTTTACGTTCGGGCGACTATGTAAACCATCATTCCTCTCTCCTTTATCATAGTCCCACGGTTACTTCATAGTGCGATGGTCGCAGAGTAATATACTCGGACTACAACTCGAACTCCAAATATACTAGAAGTTCGGGAATCCGAAACTCCTGCGCTGTTTATATTTCGAGTGTATTGCGTGAAAATGCACACAAGCCTACTACGTGCACGCGCATGCCGAACTTAATGCAAAGTGCAGTCTCGTGCGCCTGATTCTCAAATAGGGGAGGGTAGAGGGGGGGGGGGAAATTCCGCTTGCACCTTTGCATTCTAGGGGCTCGTATCTGTGACACGTTCGTATCTTTGGAGCTCGTATCTTTGAAGCTAAAGCATGGTGTCGCTTACCATCACTTTTACTTTGGTGTAAAATTTGCCTCATTTGCTGTGAATGAGAAGCCTCTAGATGCTACTATTGGTCCTGAAATCGATCTCCAGCGTGTTCTTCAAGCTCGTACTGCCATTCGCTTGCAAGATTTGAGCGGAAATCCCATCCGATCATCGCCCTCATTGTGTAGTTAACCACTACACTCATGACCCCATCTGACTATTGGCTGGAGCATTGTCCCTCAGGTAAATCATAGAACAAAATTTAACAAAAAACATTATTTTAAACTCGAGTCAAACCTGACTTACCCTTGGATTTCTGATCGCTGTTTCCTGAAAACGCTAACCTGATTTGGGAAAAAACTAAACCCTAACCATAATTTCCTAACTTTTTAAAGTCTAGGTTGCTTGTCGAGACTTTTTCAATAAGGGTTTCAACGAAACGAAGAAGAGCTGTTTGTTAAACGTTCAGTTATAAACTGCAACTTCACAATTAATTCAAAAATTTCTATCTGACATTGGAAGCAACCCTATTTATAAAAAATATAATTTTTATATTTCTTCTTGCAGAACCAAGTTTACAAGGTGACCCCGCATTTTATTTTATTAGCTCACCAGTCAGCTATTCTCAGTATTACATGGCCGAAACCCGGATCAAGTAGATTCAATAACCAGTGAGATTCGTCCAATGTTTAGAATAGTAATTGAGACGTTCCTTTTTCATCGTAGGATCAAATAAAAATGCCAGATTTCTCTAATTAAATTAATTTAAATTGAGAATATAAATTAAAAATATAAATTCTAAAGAAATAGAATAAACATATTATGTACAAGTTCAAACTGCGCTCATATGTTAACATACTTCTTTTTATGATATAATTCATTCAATGTCATATATGCAGGAGATAGTGGGGCTAAGCCGACACACAGAGGCAGATGCCATTGTAAAAATCGTTTTTTTTCTGATTTAGAGAGTCTCAAAAGCGCATGGTAAAGGGCAAACTAAGCGATTCAGGAAACTATCCGTGAACATGCATGACTTAAACCTAATTTGTGTGACGAGAAAAAAAATACCTCCATTGGTGTAACCGGATAACCGGGTGTTCACTCACTTATTTTCAATTTTCCATTCTTAAGAGGAGAACAAACGTGCGGGGCATAACCACCGAAATCACTTTTACATATGCAAGTCAAAAGTCGCTCCCAAAAAATTACTTACGAAAAAATATAAATAAAAAAAACACATAAGTAACCTTTATAATACTTCAAGTTATATTTTCGGTTCCATAATAAACTAAAAACTTTTTCATGATGAAAAACAGAAAAAATCGCGTAAATCATATAATAGTTTCCAGAATTTATTGCTATATAGCACAAAGCAACCAAACATGATTTCCGCATAAATAACATAGATGGTCATTTCAGCTACTGACATTTGTATAGATTTATTTTTTAGCAAGCCCATTCTTATAAACAAGGGCTGTTTAGACTCAAACCGGAAATTGAAATATTTTCAGATAGAGTTGAAAACATGAAATTATAAGTTTGTTAATAAGTATACGTTTATGGAATATCAAACAGCCTCAAGTGGCATAAGTTCCTCAGGAAGATCGCGGATTATATCAGCAATACAATTTTGCATGGAGTGAAAAAATAGCGGACGTGATTAAAAACAGAATCTTTGTTAATGCCACTTGCTTTAACATTGCTGCTTTAATATTGCTGCTTTAATATCGCTGCTTAAACATCTTTGACGTAGTTGGACATCTTGCAGAATTGGCAGTCGTAATGTAATAATATCGCTACAAGCAAATTTGTAAATTACATCGAAATGCAGATGGTAAACATTGGAGGCTGTTAATAGCGCTATGAGAACCGAGAATATTTCGAGTATTATGAGCATCGATGAACATGTACAAGGACAGAATATTATTTACAGAATTAATTTACAGAATATTATTTCTCTCGACTACCTTAGCAGTTATGCTTTCGAATTTTAAATTGAATTGTTATTAGTATTATTATTCTTTAGTAGGGGAGGACAATAACTGCCCACAACATTGTGGTGAAACCTATTGTCTCCTCTTGTGTTGTTCCCTTATGCGTCCTTGTTAACAGGATTGGACGGTCATGTATCTCATAGCCATGTAGTAAAGTATGTACCGTGTCACTTTTCAGCATGCAGTGCATTAACTGTTCACCTGTTAATTGCGGTGTTACTAAATGCCTCATAAATGTCTAAAAACGCTGAAATTGCTACTTCACATTTTCGCATTGTATTATTAATGCGCAAGGTAAATGCCTAGAGAGATTTTTTCGTTAGGATTTCCGCCTTCATTTAAAGAGTCTACCAATTTGTCTAGTCGATCTGAGGAATTTCGCCTCATATTAGGTATCCTTATCCGGCTTTGGAATGAAGATTGCCTTAACCTCCATGCTGTGTATATTTTATAATTTCCTGCCGCTTCAAATGGTTTAAATTGTTTCAATACCTTTTCTAATTTTTAATTGGGTGCAAATAAAAATAGCCACTTGAAAATTTTCATTAAGACTATAAAAGTTGACCTACCTGAGTGGCATGGGTCATAGATTACCCCCTCAACTGTGTAGTTCAACTGCGAGCCCGGGAAATGTACCCTCCTTAGGTGCTAAAGGATTTGAATAGGCGTCTCAGCCATTTCACCCGAAGGCAATAATAATGCCTTTAACTACCCATAAAGTTTCTCTGAAGTTTAGGAGTGTCAGATATATTCTCGATATCCTGAAAATATCAACTCTTTGATTCACTTACATAATTTTGTATTTCATTATTTTCAGCGTCTTGAAAAGGCATTAAGTTTCCTTTTTCAGTTAATCTGGTTTATACCTTTGAACCTGAGGTTTATCGTTTGTTAAGGACAAGCATATGCCACCACTTTAGCTCTTGGCCGATGCTCATCGAACATGAGGTCAAAGCAATTATTCTGTGACATGTAGATGTCACGAAGGTTCTTACTACCCCAATTCGAATGATTTGCATTAGCATCACAACGGATGAGCAACCGCTATTCTTTGACACAGAAGTTGTAAAGGTGGATCCTGGAATTAAAACTGTAGGTATGCTGAACAAATGGCCATAGGTTGCGCTTGCCCGCTAAGTAGTGCTGACTGACCCGCTCTTGTGACTTAAGCCTCTGACCACTTTCAAACGTCTGCTTGAAAAACAGACCCTCTTTTAGCGTGCTAAATGTTTATTTGAATATAATACAGACTGCTAGGAGAACATCCAGTGTCCATCTTAAGTTTCAATTGTCTCAATCACTTTTTTCAAAAGCAAATGCGGTGCATTGTCTATGACTGTGACCTTGGTTTTTGAGATTATCCTCATATTGATCCTCTCCAACCCATAGTGAGGCCTGTAGTCCATCTTCTTGAGACTGTCGCCCACTACTGTCTCTGACGTTATTACAATTTTTATGGCTTGCCTACTCTTCGTAACATCTGTAACCTTCCGTCCTCCCATTTTAATGGTGGGGTTTGGGATTGCTATCCTTTTAAGTGCGGCTATTGGTTCTACATATATACTAAGAATCTAAGCCAGAAGCTTCACTGGTATTGGGATGTCTTTGATCTCAATTACTTTAATCTTAACTCCCACTAAAGGTTGTAATCCACCAACAGCTTCAATGTGCCAAGTTCGAGACACTTCATCTGAACAGATGACAAAACAGTATCATTTTTGAAGCGGCAGTTTTAAAACTATGAGATAACTTCTCTAGGCTACACTCCATAGATATTCTTCTCTAATGTGTCTTTAATTTCCTTGACCTGGTCGTCATCGAGTTTGTTTATTGGTTATTTGGTTATAACTATGGCCAGTTTTAGTTGACCCCGGCATTAATATCACCAGGTTTATTCCCAGATGGTTCCCTACTTATAGATACCTAAGTATGTTCTAATGCTCTTTTGTTAATTTCCATTTTCACAGGGAAAGATACTTTTCCCAGATGGGTAATTGTCGACTCCCCCTGCGCGTTTTTTTTTGAGAACTCATTTTGTCCACACGTGTATCTAGAGAAATGAAATGTCGCCCCTGTAAAGACCCGCATGCAAGGGTAAGACTAATTACTAGGAGAGGTCGCCCAGTATCCCCGAGAGATTGTTAGGACACCTTCGTACCCTTATATTCAAACAAATTTGAAAGAGAAAAATACAGTCTAAATTGTTAATTTAGGTTCTTAGGTGGCTTTAATAAAGAACGTTTCTAATTTCAAGGTTTGGGAATCGCGCAAAAAAGAACTGTTGCAAATAGGGGTTGCAGGAGAGGATCAGTGAAAGTATCGTCACGAACTTAGATAACCTTTAGTATGTTTCCTAATGATCAATTTGAACTCTATTCCCTTTCCCCTTTTTTAAGGAATTATTTTTTCCCCTGATTTAAAGGAACCTTTTCTTTTATTTTAAAATTAATTTCTTGGTAGAAAAGTGAACTATTATATTCTTGGTTCGGAATTTATCTCGTTCGGCTACAAATTCGACAATTTAGTTAAAAATTTAATTATTATGTTGAAAATACAACTATTTTGTTGAAATATTCTATTTTCTGGTCAAAAATTCAACTAATTAGTAAGAAGCTGAACTACTTTCTAAACATATTTTTTTGGGGTCGAAGATTCATGTCTTTTGTTAAAAGTTAAGTTTTTAAAGTAAAAATTTGACGAATGCATTGTTGGTTGAAATTTGATATTTTTTCATTAGAAAATCAGATATTTAATTAAAAAATTAACTTTCATATTTGAAAATTTATATAAGAATAAATTTATCTTCTGCAGTAGAAAATCAATCTCCTCAAAAATTAATTTTTCTTCAATATTCATAATATTAGCTAAATATTTATCAATTTGGGTGAACATTTTATTATTTTGTTAATTTTTTTTAGAACAAACTTTTCAAATGAAAATGTAACTCCAAGGTAAAAAATGTGAAATATAATTCCATTGTTGGTTTAAATTCGATAAATTTAATTGAAAATTAATCTTTTCAACATTAAAAATCAACTAAATATTTTGTTACGAAATTATCTTTTTTGGTTGAATTAAGCTGTGTTTGATTTATAATTAAAATTAATCTGAATTAAACACATAAAACTAAAATTTAACCGATTTGTTATAAATAAGTTCTCTTTTTGTTAGAGAACTAATTTTCTGAGAAAAGAAATATTCAACTATTAGTTTAAAATTTATCCTTTAGAAGTTTGAAAATACATGTTTTTGTTTGGAAATTTAACTATTTGAGTAAAAGCTTATCTTATTTGTTAGAAAATGGCCCAAAATTAGTAGCGTAGTTTATGGACGGCCCCTTATTGGCTGTTATAAAATTTATTCAGCTTCTACGTTTTTAATTATTTAAAGAATGGTAGCGTATCAAATTCCTTGATTCAGAAAGCCTTTTTGGAAACTCAAAAAACTGGTGAATTTTGCTGTGCTAAAAGTTAAAAAAACGACCAGTCGTATGCAAAAAATGGGTGAACGGAATTTTGTAGCTAGGTTTTGGAACAAACGTCCTTATGAATATTTCAATTTGTCTTGTGCCGTTTCTCCAAATAGTCAATTTCATTATTTTTAATGTTATTTTTTACGATTAAAACGAAAACCACGCGTTTTGTCAAGAAATTATTTCAAAATTTTTTTTAGATTTTTTGGGTTAAACAACCTTTCTCTTATATCTTGTGTCATTTTACCAAAAATGTAATATTTAATTTTTTATGTTGTTATTCACGATTAAAATAGAAACTACCAATCACATATAAAAGCCATTAATAAAAATTGTTGTTCTCTACTTTTGGTAAAAAAATGTTATCTATTTTTCTTAGCTTTTTGTCGTATGTAGAAAAATTTAGGTTTTGTATTTTCACTGTTTTTTTATAAATAAAACAAAAACTACGTGTCCTATAAAAAAGTGATAAGTAACAAATTTGTATATATCTTTTGGGTGCATAATGTTTGCCTCATAATTTTTTTCCTACCTTGCATAGTTTGACAACAAAATACAATTTTTTATTACTTTTTGTTTGATAAAACTTTGAATTAACAATTTTTCGTAAGAATTTGTAAAGTTGTTATGATAATCTTGTAGGGCTTACGAAAATTAACATTTTACTTTTTAAGTAATATGAACGAGTGTACAGAGAATTTTTGAATTATGAAAAAATATGGTCTCAAAAACTTTTAAAATACGCTCACTTTTAGAATTTTTATCCAAAATGGCTGACTAACGAACTTGGCATTTAGCTTAGGACACTAAAAGAGTGTATCAAAGGCCAATCTAATATCTTATTTTGTTTAAAAGTTATCGTGCTCATAGACAGACAGACATAAAGACAGATACACACATTCGTATAAACCTGTTTTTCGGATTGAAGGGGTCCTAAAACGTGAATTCTTGACAAAAACTGGGAGGGGGGGTCAAATGTTACACAAATATAATACCTTCTCTGATGAGAATGTATTAACATGTAAAAATAACAAATTATTAATTAAATTTTTTGAAATCCCACATACGAGGCGAAAAAAAAATTAAATGAAAAAAGTTGTGATTAGAATGTCCCCACAAAGCGGGCAGATTTTTTTTTACTGTTAATAATGTTTTTCATGATTAGAGTCAAAACTATACATCCTATCAAAAAGTGGTTAATAACAAATTTGGAGATCTTTTTCAAATTCACAATTTTTGTCTCTTTATCTTTTACCGTATTTTGCATAGTCAAAATATGGAATTTTGATTTTTTTTTTAATTCAAAAATTGTTACGGTAATCCTGTTGGGCATCGAAAAAGCAACATTTTTCTTCTCTTAACTTTTTTTCATATCGTGCGTTATTTGGCCTAAAATGTTCATTTTCGTGTGTTTTTTGATATTTTGTAAATGCTATAACTCTGGTCATTTTTGATATTATGAAAAAGTCATTAGGATAAATTGTTCGAATTTTTGAATAACATGAATAGCCGTACAGAGAATTTTTGAATTTTTAAAAAAGTGGTCTCAAAAATATTCAAAATGTGCCCACTTTTGAATTTTTATCCAAAATGGCTGGCTAACGAACTTAACCTTTAGTTTAGGACAACAAACGAATGTACCGAAGGCTAATCTAATAGATTCATTTTTTCAAAAGTTATCGCGTTCACAGACAGACAGACATACATACAGGCAGGCAGACAGGAATACATATATACAGACCTAACAATCTACATGAAGCATTTAAGGAAAAGAACAGGAATCGGAAATATTCACTTCTTACACTATGAAATTCATGTGTAGCATAAACAACCCAAGAATAAATGTATTTCAATATATTGTAGTCTTAAAAACATATGGAAATAAAAATCAGGCTTACTTGATATTCTGATAAAAAGAATTGAGTTAAAAAAATAACGAAATGTTATAACAATTAAATACGCGTGTCTTTTAATGTCGATGGCCTGTAATAAAATTTATTATTCATCAGAGAAACACCACATTTTATTACATTTTTTTTTATAATGCATACAAAATGAAATGTTTAGAATATTGATTTTTCTATGAAATGCAAAATATAAAAATTGTATATACCATATGAAACTGGTGCAAATTGTTCAAAAATTGTAATTTTGGTTGACTTGCTGGTATACAACGAGGAATTTTTTCGTCAACCAATAAAACAAAGCTTCTTTATCAAAATAATGATAAGATTTAAAAAAATTATGAAATAAAACAAAAAGAAAATCAGAAAATTTTCATTGGATCAAAAGTTTTCTGATTCCTATCTAGGTATTTAGATCCTTTTCCGCTCTTGGTTCTGTGTGATTCTTGTTTCTTAACGCTCTCTTTGCTTTTTGTATTAAAATTTACCATGATTTTTTTTCCTTGGCTACTTCTTCACGAAACTTTTCTTTCCAACAAACAAACCCCTGCCCCCAAATTTCTAGAGACTTTTGTTCCAGAAGAATAGGTATGATAACTATATCAGCGAGCGCACTGCAAATTTAACAGAATTCTGTACCTTCTAATGTATCATTTAAAATAGCTGGATTCATTGACGTGTGATAAAACTTGGAATTAGCATCAGAGCTACCTGATTTTTCTTTATTATTTTTCGAATCACTATAAATGTAAGCCACATTCAGAGATTTCTGTGATTTCTGGAACACAGAAGGACATTCTTCTTCCTGTTTTTGAAATTCATTATCGGCTTTTTTTAGTTTTTTGAAGGCATTAACGTAATCATCACAATTTTCTTCTCTTGCGATTTCTTCAACGCGTCTGTTGAAGTCTTTGGTCCACTCATATTACTTATTCTAAAAATTATATTTCGTCTAAATGAATTTAGTTAATGGATTCTTATCTTCGTCGACCTGGTTCGCAGCATTATTTTCTTCTTCCTCTTCTTATGAAGTATTGAGCCTTTTTAAAACCCACTGTCTTTCTTCATAACACCTTGTGTCATTGCCGTCATCTGCACAACTGAAAGACAGCTGAATAGGTTTGGAAATTTTGGTTTCTGTTTCTTTTTCGCTTGCTATAATCAATAATTCCATCGCTGTTTTGTAGAATTTCCTAACTTTTTTGGATTTGAAAGATTTCGGCAATGACACATAATGTTTATTGAAATATGCAGTATCAATTCGAACGAAGCAATTAGGCATGGCCTCTTATCATAAGTGTTGCAGAACTCTTGAATAGTTCTGGAAGCGGCGAAGACAAATAAAATATCCAACATTATAGCTTTTAAGGAGTTGCAAATTACCTTCTTAAGATGCGATGCACCGAATGCTGCTGATCTTCCGAATCACGCCTTGTACTGATCGTTTGAGCAACCGAAATTTTGCCGTTACCATTATTGACTACAAAACAAACAGACGCTATTTCACGTACCGCGTAACTTGAGTATGCGTGACGTTGATGATTCCTCCAGTTTATAACAATGAAGAGTTCGGTTGAAACTACGATAATTTTATTAGACATGACTTCAGCTATAATTCTCGCGATCTCCCTTATAGGATCTGGACCCAGACATTGTAAAATCTTATGCTCCGACTTGCTCTCAATCAGCATCTCGGAACTATGTAAGTTAGCAGGGTCTTTTTTATCTACTGAATCCATTGATTCTCCTTCTAACTTCAAATGATCAATTTCAATAGATTTTTCTTCCAGCTACTTTTAAATTACATCGCGAAATTATTTTTGCAGGTAGCGCTCACTGGATTTCTGGACTTTGCCACGTTCAGTTATCTTGTGAGAAATTTTTACTTCTTTTTCAAACTTTTTGTTATCAATTTCATCCTTGATTTTGCTTTCACGTTTACAGTATCCTATAAAAAGTGCATTTTTGAAATTAAAATAGAACTCAGGAAAATGGTGTTACGAAAATTTGAAAATTAAATAAATGCAGGGGAATTTTATAATTCTTCTAATTATAATAACAAATGATAAATAATTGGATTAAAAACAGACTTTATAGAACAAGTAGACAAAAATGAAAGTTCTACCGTGCAATTGAGTCAAATTTAAATTTGTTCTTAGCCTTGAGCATTTCTGTTATATAATTTGTACCGAAACTAACAAAAACATTAAAAATTCTCGAACACTAACAAAATTACTTTCTTGAAAAATTGTGAGCAAGCCTAACACAATATAACATTTTTACTAATAAAAAACGTTTTATAGACAGAAAAGGGTGAAACTGAAAGCCGCAACCAATTTTACGATTCTTAAGAAAGCCTTTTGTGATCGAATCTTAAAAAAGACTCTTCTAAGTACAGCATTGGTCCTGCGATACAGTTTGATCACTCTGTCATCATCATTACTTCATTCTTCATTCTCTGCCAACATCAGTTCATTTTAGCTGACAGTTGACGATGCTTTTTTATTATTAACATCCTTTCTTTATGTAATGCAGCTTAATAAATCTGGTTTAAGCACCAGATTGTGAATTGTTTCAGGTGATAATTTATGATTAAAATCAAATGAAAAATCTGTTCACACTTTATCCGTTTTTGATACTATTTTAGTTGGATCGTCCAATGAAAAAATATCTGATTTTCTTTTTTTAACAGCATTCACTATTACACTATTAAACACTTTCTTCGGCCTTCCTGGTCTAATATTAATTTCTTCCTCCATTTTTCAACAAAGATAATGAAGACAAGTATAACAAATAATAAAACGTAATAACAAAATAATAAATTTAATTTGTGAATCCGTTGACTATTAATAAAATCGTAACAAAAAATGTGATAGGAAAATTTGAGGACTATCCGTCGATTGTTGAAAAAAGTATACTTTTTCAAAATATTGGGCGAACGCGAAGAAAAAAATGAAGCTAAGCATATTCAGGGAAATATCGTTGGCCCACCCTGTCATAAAATAAGACAATTTGGTATAACATTAATTTACATTAACAGATTAAAGATAACGCAATTTGATAATAGATTTTATGCTTTCAGGATGATTCATTTTGATAAAAAGAGATATTTCGGGTTTCACTCGTGTAAAAAACTACGAATTGTTTGCCGACGTTTCGTAGTTTTTTACACGAATGAAACCCGAAATATCTCTTTTTATCATAACTCAATTTATTTTTAAATTGACAAACAACCAAACCTACGCTTTCCTGTCTCCATTTGAATTGGCTTATCAGGAGGAAAAGTATATCTTCGTGTTTCAAATATCCAGTGCTGATGTACATTGGAAATCAGCGAAATAATATTTAGATAGTCAATACCACATCTCAATCTGCCAGGAGGAGGAATGCGTATATGATGGCAGGATCAGTTGGCATGCATATTACCGATAATTTTAATAAATGTTATGCATGAGGGATGGCTCTCTATGCAAAGCTTTTATTAGGAAACTTTCATGCCAAAGCAATAGTTTCTAGTTCACCGTTCTGGATTGATTGCAAAATTTTGGCCCCTGAATCAGTTTAAAACTATTAGAATAACATCGTTACAAATGGCAGAGATCTACTTCACTGTTATAAATGTTAACGACACATTTAACGTACTAAAGTAACTGAAATTTAGGAAATGAGGTTGCTGAAAATCAAATTCCGTAACTTCTATGTAAATTGACTCAATTTGTATTTAACTTCAGAAGCGGTTTCTAAAAATTAGTTATATTTTCCTAAAATGCCCAAATGGTAACAAAAGTATAAGTTATCGTGACGTATAGAAATACGCAGTTGCATGCGCACTCCTCGCTTTTCGAGCGCGTGCGGCTAACAGACGAAGCATGGAGGTTCAGTATTGGTGGTAATCGCCATGTTGGAAAGATTTTGTTATGAATTTTTATGTAAGGGGAGCATTTTATACTTATACCAAATTTTTCGGACCATCACACGCTATTTTTTTTAGTATTTTTCTTTTATTTAAGAATCCATTTATTTTGGTAGACATGACACCTTTCTTGGATAAAAATGCAACTATTTTTATAAAAATTGAACCAGATTTTTCCCCAAAAAGTTGCCCTTTTTTATTAAAAGTTTATTTTCTGTTTCGTTGAAACATCTTATTTTTTGGTTAAAAATTAAAGTATAATCTTCCTCTGGTGTCTCCCTCCCACTGGTGTTGCCACTGCTTCTCAGTGAGTGTTCTGACATCGGCTTTCGCGGTTCTTTTTTGTTTACATCCGAAGACGTTTCGAAGATCCGCTTGTTCTCTAATGCCAACAGTGTTATTGGTATCACTCCGGCGAGTACGAGTGTAGCCGGTTCCCAGACGGTGCGATAGGACGAGATAATTCGTTGCGCTCCTGTCTTCTGTACTGTCGCCATCCGGTGTCGGAACTTCTTCACCTTCAGCGCATCAGCTTAGATCTCGCTTCCAGACAGCATGATGGAGTGTGTGACTGAAATCAGCAGTCTTCTCTCGTTTGGTCTAGGCCCGTTTATGTTAGCCATAAGCCTGCTCAGGGCCGACATTGCCGCTGCTGCTTTGTCTGCCGCTTGTCTAATCTGCTCCCAGTAGGTAAGCTTCGTTTCTATTTTCAGGCCGAGGTGTTTTACCACAGGTTTCGTCTTGATCTCCATTGAGCCCACCTCATGAGGTTGGATGTAGGTTCGATTTTGCATTGAAAAATAATAATACCCAACTTTATGAGGAAAGGTATCATATTACTGTAACTGTCCAAGGTCTCGTAAGATTCCGTCATATGAGGCATTCCAGAGATCCGATCCTAGGGTCGATCACTGGGCAGCTCCGGCCGTCACTTTCCTTGTCTTTGGACCTTCCTTGATGTCGTACAACAGGACTCTGTCACTCAGGTAGCTCTTAAGGATTCGCAACAGGTATTTCGGGACTTGAAAATCTTCCATTGCTTCTATCATATCGCCCCATTTGGCCGAGTTGCATGTATTCTTAACATCCAACGTGGTCAGAAGGACGATGCTTGTAGTTGCATGGTTTCCTTGCTGAGCCTGTTTCATTGTGTTCGCTATCTCTCGGATTGCGTGTACTGTTGAGTCTCCTCTCCTAAACCCATACTGCCATTTTGATAGATCTAGAGCTGTCTGTATAGCTGTCTTTAGGTGAGGTTTTAACATTTTCTCGAGAAGATTACCTGCTATGTTTAGCATGCACAGCTGTTTGTACGCTCCAGGTGTTTTTGGATCTCCCTTGTGTTTACTTATGAGCACTAATCGCTGTGTCTTCCATTTTTTGTGGAAGATTTTAGCTTTTAGGCAGCAGTTATACATATCGAGCAAGGCTTCCGGGCTGGTGCGGGCTACGACTTTCAATGCCTCTACTGGTATGCCATCTGGCCCTGGTGCCGTCCTATTTTGTAGGGAGCGCACTGCTACCATTATCTCCTCTTCACTAAAAAATGGTACTTCGGCACCAACTATTTCATCCTTGTCCTCACCCCTAATCGGGTGATTTGGGAAGAGTTCGTCGACAATGGTCTGCATCACCTCGGCTTCCATATTTGCGCATGCGGATAGTGCTTCTAACTTTCGCGTTACTATTTTATATCCCAAACCTCAGGGGCCGTTATCCACCTCTTTGACCAATCCTCCCCAGCTTGGAGCTTTGCTGATATCAATAGCTTGGCGCAGTTCTTTTTTCGCGCTTTTATATTCTGCGATCCTTTTATCTCCCTCGCCGGTGTTTCGTTTCCTAGTGCGCGTGGCTTCCTTTCTACTTTGTACGCATTTTCTCTTGAGGTCCGTGATTTCCTGGTTTCACCAGCAGTTTGGTTGTCGACTTCGCGTTGTTTTCGTCGTGGCATTGTTTTGTTAAAGGCTCTTTTGCACTACCGAGAAGTGATTTAAGGGATTCTGGCCTTTCTTTCATTACTCGTGATATTTTGACTTCGTCCATTTTGCAGACATTCCACCCTGCGCGCTTGCCTTGATGCATGTTGAATTTTTCTCTTTCTCCCACTTCTAGGTAGATATACTTGTGATTACTGCCAGTGTAATCCTCCAATACTTGTCAGTTTTTGGTAAGAGGGCAGAGGCGGTCCAAAGTGAAGGTGATGTCCAATATGGATTTCCTGCAACCGGGGCGCCTAATAGTCGTTGTCCTTTCGGTGTTCAGGACTATTAGTTGCAGCCTGGCAGCCATTTCCACTAGTCACTCGCCTCTTGTATCGGTTTTTGGCATACCCCATTCAACAGCTTTCGCGTTGAAGTCTCCTGCCATCATTAGCTTCCCTTCCTTGCCACGTATCTTGCTCGGCTCTTGTCTGAAGACTTTGCAAGTAACCGATCCAGGGACAAGGTTGAAAGGCAAGGTTTCCTCCTTTAGTATGGCACACAGTATGCATCGATGTTCGCACGTGCACGTGGCTCCCTTATGTTTTTCAATGCCACACTTATAACAGAGTCTACTTCGATCTGCCTCTTTACATTCTTTGGACTGACGCCCATACCCAAGGCACTTATAGCAACGGGTTACTCGAACGCTCTGCCTTATCCTGCTGTTTACCCAGCCCATTTTTGTGCGGGAGGTTTTCAGTAGCTTATTAGCTTCTCTTTCGCTCATTTCCGCGAGTGCCAAGACTTGCCCCCATATATTCAGTTTAGTGACTGTGACCCTGATATCACCATGATTTTCAAGGCTTTTCTTCAATGCCTCTTCGACATCTTTTTTGGTTGTCACGGCACCAAGATCCATCAGTTCCAGTGTCGTGTTTGGCAGCATGCTTTTACCTGTGCCAATTTCGCCTATTTTCTCGCCTACTGCTTTCACGAAGGCTTGCGTATCTTTTGTCAGTTTTCCGAGTTCCAAAAGTACACTTCCTTCCCTCGTTTTTCGGATAGAGCGGATAACCGTTTCCGTATGCTCTGGTTTGAGCTTAGACTTGATGTTGCTTATTACCTCGGCATATGACTTTCCTTCGGTGGGTTTGATTAATACCGCTTCCGGGCGTATTTTTACTTCGTTTGGTTTTTCTGAGTTTTGCCTTCTTTTCTTTCTCTTTGTTGTTGCAAGCCTGCCCCTTGGCTTGAAATTGTTGCTCCTTTCCCTCAGACTTTTTTTCCTTGTGACCTTGATCCACACAAGTAGCGAGGCCAAATCGTTTTTCCTTTTTCCCATTAAAGTTGCACCCTCGTTTTTCGCCGGGCTTGAGGCTGTTCTTTTGCTGCTTGTGGATCTAGGTGTGCTTGAGCTTCTTTGGGCCTGTTAGCCACTGGGCCCAAAATGCTCGCTTACAACTTTTAGGTCTGTTCCAGTTCTTGGTAAATGACCTCTAGAGCTTCTACAAGTTTGAGAACTCCAAATTTGACGTCAGTGTTGACATTTCTCTGCCGGTTTGCCGCTTCTTGCATTATGGTTAATGTAGCCAACATTTCCTTTTGCGCCTTGGCAATGATTGCTTCAGCTGTCAGAAACTTCTCCTTTGTCGTCGACTCCTTTGTGCGATTTGACGCTTCTACGTTTTTCTTCTGATTTGGATGTTTGGGGTAATAGGAGCCATGTACTTTAGCCAGTGCATCGTGCGTGGAGGAGCGGACCGCAAAAGCTGGGAACGAGTATACCGTCGGACCTAAGTCATACCCCAGTTCGGTAGTACAAGGACACATCAGCTCCTCGCCACGTAAGCGGGTCAGGCGAACGTGGTCCGGAGCACTTCCAGTGGGCCGCAGCGGAGAACAATCGTGGGTTTTTTCTCGGTATGTCCTTCACCCAGTTTGCTTGGTCCGCGAGATGTACTTTGTTTGGCCTTAACCTCTGTTTCCAGTGAGCATTCCCCTATCCACCAACTGAGGAAGCGCCCGTTAGAAGATGGGCTTTGAATTTATATTTAATACTGCAACATATTATTGTGATACATGTGACTGGAGTTTCATACAGCTACCGTTGCTGAAATTTCTGTTACAGTTTCGGAAAATTTAGAAACGGTTTCTGCATAAAGCTTTAGTGACGCGTCTCTGAATATTCCTACAAAAGTAGTAAGGGGCCACTATGGAGCGACAGCCAGCCTACCTCCTCTCCTCGGCCGTTTATCTAGACTGACGCCTTCCCCCTCCACTACACCGCGAGGACATTGACCCCTGTAAGAGAGGGCATATATGAAGCACGTAAAAGACACTCACTCCCCCCCGTAAATACTCCCGTAAATATGAATTTTTTATTGTTTAAATTTGAATAATAAAGCTCATTTACTAAAGGAATGGAATGGTAAATAAAAGAGATGAGGATTACATGTAATGCATACAAATATATTTATTCAACAAATTTAAAAGAATTACAAGTAGTTACAGGTAGAAAACGTAGGGCTTATGTTTATTTGAAATAGAAGTAAAGTAAAAATTTTCGTGCATAAAATTGGTTTTTATTGATTTTATATATGAATTTACATCACCTATGGAAACTAGAATGGGGCGAATGCGAAAGGTAGCGATTGCGATGAGAGGATGAAGGAAGATAATATATGAAGACAAAATGCTTTCGTGACTGATGATATATACCGGGACAGCCTTGTGTTAAATAATCAAATATAAAAATATAACCCTAACCAAAAATACCTTCGACAAGTTGATCAGTAACCATCTTAGGCCTGTGACAAAAATTAATTACTTAAGCAATTAATTTTTTTATAATATGTGGTACATATTATTATATATAATAATATGTATATATATATATATATATATATATATAAAATATGTGGTACAAAAAGAGCCTCGATGGCTCCAATCCTAACCAAAAATGCCTTCGATATGTAGGGCGGTAACCATCTTAAGCCTGTGACAACATTGCCCTTGCAATGTTTTCATAATATGTGGTATGAAACATTTTAAAATAAATTGGGGTAAAGGGATGCATAGGATGGAGGAGGGAATTTATTTTTATGGAATTCAAGTGTCAATGGGTATATGAAGCTACGACACGGGATTTCTGAAAGGAAGGGAGTTGCAAAAGATGATGACGGTTCTAAAGTTGGTGATGTATGAGGTCGCGGACGGTCAATACGAGGTGAGGAGACTGACCCATCTGGATAGACAACATGACGAGAGTATAGGTAATTTTTAGCGAGAGCTGTTATCCCACTCATCGAGAGGTAGAGAATAGCCCTGGGTGGGTCGAGAGATCGTTGTGGTAGCTATTGTTGAAATACCTGTAAAAACAAAAAACAAAAAATAGTGTTAAATTCGTATCGACTATCAAAAACTGTAATTTATACGTCCTCAATTTGTGAATGTGGATGAGGGTTATATATTTCTAGAGGGTGGCAAAAAAATCTGGATAAAATAAAACTTACAAAAATAAACTACTAAAAATTATTTAAAAGTGTCGGTATTTACAAAAGTATTAAAATGATCTACGTTGTGTTCTAACCATAGGGTAGAGAATCGTAATTGTCTACCATACGTCTCTTCATATCAACAACTCTTTAAATCTTCTTTTTATCACGAGTGACAACTTGATGAAAGCGAGTGGTTGAATCGACCAAAACTTAATTTCAATCGGTTCCTTACGGTCTATTACAAGATCACAAAGGGAGGCAAATTTTACAAGTTTAGAATTATCAAAATTTTAACTTATACCTTCAGCCTCACACAATGTTTATTCTGTGCCATCTGCAGCGCGGGCTATATACGCGTAAAATTTTGGTCCGCCTGAAACGAAAGCGCGTATATAGCTACCCTTCTTGTGCTCTTTTTCGAGCTCATCGGTTAAATCACCCAAGAGAGAGCCTACAGGTGGACTGTATTCGCTCGTAGTTCCGCGAGTGATGTATATACAGGAATCCGTGTCATAATACAAGACTCGTCTGTCTAGTTGCGACAAGTAATCGTACAACTTTAAACGGGTTTGTGCTGTCGTATACGCTGCGATGACGACTTTTGTATCAGGCAGAAGTGTACTGCTTTTTCTCTGTATGCCCAACAAAGATACAATATCTTCCTGTTTGCGTGTACGATATTTCTTACCTCGATTTCTGGGTTAGGTAGCATGCGTAATAATTTCTCCTTTGTTCTTACCATCTCTGAAGTAAATTATATTATATTGAACAACCCTGTATTGCAAAATTTCTGATATATCCATGATCTTGTAACCTAGTTCTATGGCTCTTTTTAATTCAAGGGAAACCCAGGTACCTTCAAATACACGCTGTGATTCAACTTCATACCGACATTCACCCAGTTCAAGACTTTCACATCATGTACGACAGAGGGAACACATTAATTTTCTATGCATACGAAAAGGGAGAAGGGGGTGATAAAGATTTTGAGGTGGCAAAACTGTACAACTTACTAACCCCTCGACTTTGCTAAGATCATAATTTGGTTCTGTAAATTATCTACACTCATTAGAACGAACGTATAATGTTGGATGTTCTATAGGAAACACAACTATCTTAGTGATAAAAGGATACAAAAAGCAAACATCTTTATAATCAATTATCCCCCCGTCTTTCACCTCATAATAACATTTAGTGTTTCCTGTACGATCACCGTAAAAAGCATCACGAGGGTTTAGTATTTTTTCTAGTTTTAGGGCAGAATGATGTTTCAAAAATTGAGTCATATCTTTGTCCTCTTTTCACAAACGTCTGAAATCGCATTCCCATATTTCTGTGACTTCGTAACTATTTCTTCTAATTTTAGAGGTTAGAACGCGTGTACGTTCACAACGATCATTCATGGTTTCTCCAGATTTTCCGACTACATTATCTCTACTCATTTTATTGCATCGTTCGCAATGATGCCAAAAACAGCCGTGAAACTGGAAAATATGACGGGGTCCGTTATTGTCTTCTTGAAAGTACACGTCAGCAATAGGCCCTTCATGAAGACGATACTCTCTACCCCTACCAGCGTGTTGAATTTGCACATCAAGTTCTCCTTTGATAAATAAAAGCCATTCCTATTGTCTATTCTCGTAAAACATGCTTCCGAAAAAATAAATCGCAAGCATTCATTAAGAATTCGTGATTGTAATCACGATCACACTTGCATAATATACAAAAATTGAACCCACCTTTATGATTTTTATTATTTTTAATATTCACTAAGCGGGAACACTCAGGAGACACATTATTTCCGGAGGAGTACGAACCGTGTGTTAAATGGTGATTAAAGCAATCATTATTAAAAACCGACGAAGATATTTTTTTCGCAATCTGGTAAACGAATATCGGAACATTTTCCTAAACATGAGGTCTGAGCAAGAAAGGCTTTACATTTATGTGCACACCTATGATCGCAACTGCTTCTGTAGCCTTTGTTACCAGATGCACAAAAACTCGAGAGGATACAGCCTCTGTTAAATTTAAAATAGCGTGATAATGACTGCTATTATCATTGTACAAAAGATGTATAATATGTGTGGGAACTTCACCTCTTTCGATGAAGCGTGCAACACCATAAAAAAGGGGGGATCCTTACCATATCCAAAGGTTCTAAAGTTACATTGAATAAGTACAATACCCTCATTGACAAGGTATGTTTGGAATTTTTCCAGTTCCAAAAATCCACTTCCTTCTTCCAGGTTATCACCATAAACAATTGCACGTGGTATGCATAAATTATCGGTATTAAGTATACTTAAAAAGATCCTTTTTAAGTACATCACATGTCAATTTCCACCATCCCTCGCCTACTGGATTATTCACGCAATCCATTATTAATTTAAAAGTATCGTCAATGCGGAACTTGGTGACGCTATAAGTGACCATGAAAATTAAATTCCATAAATTTTCAAAATGACAATCAACTGCACACGGTAAAAAAAATTGAGCTGTGACAGGGATATTATTTCTTATTATAGCTAAACATTTAGCTGAAAACGAACGAAGGAATTTAGAAAGATCCCTGGATCAGCGAAAATGAATATCCTTTACCATTTTCCATATACCAGGGATATCGTATAGTCAAACCTCTAATAAGTAAAGCTATAATAGGGATATTAAGAATAGGTGTCTGAAGCAATTATCGGAAGAGCGCCGGTGCATTATGGGAGCAGCGAAATAAAATGGCGACGGTCTGATCGGGAGCAGTGACAGATGGTATTTACTTTGGACAATTAAACGCTTTTTACCGCTTAAAATGTGCGCGAATGTTAATATTAAATGGAGTTTATGATGCAGTAATAATAATTTACATTTGTTTTCATTGTAGGCGATAACTATATTGAAATATCAAGAAACGCGATAAAAGCAACAAACTTGACCTTCAAATGCATTACACGGATTTCAGGGAAATTCATTTTCGCGATGCCAGACGAAAGATTGGCTACTGTAACTTAATATATTTCTATGAAAACTAAATCTTTTTTCTAATCTGAAGATAATACAATTATACATAATCTGTCGAAAATAATAAACTTCCGAACTTAGCAATTTTGTCCAAATTATTGATTTACGAAAACAATTTACATAAAGTAACTGAATGTTTAACTCTTCTAACTAAACGTTCTACCTAATCCAAGTGTACACTTTCTTTGAGTTTAATATATTCTCGATTCACCGTTCGCCTCAAGAATTTTTTTTCCGTGGAGGATTTCGCCGGGAGCGTGTGCTAATCTGAAAAATTGCACCCGCTCCCAGCGAAATCGCGGTAAAATTTCAGCCATAACCACGTCTCACGACCCTGAGATAGGTGGTTACAGTCTGTAACGGAATCAGTAAAACGATCCGCAAAAAGTTGTGCACCCTGAAAACACTTCAATCCGGGCGATTTAAGGAAAGCAAACCTTAGCTCACAGACATTGACTGATCCTCCACATTTCTGTGGAAGATATCGTGCATCTTCTTATCGAGGAGCTGCTCACGAAAGTTTTTCTCTTGCGCTTTCTTAATCCGGGCTTTCAGGAGTGAGTACTCGAGATAGATAAGATTTTATGCATTTTGCTCACCCCTAATACTGAAGTTAAGTCCGAGTATTTCAGCAGCCTCCTTCGCTGCTTTGTACATAAACGGTCCTTTGCCCACTTTTTTGTGATTCCT
This sequence comes from Belonocnema kinseyi, assembly GCF_010883055.1. Classification (NCBI taxonomy): domain Eukaryota; kingdom Metazoa; phylum Arthropoda; class Insecta; order Hymenoptera; family Cynipidae; genus Belonocnema; species Belonocnema kinseyi. The sequence continues at coordinate 32,586,397 of NC_046657.1, forward strand.
GGCCTTTTTAAGAAGAGAGCCTCTTCCATTTGCGACTGTATGTGCTGTAATCAGAATAATCCTACTGTGAAGACATTCAAGAATCAATATTCCGCGACCATCTTGAATGCGTGAGATGTACAGTCGCGAAACAGAAGACTTAAGATGCATGCTTATGTTCATGTGCATAACCTTTCTTGTCCCGATACCAAGGGAATTGAGCTCGTTCTTCGCCCATGGAACTACTCCAAATGAATAAAGTACTACCGGGACGGCAAGCGAGGAGATAAATAAGAATTATATTTTTACATTATCGGCCGGCGCGGCTGCCCCCAACGCGTTAGATCGCCTGATGATAAGCTGATACAGGCGATTCGGGAACGCTGATGCCGAATACTAGCTGATTGTCGGCATGCAAACCAGGCTCAATTAAGTTTAAAAAGCCTGGTCCGTGCGCGGAACCGAAAAAAGCTTATATAGGTTCCACATAGGCCTCGCTTACAACCTGGTTAGTTTTTCAGAAATTAAATTTTCTTTGACTATAGGATTATACTATAAATGATCAACTATAGTGAATTATACATCAGTATAGAAAATGGACCCTCGTGGGCAACATCATTTCACTACTATCGTTTGCGGGCCAAGTGGTTCTGGGAAAACTTGTTTTGTTAAAAAATTCTTAAGATATCTCGATGTCATGTGTGATTCACATTTTGAACGTTTCGACATTTCAGCATCTTGATCGAGAAATATATCCGGGAAAAACTCCGTTTTTTACAAGAGGCCTATCAGGACGCAAAATGTAAGCCTCATGGTTACCTCCTTCTCGATTTAGACCACTCTACACCCGATAATTGTTGGTTTAGAACAAATATCTTAAACCGATGGATTTTCATATGTGTACACAGCTGTAAAAAATGTAAAAGGAGAGGCTCGAGTTGATGAGATACCAGTTAAACGTCTGTAATGGCGTCGATCGTAATCAAGGAAAAGCGATTCTGAGCATCGCTAATGCAAAACTCGTAAAATGTATGTGCGAGTGTGCTATAAATATTTAGACAGGTAATATACATTTAAAAATGCATGAAAAATACAAATGAAAAAAGCATAAACATACTTTAAGAAAATTGGCAACATCAAAGGCTACTTGGAACAATAAAAAACGATTTATTATTCAGAAGGGTGGACTTTTACCTTTATCGCTCGCCCCTATTATAGGTAGTCTTTTCTAAAATATTTTAAGCTCAGCTAAATCACGAGAGTAAATACCCCTTTTTGATTTAGCAATTATGGAACATTCAAGAAACATGGTTTTAGTGCCGAGCGAGCAGGTAAAAAATTTCTACAACAAGGTTTCGGATCAGAGAATAATACTATAAATACGAAAGCGCACGCTTCTTCGATCAATCCTGTAGATAATATCTTCTCTGGTGCTAACTAAAAAGTTTCCAATGTTAATAATACAACCCAAACTCCAGGTAATATTATGACTAGATTCGATGCTGAAATGAGTCAAATACATTTTCCATTTTTGAAAGATGAGTATGAAAACTGGAAAATGTATCAACACCAGGAAAACATGGAAGCTTAAAAAACCGATTAAAGAACAGGATAGTCAGATTGATAAAAATAGAGGTGATTTAAGTGATTTTAATTATAATGATGATGAGGAGGGGGAAGATTATTTAAATAATACTGATGATATTATTGCAACTTTTCCAAAAACTTTCAAAAATAAATGAATTGTTTTACTTCAATAACTTTGTCAACCAGAAATACAAATATCAGTGATCTAATAAACGATGCATTGAGATTGAGAAAAAAGGTGAAACCGGCGCGGCGGGCCAAGACCAGTTTGTTATGATCCTTCGTGAAATCGGTATGTCTAGAGAGATTGTCGGAAATAGAAAATATTGGCAAGAATATATAATCTCTTCGATAGAGAGAGGTATTCCAGTATCTACTAGTGGTCATTGACGTGCTGAGTAAATACGCTTGGGTTGAGCTTCTTAAAGATAAATCTGTGAATGAAGTGAGAAGGGCATTTGACGTTATTCTCGATAAAAGCGAAAAGCATTCTAGTATAGGAATGCGACACTCACATGTGACTTTGGAAAATGCAGCACACGCCCGATTAAATATTCAAAGAAAGTATGGTAGAAAAGCCTTGAATGGTAAAAAGCATAAATATAAGGTCACTGATTACGTACGGAACAGTAGAGAGATAGGCCCCTCTGCGAGAGGTTATGAGGCTGCACCAACAAAACCGATTTTTGTGATAAAACGAATAACTAAAGGCCTTAGACAAAATCCGTATGTTTACGAGTTACAAGATCTGGCTTGTGATGACATAGATGGAGTTTTTTAAGAAACAGAACTATCGGCTGTGAAGAAAGATACTGATATTAATGAGTCCGAATTTATTATTAAAGGAGTGATACGTAGGACTGGTGGACTGACAGAAATTTGATTTCCAAAAACATTTCTCGAAATAAGAAACGAAGCACCTGATCGAATGGAAAATCGAATAGCTCTAATGACAAATGTACCGAATAGTATGAATGAAGAAAAAAGGAGAATTATGAGAGAAAAATGAATTAATCGAAAATTTATGGTGAAGATTTACATGTTAAATACTCGCACCTTTACGTTCTCCAAGAGGACGCCCAGTTGTCTCAGCTTAATGACAATGCTATTAGAGATAAATACAGCGCACGGTTTGCACCACAACAATTAATATTAGATACTTTTTATTATGCTAATCAACCAGCAAGTTTAGTGCCTGGTTTACCCGAGAAAATTTTTGTTTATTCTGATATTTGTGAACCTCACATTACATTTCACTTCTTCAAACTGAATTTCGCACGATGGAAATAGATATAAGAGATCATGTTGAGCTACCTATATCATTTGAGTTTGGCACTCTGACAGTGACACTTGTATTTAAAAAAATTGACCAGAGACAAAGGAGAAGGACAGAAACATTAAATGACCAAGTAAAAATGAGTAATTGCGTAGATTACTACACAACAAAAGTAGGTGGAGGGGGAATATCAAAAGTTTCTGTCGGAACGTCGTATCAGCGAGGTCATGGAATTGGAAGCTTTCTAGGTGGACTTTTTCGACGCGTGCTACCGACACTGGCACGTGGTGTGCGTAAAGTTGGTAAGAAGGGCCTTCGTACAGGTGTTAACGTGTTAAATGATATCGATAGTAAAGTACCTCTCAAGCAGGCATTTAACGTTCATTTCAAGGAATCTGGTCAAAAATTGAAAAGAAAAGCTTTGGGCAAAATTGAGAATCTTATGAACGGTTCGGTTATGAATTAGAAAAGGGATTAAACCGGAAAAAGTTAAGAGACTTGATACAACCCATAAATCAAAGCAAAAGAAAGGAGCGAAAAATATGAAATCTAAAAAAAAATCAGTGGTAGTGAAAATGGAAAAAAAAACACAAAAGAAACAAAAGCGTAAAACTAGTGGTGGAAAACATCGTTCAATTTCGAACATTTTTGGTGGTTAAAAAATAGATTATTTTATGATGTCCTTTTTACACTCACATACTAGCGAGTATTTAAAAACTAAAATAGATCTTTTTTCTCTTCCACCAACTCAAACATCTATTGAGAGTTCGCTCATACAATACTCAGTATACGCGTAAAATTTGAAACACGGATAGAAACTTCGGCAAATGCAGAAGGTCTGGAAAGTGTGAGTGTGATAAACAATTTGTTTCATTCGATGTTCAATCAAGCGGACGTATATTTCAATCAAAAACTCGTTTCTGCTCCAAACAATGCATACGCGTACAGAGCGTACCTAGATAAATTGTTCAATTATGGTCCAACTGCAAAAAAGAGCCACCTGACTTCTGCTCTCTGGGCTGCAGATACTGCAGGCAAAATGGAAGATTTGACGACCAAAGATACAGGCATCGATGTTCGTTGAGATTATTTTGGTACAGGAACAACAATAGATCTGATAGGTCATCTGCATCGTGATATTTCCAATAAAAACAAATTTCCTCTCAACAAAGTCGAGATGCGTCTTCAAATCCTCCGTAGGAAAGATGCTTTTTGCCTTACTGACCCTGTCAGGACATGCAGTTTCACAATTTGTTAGCATCGCTCCTTGTTCGTCGTTCAAAAATAAGCCATGGTATTCTACTAGCAAACGCAAAAGCTCTATCACGATATACAGAAAAATATCCTATAACGATAGTCGAGGTCAAAGCGCTTACTTTACATGGACGTATTCACGGTGAAACTCTTGATTATGTTATTCTCACACAAATACCTTTGAAACCTCTGTCATCATATTTTTCTCAAAAAATTCTTTACGTTGAAGCTTATCACGCTCTTTTCTCTGGTACTGGCATTCACTCTCTTAATGAGGGTAATTCTGTCGATAGACATAATTACGCAAGGATTCTGTCATTTTGCTTTTAATCTTATCCCCGATCTTTTTGTAAATTGTTATTCTCACTGGAATCTCGTAAAGCACAGAAGTCCACGAATAGAGGTACGTTTCAAACAACCATTAAAAAATACCGCAAACTCTATCGTATATGCAGAATATGATATGGTTTTGGAAATTGACGCGTCTAGGCAAGTTATTATTGACTTTGGAGGATAATAAATCTTTTTTTCGGCCTGTTATTTCTCATAATTCCACACACATATGACATACTAAACAGTTTTGGACAGGAAATGTCTTACCTTTTTACACAGTCACCGTTATCTCATGAAAATTCAGCTTTGTAAATATTGGAAAAAAGGGTTGAGAGAAAATCTTCCACATATGTTATCACATAAGCATCTTTTTTGAAGCCCACACGTCATCTTTCATTTCGTCCAAAGTAGTCTAATTAGTCGGTTGACTCATAACGTGGTTTTTCGTGTGTGCACAACATGCTACTCTTTGTCACCGTCGTCTTCTTCGCCAAACTCATGATCAGTAAACATTCTTTTTTACGTGAAATATATTATGGACTTCGTGATTGATATTCAAGGCTTCCGCCATCTTGAAGATAGATTTATTGCAAGAGAAGTAGCCCTCATTGCACTAGATCATAACTATACTGGACAGTGTATAACTGCACCATCTTATCTCTTCTTGGATCTCTGTAGTACTGCAAAAGAACAAAATAACTGGCTCACCAATTATCTTCACGGTATCGAATAGTTTGAGGGAGAAACTCCTACGAAGTATTTGTATTCAAACCTACGTGATGTTGCAAAATCAGCAGGTCAGATATATACTAGAGGTCAGGAAAAAGTTGCACTTTTAGAAGACATCACAAGTAGAAAGATTATCAATATACCAGGTGTATACATATGAAACAGGTATTGCCATTTAGCGGCCAGTAGGCACACTTGTAGGCACTGTCGGAACTTACCATTTGTGCTAATTGGCGTATTGTCATCTGTCAACAATATCCAATACC
>NC_046657.1:32591920-32603391 GCF_010883055.1 Belonocnema kinseyi
GAGGGCGCATACTTTGAATAAAATGTTTGTTATCATTCTCTTGAAATAAATGTGTTTTTTTCTTGAAAAAATACCGGTTTCATATGTATACACCTGGTAGAAAAATTAACCTGTCCTTCTTTTGAAAAACTGGAATCCAATAAACATTACTGTTTTCATCACGGCGTGAAAAAGGTACATTTTTTACATGTGCTGTCAATAAAGCAATTAAGCTAAAAATCTGGCTTCAAAAAAGAAGGCGAGAAGAAATATATCTTCGTGATTTTACTCTTTGCAGTTTGCGTACGCTGAAAACGACTGAATTCTCTCAAATTAATGCCCTAGGGACGGTGGTGATATCAAGAAAGGTGGCTGACAACATACATATTTCTGTTAAATACATCAATCAGATCAAGATTAGGCTTCTAATCCTGTACCAGTACTGCCTCGACTTGGAAATCCTGGAAATAGAGATGGACAGTCTTCGAATACTTCAATCACTTCAAGTACTACCAGGACATACGACGGGTGTATTCCCCGCGGATCGGATACCGAAAGTGTGTGACCAGTTTTGTATTATATTATTGTATCATATGTGCGATATTTTTTCTTTGTGCGATTTTGCTAAACTTTCTAGCGAAAATCTCTTAGAAAATGATCGCCTTGTATCAAATTTTTGTAAAATGATTTAAAAAAAAAGATTAAATCGAGTGTTTGGCACAAAGCTGAAGACAGTTTGCAAGGTGGTGATTATAATAAGGGAATTTACTTCTTAAATCCTGTGTTTATTCTTGCTCGTTACAACTTGCTACTTTATATCTAACATAGTGTACTCATATTTAATACTGCGCGCTATGTGTTAATTTTTAAGTGTTTATCAATATGTATTTTTGTAATAGATTCTTATTTTTTACTATAAGTCTTCTAGTATCTCTCTTTCTCTTTTATGCTGCGTCACTTATGTAAGATTTTAATTTTAAGGTTTGTTTGAAAATTCTCGTTTGGAAGAGTAGAAAATGTGTGATTTATTCAATGAAATAAAATGAAGTCCCAGGTTACGAGATGTAATTAGTCATAATAATTATAATTATAATCATGATATTTTTTAATTTTCAGTGTATATATCTTTTAATTTTAAGCTATTTTTACATTTTTTCGACTTCTCAACCTGTTTTCCTACCTGTAATTAGATGTATTTTTTTTGGTGAATTAATCTGTTTTAATTGATTTAAATGTAATCCTAATCTTTTTTTATTTATCATCAATTCCTTTAGTAAATAAGCTTTATTATTCAAATTTAAACATTAAAAGAATGATATTGAAATTTAATTTCTAGTTAAAATCATGAATGTATACTCGTAGAATTCAATTTTTAGAAATGACGTCAGGGAATTCCCTTTTCTCAGAAATTTGTCTCCAGACGTGTGTGCAAACATAAGATAGGCATACATGCACGTGCTCGCTTTAGCTTTAGTCTTCAGAGATGGGTGGGGCATTTTTAGGAGGGGGGTATGGCGAGACATTAGCGGGGGGGGGTTAGTATCTTTCACGTGTCTCATAGGTGCTCCCCCCGTTGCAGGGGTCAATGACCTCGCGACGTAGTGAAGGAGGAAGGCGCCAGTCTAGACAGACGGCCGAAGAGAGCAGGTAGGCTGGCTGTAGCTCCATAGTTGTGCCGTACTACATCCTGAAATTTCTAACAGTGTAATTCTCTGCAAAAAACAGTTAAACCTCCTTATTTTTCTGTTCTTAGACTATCATAGTTTTTAAGTATGTTTCTTTGTATACATGATGTACCCAATTTTATTTCTAGTTGCACCTAGAATCCCTCATTCCTAAAAATTTTGCTCAGGATTTCTTACTTTGAAGGGTCCTGTCGAAAGCAGATACATAGGCTCAGTATTAAAAATTCAATAATAATTCAGCATGGACTTGAAAATATTTGAAATGAACAACATTTCAGGAGTGTATATTATAACATTAAAAAGTGTATAGTAAACTTCTTGAAATTTGAAGCCTTTACACTAAAATTTTATTTTTGAAGAAAACAGAATAATGATGATTGCAGAATTGTAAATTTTCTGTTTTGAAATCAGCAATCACAATTCAAGAAACAGCAGTCAAGTGCAGAGAAAAGCATAATTTATGTGGAATAATAAGCAAACTCTTCAGTTGGTTTTTAATAGCTCTTTAAGGGTCTACTCTTATTATTTTCAAGGATAGTAAATAAATCTTTTCTGTTTCATTGCAAAACAAATTTCTTTTACAGAACAGTGTATTGTCTCAATATTATTTCACTTCCTAAATTTAGATAATCATTTTTGTCAATAATGTGATCATGTGTAGTGTAAAACGCAAGTACAACATGTTTTGAAAATCTTTTTATTGCCAGCTCTGGAAGTTCTTTCAAAAGCAGTTCTGTCTCTTTAGAAAAATGAATGTATTAATTTGCATGCTGCAATTAAGTTTTATAATATTTTTTAATTCTGTTGGTAAGTAGAATATTATATAATACCTAACGAATCAGACATTAAAATATCTTACAGCCAGATATCGATTATAATATAAAAGTCAGAAATTCATTTTGAAACAGGTGAACATTTGTTATCGTTACAGCAGGTATGTTACCAATTTTTTGCCAAAACAGGTTTCAAAAATTCCAATAAAATTTTTACGTGTACCGACAAACTCAATGTTACCGGAATTTGTTTCAACATATGTTACAATTTTAGTAACACGTGTTAACAAAAATTGCAGTTCAAGCTGTAATAATTTACTTACAAATCCTTGTTAAATTATTAGCTAAATTTTTGTCAAAATTTGTTAAAAAAATTTCAATTAAATCTTCAAGTTTACGCAAAAACTAAAATTTATTACAACATATGTTACAAGTATTGTATCATTTGTTTACACGGACCCTTGAGATTGTGCAAAAGAGTTCGACGGGAATTAAAGTTGCGCAAAAGTTTCATACTGCACATTATTCTGTGCAGTAAAATTATACGACATTTGCGACTGCGCACCAGTGTTCAGTGATGTAGATGATTGCGCATCAGAGTTTAATGGCGCAGAACGTTGCACAGCAAAGTTTCACGGCAGCTACAGCTGCGCAGTATAATTTCATGATAGATACAGCTGCGCAGTGCAGTTAAATGGAATTCACGGATAAGCAGTATAGTTACACTGCAATTATGACTGCGCGGAAAGGTTAGGGGCTACTGTTTTTAGCGCAGTAAACTCATATATTACTTACATATATATAGCAGAGTTCACTCAAGGATACACAATATAATCTCAAGGGATTAATGTCTGCTTAACAAAGTGAGGGCTTACTCTTAGATCCGCAGTGCAGGAACACAGTAGTTATATTTGCGCCGTAAAGTTCTATGGTGCTTACTGATCCGTGGCACAGTTACGCGGCATTTGTGGATAAGCAGCAAGGTTAGATTGCACTTATAGTATTAGCCGTAACAATAATACGGTGCCCCCGAGGTTTTTGTGTGATTTTTTTTTTTATTTTCCTAAAAAGAAGCCCGCAAACCATTTGGATACAGGGCTCTATCAATGCTAGCCACGCCACTGTAAGAAACATTCCGAGGCTGGAACGTTGTCAGAAAGAAAAATAAGGTACAACGCTCCAGAGGTCAACCACTTCATATGTTTACATTGCACTATACTTACACAAGCAATACGATGTTAAATTATTTTAGAATTACTTCATTATTCAATTTATCGATTGTCAAATACAATTAAAGAAAATCTATTAGATTCTTATGAAAATCAGTAAGAGAGCTTTTTTAAACATCAGAATTCAAACTTGAGGTCAAAAGCTGTACATTCCAAAAAGCAACCAGAATATTTTAAAATATATGCAATTAGTATATTTAAATGAATGTCATTAATATGTAAGCTATCAAGTCACAAAATACGAATTTTGAGTAAAAATTCAGGAAAGTAAAATTTCTGTAAATATCAGTCCGAGGGTGCTTTCGGAATTATGACACAAATTTAATGTAAAAATTACAAATTCTAAAAAGCTATTTAAACTCTGAAAATTTTATTAAATTAGTGGAGTTTGTTGAAAGTCAGTAAGAAAAGGTTTTTCGAGTTACAACCCACAATTTTTGGGCAAATTCATAAAGTGGACTTAATTTTATAAAATGTTAATAAATTTTGAGACGATAAAGTCGTATACGAGGACGTTTATCGAGTTACAGAACGCAGAAAGTTATTCTGAATTTACCAAAATGTATTTAACTGGTAGATTTCAGTGAATTTAAGAACAAGGGATTTGTTTGAATCAACGAGGTACGAATGCTTGTTCCAAATTTGTATGCTGAGCTCGAAAATTCCCCTTGTACAAATATATAAAAATATACTAATTTCATAAAATTTTCGGAATTTGAGTCAATTTTTGAATTTTTAAATATCGTCACATAATTTCTCTTCTATACCCCAAAACCGTTCCTCGTACTGACTTTTGTGAAAACTATATGTATGCATGTATGTGTGTATGTATCTATTTCATCTCTCCCTTTTACGGGTTTGAAGGCCTCCGCTCCCTGTACATATATTTATAATTCCATCCTTAGTCTAATTTAACTACTACTCATATTCTTCTCTTTCGCATTACGCAGAATGAACAATAATTACAGTTGTAACATTAATTCTTAAAATAAGCGAGCCTCCAGGGCTTCCGCTTCCCCTTACCATACAAATGCATTTTCCACGATATTGAAAACAATTTTCGCCTTTTACTGTCCCTTTCCAGGTTTACTCGTTTGATCCTGCGCTACTTCCTTGCTTTCCCTTACTTCTTCCAATTTTTTCATCCACATCAATCCCTGTCCACTACCATCCAAGATCCATTTTACAGACTCATCCACACTCAACTGTTCTTCCTCTCTTGTATATCTCTCTACTACGTGAACACATGCCTCCATTTCGTATCCACATACTCTACATAAATTCTCCTTTTCATCCATCCAATTTCTGCATGCTCTCACTCGTTCTCCCGTTCTAAACCATACAACCCTACTCCATTTTTCTTCCTTTTTTATTTTTTGCAGATATTCTGGTCCCGCCAACCCTTTGACTATCATATACCATCTATTGTATCTCGAATCTATTATCTTTGTCCACCTCTCTTCTCCTTTTTCAACTAATAGCTCTAACTCTATGTCACTTCCTCCCTTACATCGTTTCCCTGTCTATTCATATTCCTATTCATGTCATCCAATCTCTTTCTTGTTTACTCTCTGAATCCTTTTATGAGAGCTTCCAATTTTTCAAACATCCCCCCAACCCCCCTATCACTCTCTGGTGCTTTCCGTTTAGTTCTAACTCTCTTGTTATCCTTGTACCTTTCTACCTCATCGCCCCCTACCTCCCTTTTCCTTTTTTCCTTTCCTTCACTGCTAGTCGCGCTTGCCTTTTTTTGCCATTCTTCCAGACTTCTGTTCGAACCCGTGTTGCCTAGCTTGTTGAGACGCTATAAATTTGAGGGTCTTCCGAGTTGCTTGTCCATACCTGAGTCCGCTACCCTCCCCACCCTGGTTGACTTCTCGACATTTTCATCACCGCCGCAGTCACTACGATCAACGTCATCCTTCCCCCTACTGCGTATGCTTTCAGTAACTGTTGCCGTCTGGCACCAGTTTGTGGACTTCACGTCGGCGGCATCTTACCTTACCCAAAGCTCTGTAACGTTTCCCGCCTTTGTCACCTTCCTCTTGCCCTACTGACCAAGCAACTATTTTCCTACTCGTAACCTCAAAAACTTCACACGCTTCAAATTTTCACTTCAAATCACTCACTTCACCCTTCACATCTTTGACTTCACTCACCCTTCTTCCTTTACACTCGATCTCCGACCTCTCTGTGTTTCATGAAAATCTATCAAATAATGAAAATTTTCCAAGTCTTGAGTAATATTGTCTAATTTCTTAATTTTGACCCCACATTTTTCTTCTATGCTCTGGAAATCACCCCTCATCCAACTTTCATGAAAATCTACCAAATTATTAAAATTCGCAAAAAGGTAAAAATTCTGAATCTTTTGAATTTGAGCAGAAATTTGTGTTCTGTGCTCCGAAAAACTCCCTGATACTATTTGTTTAATGAAGATTTAAAATTTGAGTAAAGTTTCTTAATTTTTTAATTCCAACCTCAAATTTGTGTTTTGTGCCCCGGAAACCTCTCTGGTATAATTTTTTTATGTAGAGCTACCAAATAAATAAAATTTGTCAAAATTTGATTTAATTTTTAAATTGTGACCCCATATTCGTTTTCTGTGCCCCAACAACCTTCCTGGTATTATGTTTAATAAAGATCTACCAAATTAATAAAATTTTCAAAATGTAAGTAAAATTTTGGAATTCTGATCCCAATGCATATTTTGTGTCCCGAAAACACGCTTTCTCTAATTTCTATGGACCAAAAGCAGGAACAGGACCTTTTAAATTCTCAAGAGTCCGGACCCGTACTCTTTAAAATGATTTATTCTGTAGGCAATTAAGCTATAAGCAATTTTTACCTTTTCTTTGACTTTTATTATTCTCTTCTTCATTCAACTGTATTTACAACTCTCAATTATAGCAATGGAGCTATTACAATTACATTTTTCGACAGATTTAGCTAACACCGTTCAGAAAATTACTCCCGAGTATATGCATCGGTACCGTACCTGATGGAGTATTAAACCTGAAATTAAAAAGGTGCTATTAGGGGCTATTATTATCATTAAAAACTTAAATTCACGCGTTGTACTTTCATAAATCCACTGCTATACATTTGTGCACGTTATGATGGAATTTGAGCTGACAAAAGAGAAAGAAGAGTCGTTGAATATTCTCTATATATTCTCTTTATATTCTATATATATATATTAAATTGAGTCAATTGTCGAGAATGGGAAGTGCCGCATATACTGGAACTTTATATTCTCGACAATTGTTTCTGTTGCTCACTCGAGGACTGACATGGTTCTTCTTGACTTCGAGAAGCGAACCATGTTCGTTATCGAATTTTCGGCACCAGCTGACAAAAACATCATAGCCAAGGAGAATGAAAAGAAAGAGAGGTATCGAGATCTTATAAGTGAGTTGCAACGATTGTACCCGGAATATTCCGTTAAACTGATCGTCCTTATCATTGGCGCTCTTGGAGGTACCAAGTTTTCACTTACTAATAGCCTAAAAAGCATCCCTGCGTGTCAACAATATGCTAGAACACTTGCGGGAAAAATGCAGAAGGCGGTTGTCCTTGGGTCACTCCGTGTTCCTAGGGTGCACGAGGCTTTTGCTGGATCGTCGTATCACCTTTACAGACTATAACCACCTATCCCACGGTTGTGAGACGTGGTTGTGGCTGAAATTTTACCGCGATTTCGCTGGAAGCGGGTACAATTTTTCAGATTAGCACCCGCTCCCGGCGAAATCCTGCGGTTGTCCTTATGACAAATTTTTAATTGTATATATACGAGGTGTGTTCAAAAAGTAAGGTGACTTTTCAATTTTCACGTTTTGACTATATAGCTCGTGTTGTTTTTCTGGCAGAGGTTTAAAAGGTTAGAAGGGTTTGATATGTTTGGCGATTTTCTTCTTTCGAAAAAATGGAGCAAAGTGTTTGCATTAAATATTGTGTGAAAAATGGAATCCAGTGATCTAAAACTCTTGAAATGTTGACAGTTGCATACGCTGAGTCTACTCTGAGTAAGAAAAATGTGTATAAGTGGTACAAGCTGTTCCAAGAAGGCCGAAAGGATGTCAAAGACGAACCTCGCCGTGGACGTTCCAGCACGTCAACAACAGATGAAAACGTTCAAGCAGTGGAAGAAATGGTGTTGAAAAATCACCGAATTACCATTAGTGAAGTTGCTGAAGATGTTCGCATATCGGTTGGCTCATGCCATGCTATCTTCTCGAACGTTTTGGGCATGAGACGTGTGTCAGTGAAATTTGTTCCAAAACTGCTGAATTTTGATCAAAAGATCCATCGCATGACCATCGCTCTCGAGATGTTGAATGAAGTCAATAATGATCCTGATTTTCTCAAAAGGGTTATAACTGGAGATGAATCGTGGGTACATGGTTATGACGTAGAAACTAAAGTCCAATCGTCTCAGTCGAAGCATCCTGAGCCCGGAGTTATGAGTCCTGAGTCATAAGGAGTATTACCGTCAAGTTATGCGCCGTTTGCGAGAGGCGATACGCAAAAAACGTCCAGAACTTTGGAAAAACAATTTGTGGCTTTCGCATCACGATAATGCACCTGCTCATTCATCGTTGCTTGTTAAAGATTTTCTGACCAAAAACAGCACCACAGTCATGCCTAAGCCTCCATATTCACCGGATTTGGCCCCCAGTGACATTTTTCTTTTCCCAAAACTGAAGAGACCCATGAAAGGACATCGATTTTCAACGATTGAGGAGATAAAAACTGCATCGCTGAAAAAACTCAAGGCTATACCACAAAATGATTATCAGAAGTGCTTCGATGATTGGAAAAAGCGTTGGCACAAGTGTATTATATCTGAGGGTGATTACTTTGAAGGGGACACCATAAATATTGAGGAATAAATGAATATTTTTTGAGAAAACCATAAAGTGAAAGTTTGGCACCTCCAAGAGCGTCGACGATAAGAAGGATCAGTTTAACAGAATATTCCGGGTACAATCGTTGCAACTCTCTTCTAAGGTCTCTATACCTCTCTTTCTTTCTATTTTCCTTGGCTATGATGTTTTTGTCAGCTGGTGCCGAAAATTCCATAACGAACATGTTTCGCTTCTCGAAGTCAAGAAGAGCTATGTCAGGCCTCGAGTGTGCTACAGAAACAATTGTCAAGAATGTAAAGTTCCAGTATATGCGGTACTTCTTATTCTCGATGATTGACTCTATTTTAGGGATGGACGATTCTCTTGAACAGATCGATTCATGAATCGATCCAGGATCGAATTTATTAAGATCGATGCAGCAAAAAAATCGGATGAGAAGAATCGATCGTTTCAGTTCCATGTAAAAATGCCCGAAATAGTTTATATTTACCTCTGAATCGTTAAATTTATTTTAATTTAGATGAAATAAATAAAGATCGACAATTAGACACTGTTTCTTCCTTTTCCCACATAAAATATTAAATAATATTAACATATTTTGTAGTAACTAATTCAATAATACATAAATATAATTATATTTAGCTTATTCTTTCTTCTGTCTACTAAAATATACTAGTCTGTTAAAATGCAACAAACTATGGTGTCGCCACGCGCAAGTAAAAAAAAGTCAACCAATCAGACGACTCCCTACATATGAAACTTTGATGCTATGAAAAGTTTGGGGCCTCCCTTTCTAATAATGAAGGATAGAAAAAGATGTCTATTCCATTTCGAAACTTTGGTAATAAACATATTTAGCGCAGGTTGCGCTTGCGCTTAGATTGAGATGCATTCTTGTGAACAAAAGAAAAAATGATAGGAAAGACCAATAAAGATGAAAAATTTTCGTTGCGGCCACGGAAGTATAGGACGGAGAGAGAAATAAAAATAAAAGAATCGCTTCTTGTGTCTTGTAAAAGACACCTCATGCATATTTTTCAAATTTAAATTGATTCAATTTGATATTTGTCACTAATTATCTACTCAATTCTCTATTTATGTTGTAAGAAATTACAAACAAATGAATTAAATTAAAAAAATATGCGTATATTATAAGTATGTTTAGCCTGATCTGCTTGTTTAAGTATCATTGAAATTTGTAGTCGGCAATAAATTGAAAGATTGAAACGAGATTCTAGAAATGTAACAAAGGAAATACAGACAAAATGTGTGTAATGATTTGGACATATTTTCTGTTTAATATTTCCTTGATTTCACATTAATGACTTAATTTATATTAAACTGAACATTTAATGCAACACATTCAAACTATCAATCAGAACATAACCTCACTATTATGACAGGCAGATAACACAGCGATCCTCTCGCGTCTCTACGCCCCTCATCCACAAACCTATTTGCGCCACCTACCACCACTTTTGAAACTAACCTGAACCCCTCTGTGTCCCGCCTGAGTTCACTCTTCGGCCACTTCTATTACACAAAGACGTACAGGCCTGCTCGTCAGGCTGTGTCGACTCTCATGGGTGCGTTTGACCACTAATAGTGACACTAGCGCATCTACAAGGAGCTCGAAATCTAAAGTTTATCGATGTTTTCGCGCACCTAAGTGTGTGTATTATTCGAATGGGTGTTATGAATTAAGATGAGAGAAAATAAACGAACTGATTCAAAATTATACAAATTTAAGACAAAAAATGTATAAATATTGTTTCCTGTATCAGGTTTTGGCATAGATTTGTAATATTTTGCATTAAATCTTCTATAAATGAAGAAATACATGACACATAAAATTCAACTTTTTACGAAATTTTATTAATTCGCATTGGCATGGAGAAATGGATTCAGTAACATTCTGGTACATCACAAACAATTCTATTTACTTAAAATTTGTTCATTTTTCAAATGACTGATTTCACTGATTACACTTCATTCATAGGAGAACTACAGAAGTGTGCATGTTTGGTGCCTATATATGTATATGTCCCTTCCTGATATGCTTTGAATAGTAAAATAATTTAAGAAAAAAGGAAGAACAAAGACTTTTTCTTTGGTAAGATTTGTAGTTAAATTAAAACTAGTTCGCTGGAGTATGAATTATTGGCATGACAGAAGAGAAAGATTGGCATTTCGCTATGCCAGTAGAAGTACATAGAGAATCGAGATTTACAAGTCGAAGGTCATTGCCTAATCAACGTAGTCGCCGAGATCGCGGAGACAAATATTGCAGCCTAAGTGTGAGAGATTTAATTTAATGAGTGTGGTCTCACATCAGTTGTCCGCACGGTGGTGATGTCTAGTTGCTTCAAGCGGGAAAGGTTCTCGCATGATCGAGTAAATCCTCTGAACAGTTACCCTCCCTCTTTGTTTCCGAATTTCCGATGAAAGATCGTTGTGGCCCTGGAAAGTTTTCTATGTTCGGTATGTAATCACCGGCAAAATAATAGGACGATTAGAAAAAAACTGGGACAGTGTCACAGGCTCACATAAGCTTTTCACAGTTGAAAGGAGAATGCAGGGTGAAAATTAATAAATTGAAAATAAAAAAAAAACAAATATATAAATCATACGAATTTGGTTAGACGATCCGCGTCTGGACGTTTCAGGTTTCAGTTCAGATACAAATAAGCACTAAGTCTCCCGTCTTCCGTTGGCAAAGGATAGGTAGGAGAATAACTGAAGACACGCTAAATCATAACTTAATGTTTGTTCCCAAAATAAAACAGATTTAATCAAAATACGAATAAGATAACATTTCTCTTAAAATAAAATAAAAACACGCATGAGTCTTGTCTCGTGATTATATGTCACTCGCTAGAATGGTGTGCATCGAAAGGATAGTTCAAGAAATATTAGAAAGAGGCAATTTCGAGAACA
>NC_046657.1:32603491-32605172 GCF_010883055.1 Belonocnema kinseyi
TCGAAAATTTGGTACTGTGATGTCGCCTGTCGATCACTCAAGAGGCACACAATGAACTTGATTAAAGATTTACAGATTGTGGGCCTGTTTGTCGTGCACGTATTGTTGGCGCACTTGTGACTGACCATCAAAATAACCCAGATCACATAAATTCCCTTTTCAAACGTCTCTGGGAGAGGCGCGGGGGTTCTCCTGTGACTATTCACAGAAATAATGTAGGTCGCCTACCTTGCTCTTTACAATATTCAAAATTTTCGATATTAAAAAATAACGTGCACAGTTGCTCCTTGTTCAGTTGTATCCTTTCCATTTGCAATAGACTTATGGCATCCGCCACGATAACTGTCTACGATTGTTCAACTAGGCGTTGATCCATGGAGCCGGCCGGGTAAGTCTGTTCAACTTTACACCTCTGGCGTCGGATTAACGTTGTTGGTGCCATGGTACTTCGCCGGCCAGTAGTATCTTAACATGATCCTACTGTACGTGTTTTCGATACCCAAGTGTCCCGCCTGAGGCTCTAAATGTGCTTACACCATAACTTTCACCCTCTATTCCACTGGAATCGCCAGCTTCCAATAATCAAACTTCGGAACTAAGGAATCTATCAAAAAATCAGGCTGATGTTTATATTATATGGAGTCTACATCATTCAAATTTCCAAGCTAGAAAATACTATGGTTTTTCTTGGACGGCAACCACATGCCTCAGGTATCACGCGTCACTGATCTCCGAGATTTTTTACATCAAGACCTGATCAAAATTTGCTGTCAGCCTAGATAGTGTATCCGGCACGTGGTGCCGGGTACTTTTCCCATGAACAATCTAGAGGTTGTATTCCTGGAGTTCTAAACTAAATTATTCCTATTCCTAGTCACTCTGTTTCCGGGTAAGCACTACAACAAGTCCGGAAGCGCATGCATCGGTCTGTAGGTTATTAAATGTAAAATATAAATTGTAAAATGATTCAAGCAACTTCGGATTCGGTTTCAGCGACGCCAAAAATATAAGATCCCGACATCTCGTCCCCTGCAAAGTTTTTGTGAGCGCATTAAATTAAATTACAGGCAGTTTGCTCATATGACAAAAAGCAAAGAAAAACTAAAAGAGCAAAAAAGCTCATATGTCGCAAAAAGGAGCAGGGCCAATATCGATCGAAAAGGATTTTGAAACTAGAAATCTTAAGGAAACTTTTTCCGCAAACCGGATTTGGATCCATTTTTATCAAATTTCTTTACCCTTCAAGACCACCGTGTCCTGTTGCTAATCTTCTTAATGAAAGTTGACATTAGTTTAAATCAGTGGGGCCAAAGATCCAGTTACTGTTGCAAATAGAGTAGGATAGTAGAAGAAGTTATCCGTACTAACTTCTTAGGACCTACCTTGAGATTATCTTTATTGAGACCAATCCCTGATATTTTACTTCCCAGTAACATAATTCGCTCTTGTCCGTTTTTGTTTACCCACTGCTTTAGAGGATAGTGTTTACCTTTGGAGTCCAGTGTAAATACTTTACGCAATTTTGCGACTGTTCTGTGGGTCAATTTCGTAGGTCATGTATTTTAGCCAGTAAGTCATAATACGAGGGTGGATTGATAAATTTCCGGCCTGACCAAGAGATGGCGCCACTAGGCCTACCTTGAGGTGGCGTTCTATAGTACCATCCTTAGATAGCTTGTAG
>NC_046657.1:32605272-32614120 GCF_010883055.1 Belonocnema kinseyi
GCCTTGGAGGAGATTATGTTGAGAAATAAAAAAAAAAATTCTTAAAAACGTTGTTTTTCTTGGTCAGGCCGGAAACTTATCAATCCACCCTCGTATATATAATCATAATGTTTTCTTCTTCATATATAATACAATAGCAACTTTTCAATTTTTATCTCCTGATCTGTCAACGCTGAACTTCGTAAACATCCTGTTCGAACACGCTCTTTGACTACGTTATCGAACCATGAGGATAGAAGAGTTGAGACCATCGACGCATAATGGCGCTCGATCCCTTCTATTCTTGGGTCCTGCAATCTTTTACGAATCATCAGAAGAGTCCTAACGCGAATGTGAATGCTGTTTTGTGAATAGCCATCAATAGCGTGCGAATATCCTGGGTGTTTTTCTTCACAAACTCAAATGAGTTTGCGAATAATATTTTCCAGAAAATGCGTGAGCTGGGAACTTTGCGCTGGCTGCGCAGATACGAGAATTCGAGCTTCGCACCTCGGTGTTTCAAAAAGTTAAATTCCTATGAATTTCATCAAAAAATTACAAGAATTGGAAAAATCTATCTACAACTTTTTATCGAGAGAAAAAGAGATGCTCAATTAAATTGTATGGAATATATATTTTAAAATTATAATTTTAAAATTATTTAAATAGTTTCCACGGGCATAAATTTCGAAGATATCAATTTTCATCATTTAACTAAAACCTAATCCTTCACTGTCATTCATTTTATTTTAAATATTAGATACTAATAAATGAAAATATTTTGCATTATAAATAATTTTCTATTTCGTGGAAGCTTCTAATGTGTCCCTTAAGGGTTTATATTTTTCTTGTACCTTCTTCTCTATTTCTTTACACTCACCCTATACACTTACTTGGTAGTGGGAGGAAACCTACAGTTTAAGGTAAGTTCCGAACCATCAAGAGCAACAGCTTTAAGTTCTTGGAGAACCAGAGTACGAGGCCGGAATCGAACTCGCAAGCCGGCGGAGTGGGTTTAAAGCCTACGATTTAACCCCCACGACCATCGTCCCACTTAAATAATTTTTTATTTTAATCTAAAAATTGTAAAAGGAAACAAAAAGAGTCATTCTCGTGGCGCACGTATTTGTTTTCTAGTCTGTTAATAAAATGTTATGTATTATTTCTTACAGAGTCGATTGATCCACCAGAAATAGAAATACCCGGTGGAAGTCGGCCATCAGCAGAAAGCTTGCTACATTTTCCTGTGGGCCAAATACTGAAAATAAATGGAGATCTTTATGTAATCCGACCAGATCGTAGCATGAGTCACGTACTCAGACAAGATGATGCCACCACTTCCTCTAGGAAAAGGAGGCGAAGCTACACACCAGAAGGTCCAAGCTTTAACAATGAATTTGAGCACTAAAGGAACTTGAACAATTAGTACATGGGAAAAAAATTTTCTCGATAATAATTTCTGCGATTCAATATTTAAGAGTTACACTACCGAATCGCACCACTTAACCCCATGACTATTACAAATTAGTTTTGACTTTAAAAGATGACAAGGCCATCCACAATATAGTTAAAGTAGTTTGGTAAAGAGGGTATTAAATTAACACGCGAAAAACCAAAGATTAAATTCGGATTTCTAAGAAATTTTGTGCAGCTTTTCCAACTGTTCTTTTTTATTTGAAATGGGACGGAACTGTTTCCTATAATAAATAAATTCGATTTTGAATATTAAGAAATAAGTTTATCTTTAAATAATAAAGTTATATCATTAAAATTTTTTCAAAAATTAATTTTTTTTTAGTAGAATCCATTAGAATAAAAAAATTTTGATCATTAATTGATAATGCAATTAGAGAAAGGAGCACTATTTTCAATTGTATTCAAAGCTTTAGAATGTTGATATCGTCTAAAACTTTGATTAAAAATTGGTACATTAGTTAATTTTCAATTAAAAACGTTGACATCGTTTAATTATCATGTTTAAATTTAGTTATCCGGACACTGGAAATTGTACAATCTTTAAATATTAACCTTTACATTGTCTGACTCCTAAGTTTTCAATTTAAGAATGTTCAAATTTCACGAATTTTTATTTAAAACTAATAAATTAGTAAACGTTTAATTATAAATGTTAAAATTTGAAACTGTAATTAAGTAGACTTTAAGAAATACAAAACTAAAATTAGAAATTTGTAAACCTTTAGTTACAATTATTTAAATTCTTAGCGTTTATAAATCTAAATAATAGTTGAACTATTACGGATTGAAAATTGGCAATTAAATTTGTCACTTATTTAATTAAGAAATACATGACTAAATTTTTTTGTAACCTTATAATAATTATTAAGTGTAATTTTTTTATAGACCCACATCCGATACCACATGGAATTCAAACCATTTATAAGACGGGAGATAAACTGATCCGGAAAACTGAATTAGGCTTGAAGCATGTTGGAGTAGCTGTAGAATCGTCGATATATGAAATAGAAGCGTATGGAAGAGGTAATCAAAAATATAAAATATGAGTAAAAACAAATATTAGATAATTCTGATTAGAGCGACTAGTTTTTATCCTAAGATCAGAGTCCTTTACGCCTTTGAATCAAAAATAACTATTTTACACTAAGTGAAATGCCTATTAATATTAAGTTATTGTTTTTCGTCATTCTTGATCATAAATAATGACTATACTTTTTTACACGATCAGGTAAACGAGTACATATTCGTCCTGTAAATGGTGATATATTGCTGCGAAAGTTCAATTTGCAGACGGGTGCAAATTATCTGCCGTTCGCTAAATATGTGGAGGGTAGGTGGATCATGGTGGATCGGCTTTGATAAGATGCACTTTTGCGTGCAACAGGTAATGTAAAGCCTAAAATACAATCTAAAACAAAGATATTACAGATTTGTGTCTCAAGCGTCCAAATTTTTAAAATAAAAATTAGTTTGAGGCTCAGTTTTGGGTATTACTTTCTCCTATTCCAATATACTCGTATATTGTAACCCTGAAGTTTTAGGGTTGCCTGTAAATAGGCAAAAACAGTATTTCCTGTGTGATCCTTCTGGAAAGTAGCATCTAACAGGAAAAACGCTATAACGCAAACTCCAGCAACTCCCACCTCGACGACGTTACATAAGATCGAGAAGGGAGAACTGGAACCAGGCTTCTAAAAAGAGCAACCCAACATAAAAATATTCTTATGGATCTTGTGTCTGAAAAGCTCTGGTCGCTGGAGAGAGTCAGTAGGAGAAGCCCAGAGCCTAAACACTCTGGAACTTGTCGGATCATTCGCTCTTTAAGAAGAATAAAATTTCAAGATATTGAATTCTTATTCGAATTGAGTTCTCTCTAAGAGTGTCAGCGGTTACAATTAGCATTCTTAATTGTTAGCATTGTCCACCCACAGCAGACCAAAACCTTTATTCGTCTTGGGTTGTTAATAGATGTTCCGACTCAGGAGTTAAACAATTTAGGCACAAGCCGGGGCACGATATTGAAAATAATCCCAACCCAGCTGTCAACTTGAGAAAACTGACAGACGGTAAACATTGTTCAAATGTCAGCGAAGTCAGTCAGCGGGGTAGTCGCGGGGTTGCGGTTGTCATTTAGGCGAGCACTCAGGCGTGAACAAACAAAATCGGGGTGGGCTATAATGAGTTAGTTTCTACCCAACGTCAACCCCAAAACTGGCGCTATAAAAGAGTTTCACAGTACTTTTCCCAGAACACTTTTAAAATCGTAATCAATTATATTTCTTCTATTTTATTTCATTTTTGGTTATGCAAAAAAAGCTTAAGCAAATAAAAATTGTTTAAACAAATAGAAATTTCTGAAACATCAAAAGAAATGTATCAAAATGATGTAATTATTCAACAGAAAGTAGGATTTAAAACAATTAATAATTTTAATCTTTTCAATACAATTTGAAGAAAATGTTTTTGAACAGAAGTTTTAAATTAGAATTGGACTTTTTACGACTCGGAATATAAAGTTAAAAGTCGTAAAAGTACATGAAGGTTAGGTTTGAACTTCAAACAATTTGTTTATTCATAGGCGAAAGTAGCATTCCTCATAATCATTTACATTTCTCAAATGTATTATCAACGCATAAATATAGTTACTCTCTATCTAAGTATTAACTTTATTAATCTCAGTCGCTTACTTATCATTGTTTTAACAACAAAATTATTGTTTCCAATCCTAAGAACGGGCTGTTCTCGCGCTGCTGTTGCCATTAGCACGAGCAGCTCGTGTAAATTCACGGATAGAGGGTCCCTATACCAAGGGTTTCTGCTAATTATGGTTACAATAATTGACAAACAGTCGCGGAATAGTGTCCAGGGATGGTCCTGAAGAAATAACCCCTGAGCGGAGGCGTAACAGCCTTTCCGAAAGCTCGGTGAGGTGTCTAAAACAGTAACTCTGGGATACCGGGCGACCACAGATTATGCAGCCTTATCCTTGCAAGTGGAGTTCTAATGGGGTGAATGAACCCTTTGCCTTAACTACTCGTGGGGACAATACTGAAAGTATCGAACATAGTTGTAGAAAGGGTGATTTAACACAATCTAACGCGCGGCGCTCCCGGCAATGGGTCGGACAACAATGCCGACTACCCTATATTTGGGGGAGACAATCAAAACCGAGTCAATGTCATGGGTCGGCAAAATCTCAATATTTTTGAGTGTACGGATCATCTAAGGGACGACCTGCTGGTGTGCTATGATACCAATATAGTCTCTGAACGAAAAGGTGACATAATGCGATTGTACACTCATTTGTGCGAGATACACTCAGAGTTCTCGCATTTTTTGCATAAACGACTGCGAAACCGTGCCTAAGAAATCTGGAAAATGGGTTATATTAGTGAAGCGTCTGCTCAATCGCAGCCAGAACAAGCCGACAACAGAAAAAGGAGGCTACACTAAGAGCAAACGCAAGTAGGCATCCAGTAGGGGAAGAGCGATGCTTCAGGACCCGGAGAAACATAAATGTTCAGTTTTCTATCAGGCCTAAAAAGCTGGCTGAACTGGTTGACGAGCTTCGTGGAGGTTTTTTCGAAGAGTCTGATCTCTGAACTATCAACTGCGGTATGTATAATCTGTCGGCAAGAAACAAAGTATCTGCAACAAACATGCTTAAGTCTTCTATTTCGCGACTCTAATTCTCACCCTGTCAAAGGTAGTCGCGGAATACTTGATCTTGAATGCCTTCATGACAGGACTAGTCTGGGTATAGCACATATAGTTGTGAATGGATGTGAGATTCTTCTTAAAATCGTCAAAAAGTACGAAGAAGTAGGAAAAGAAACGTTTCTGTACAAAGCAGCGAAGGAGGCTAATGAAACACTTGGCCCTTACTTCAATATAAGGGGTTAAAAAGATGCACCAAGTCTGTTCTGTATGGCTAAGAATGTCTGGATTAAGAAAGGATAGGAGAAAAAGTTCCGTAAACAGCTTCTGGACAAGAGGATGCACGGCATCTTCCACACTAATTTGGAGGATCAGTTGATGTCGTACAAGCTAATGTTTGCTATTCTTAAATTACCCGAATTGAAATCGGACCCGAAGGATTTTATTTTGACATGTGAAGACGGTGTCATTTTCACTTTAGCATATCGTCACTACATTTTAAGCCAAGGCATTCCCGATGATAGCTGCAGAGCTTGTCATGCACACTTCCAGTATCATAAGTATCACACATATGATCTAGTTGTTTCACTCATGCGGAAATGACCTTCATCCAAAGGTACAATGCGGCACTACGAATGCTTCATTAGCATCTCTGTTACTCTTAAGACAATTATACTGCTCCGCTAAACCCTCCCAGGGAAATCGATTTAACTGTCGAGAATGACAAACGCCAGATACACTGGAAGAAACAATGTTTGTAATAGAGTTTGCGGCATCCGCTGACAAAAACATCATAGTCAAGTAGAAATAAAAGAAAGAGAGGTATAGAGATCTTCTTAGGGAGTTGCGACAGTTATATCCGGAATATTCTGTTAAGCTAGTCGTCCTTATCATCAGCGCTCTTGTAAGTGCCAAACTTTCACTAGTTAATAGCCTAAAAATCATACTTTCGTGTTCTCAGGATGCACGATAGCTATGGCGGGTCATCGTATTAAGTCCGTCACAGGCGGTATACATCCATCTCATGGTCGCGAGACGTAGATACGGCTGAAACTTTACTGCGATTTCACTCAGAGTCGGTGAAGTTTCTTAGATTATAATTCGCTTTCCGAGAAATCTGATGATTGGGCCTATGATAAATTTTCAATTATATAGAAAACCACGTGTTAATATTAATTGTTTTAAATCATTAAAATTTAATTGCTTCGGAGAAATATCAAATTATAGGATTCAGTGAAAAAATGAAAAAAAATTATTTTTCACCATTAGAGTAGACTAATTTACTCAGTTGTTTTTAATCACGTGCCTGTAACTGGTTAAAATAATAAACTTATCTATTTTTTACAGAATCGATGCGGCGTTACTACTATTAAAAGTTACGGAGAAATATTTAGATATACATATTTCTCGGTAGCGTTGCACTGAAGCACAACCGTATGGAAGTGCAGGCAAATGTGGGAGTTTGTAAAAGTAATGCTAATAAATAAATGGTATTTTTTGTATTTCTAAGTTGACTTATTTCGCGAGCCTTCCACTGGTCTGACTTCAAGTTTATTCGACAGCCCGTGTCAAAATATTTCGTCATCGCTTCCCCTTTACTTTCCCCCCTGCAGCGGTCCTTCGCAACTAGGGACCTGAGTTTAACATTCGTGCGTAATTTCGGACTGGGCTTTACCGAACAATCTGGAGTTGAATTTGACAATAATTTTGTTGTTACATTGTAATAAAAGCGATTTGAAACTAAAATCGCGGAATCTGTCTGACTGAACGCATACAGCCATCTAAAATATGTTAACAAAAATTAAAATTGTACCCTTATATAAGGATCTCCAGTACCGTAAGAAGTACGGAAAAAGGACTATATTTTTATAATTGTCGACAAATAAATGTCATGGTAATAATAAATATAATGGGATGGTATTATTAGTTGTGCAGAGTGCATACGAAATTTGTGAATCTCGGTAACCATAAATAAAAATGTTGAAAATTAAAGTTTGAGCAATTAATGGTAAGTTACCATAAATTACCTAAAATTTAGGATATTTTAATAAGATAACAATCCAATTTAAAACCCTTTTTTGAACGTCCTATAATCTAATTGATGAGAAGAATTCCTGAAAATTAAATCAAGAATCTAAAGACCAAATTTGGACAACCATCACAAAATGTTCCCATTGGAATCTGAAAAAAGGAACATTTTCCTCCCCTCCCTTACCCTTAAAAAAAATAAAACTATTCTCCTTTATTACGCGTGTAGGAATCCAATCAGGGATCCGGCCGGGTCCCAGCCGGATAGCCCCGTTTTAAGCCGGGCGCTGGTCAGAAAATCCGGCCGGGATCCGGCTAAAAATGTCACGGTAAACTGGTCGGATCTCGGCTTCAATACCGACCAGGATCCGGTCGGGTGATCCGGCAAAAAGCGGTTTAGAAATGCTGCTTCAAGCGAGAAATTGGTAACTTGTTTTGTCTTTTAAAGATCATTGTAAAGATTACGGTGAACTTTAAAAGTCAAATCAAGTGAACCAATTTTGGCAAGAAAATTGGAGTAGAATTATATTCCCTGATGATAGAATCTCGTAGCAATTTGGAAGCCACGTGTTGATTTAAAGTTAGGAAGGAAGAAAATAAAAACCGTAAACACAAGACTATATTTTAATTTAAAATAATAATTAATCGCGCACTAAGTGGGGGATTCAAACAAATTACTGAAATAAGGTTGATTTTAACTACGAGTCTCGATTTTATTTGCGAACTTTGAAGAGACGACGCGACGTGAGTGCAAGGAGCATTCTCGTTCCAGGTGCGAAACTGAAAATTACTGAGTGTCTATGCAGACGACAGACACAGCAGGCGCTATATATGGCGGTAAATTTGAAATTGTACAGGCTAAACATTGTCTGAATATAGAGAAGTTTATAAAAATTGTGTCATTTCTGTTATTGTATCATTTCTGTTGTTGCACATAGCAGAATCGATAACAGTTTAATTTAAAATGTTAAATTATTCGAAAAACTTTAATGTTTTTTTAAAAAGAATTTAAAAAAACTAATTTTCGTTTCACTAATCTAATAAATCTTTAAATTATAATTTTCAAATAATAATTCATCTAACATCCATAATTACGTCGTTGATAATATCACGGCTTTTAAAAAATGTGTAATTTCTACAAAAACATTAACCTGACCAGTGCCCAAAGGGCTCCCGACCATGGGATATAACCAGGGTTGGCCCAGCCAGTAACCTGCCGGCCCCAGACTACGTGATTCGAGAAAAATGTAGCCCGGCCGGCCAGAGGTATCCCGGCTGGGATCCGACACATATATATATATACATATATAATTAAAAATTTGTCATAAGGACAACCGCAGGATTTCGCCGGGAGCGGGTGCTAATCTGAACGTTACATGGCACGGCTGCATGCTCTGTGGTGCGAGAAACACCTGGAGCTATCGCACTTTTCGCAGCAACGTCTGCGAAACCATGCTGAATTACTCCGTAAAAGGGGCTATGTAAGCGGAACGCCTACTCTACCACAGCTAGAACAAGCCGGCAACAAAGAAAGAGAGGCGACACTAAGACCAACCGCGGGCAGGCATCCAATAGATGAAGAGCGATGCTTTAGGACCCGGAGGAAAAACATCAACACCAAGGTTTCTCTCAAGCCTAAAGATCTGGCTGAAATGGATGACGAGCTTCGTGGACATTTTTCCGTTGAATCCGACCTCTGGGCTATCAA
>NC_046657.1:32614220-32615980 GCF_010883055.1 Belonocnema kinseyi
GATTTCGCTGGAAGCGGGTGCAATTTTTCAGATTAGCACCCGCTCCCGGCGAAATCCTGCGGTTGTCCTTATGACAAATTTTTAAATATATATATATAATATAAAATGAAAATATTATAATATCTATTATATATATATTTTTTGAATGTTTTTTATTGAGATTTGATAATGGTAGGAATAAAGAGGACGAAAGAAATAAAAAAGAGAAGGAAAGGGATTTGGTTGGTTGCCTTTTCATTTTTCTTTCCTCCTTTTTATTTTTGTCCAAAATAAAGAAGAATAGTTTTCTTTTTTTTTAGGGGGTAGCGAGGGGAGGAAAATGTTCCTTTTTTCAGATTCCAATGGAAACATTTTGTGGTGGTTGTCCAAATTTGGTCGTTAGATTATTGATTTTATTTTCAAGAAATATTCTCATAAATTACCTGTAACATAACCAGAAATTAGCAACAAAATTCATAAATTTTCGGAAATTTATAGACATTTTCAAATTAAATTTTGGGCAATTTATGGTAAGTTACCATAAATTACCCTTAAAATTGCCTTAGATCATGATTTCTCTATTTGAAATCTAATAAGGGCTGACATCATGAATGTATATTGAGAAATGTCTGAAATCGTCAAAGGGGAGGGGAATCTTTTCGACTTGTGTATGTTTTCAGTACTCTGTTACTGAAAAGATACGCTCGTAGAAAACGTCCCTCGTCTCTCTCCAGGTGCATAATGCACTATGTACGGCCGACCGTCAAAAGTTTTATTTTAGGTATCATTTGTAGTACCTAAAATCGTACTTATAATTGTATTGTGATTAAAAATGTATTATGCATGAAAGCTGAATGCCTTTATAAAATAAGACAAAATTATTTTGATCATTAAATTAATTTACGGCGCTTGAGAAATTTTAGGATTTAGTTGTGAGTCAATTATACTTTTGTAACCTTTTTAGTCAATAGTAAGCAAAAACCGTAGCAATGAAGTAAATACGAAATTTAGAAAACCTGTAACTCAGTAAATAATACAATGTAAGACTGAGGGGGTGGTTTCGTCGTATTCAATATCTTTAGCCTCCCAGTCTTTCTTTGGTAATGATGGAATCTAGTCGCTTTTTTAATTCTTCTATAGTTTTTGACTTTTCGGCAAGAATTTGTAACAATAATTTATGGTTTTTTGAGGTTTACAAAATAATTTTACTGTCTATAAAATTCTACCGCTTATATACACTCTAAATCCAAAATTACGAAAAGTTCGGGATTCGGAAACTCCAAAGATACGACCGCGAAAGGGGCTCCAACTCTTGCGTCGTTTAAATTTCGGGCGTAATACACGAGAACGCGCACAGGACTTTTTTTTCTTTGTCTTCGACACATTTTTCGCCGTAATCAGGTGTGGGTACGACCGTGTTGTAGCTCAAGTAAACACGCAGTACAAGCTGACGTGGAACGCGCATGTCTTACGGAGCCTAGACCCACATCGACTGTAGAGTATGTTTAGTGATCACTTCTTTCATGAAAACAGTAAGTTTGCCGAGAAAAATTTCTATAAACAAATGTTTGGCACCTTATTCTGCACAAAGAAGAACTTTTCGACTTTTTGTATTTTTAAACCTTTGTCTAACAAAAGGAGGTAAAGAACAATTGTGGGTCCGGATGCAATAAGGGCAAATAAAATTTTTACGTGCGAAAACGAAGTCCCCTGGAGGCTTTAGAAAAAATTTTCGAATTTTAATTTTCAAAAGATATATATGGATGTAAAATTTGATTGCG
>NC_046657.1:32616080-32629061 GCF_010883055.1 Belonocnema kinseyi
ATATATCTTTTGAAAATTAAAATTCGAAAATTTTTTCTAAAGCCTCCAGGGGACTTCGTTTTCGCACGAAAAAATTTTATGTGCCCTTATTGCATCCGGACAAGAATATTCTTGGCTCATTGAATGATCATTTTTGACGAAAGTGAACCTAAATTATGTCCATAAGCATTTCTCCAGATTACCTTCGACCTCATGTAAAAAAATTTTGATCAATGAATTAGCATCTTAGTTAAAAAACTTTTTTCTTCAAACTTTAAGCCTAAATTTGGTACACTTAAGTTGGTGCCTGAGGGTAGGGACTTCTTAAGATGCTTGCTTGACGTTTGCTTGCTTACATATGTGTACAAGATAGCTGCAAAGTTTGAATCATTTCCCATAATTTTTTATCGTTGAAAAGTAGGATTAAGGCCTACTTGCTTGCTCCTGGTTGATTATGACGGGACGCTTCTGTCTCTATTTATTGCCTGCGACGGGGGAAAAGGGTCAGCTACTCCTTCTCATTTTTTCTACCTAAATTTCGAAGCCTACTACTTTTCGGTATATTCATGGACCTCAGTGTGAGTGAGCTTACTACAGCAAGGGTCTTTTGATGTCAGTGTAGTTGGCAAGTCAACCCAAAAATTCTAAACTTTTTTTGATGGAATAATTTGGTGATAATTTGGTGGTTATTATGTGAGGATTTTTAATATTTATGGTCAAAATGAAACAACTATAGTACTTTCCATGTTGGCGTGCTAACTGCATTTGTTTATTAAATTTGTTTTTAAAAAATCATGAAATTGATAAAAAAAATTATGAATTTTGCTGAAATTGTCATGAAGTATCCAATTGAAAAGACTATCGTCTTTTTGAATACTATGAACATCCGTACAGAAAATTTTCGAATATTGAAAAAAGTGGTCTCGAAAATTTTCCAAATACGTTAACTTTTTGAATTTTCATCCAAAATGGTTGGCTACCGAACTTGACCTTTATTTTAGGACACTAAAAGTGTATACCAAACGCCAATCCAATCTGTCAATTCTTTCGAAAGTTATCATGTTTGCAAACTAAAAATCTGCAGATACACACACACAAAACCCTATTTTTTGGATTCAGGGTGTCTCAAAACGTGGACATTTGACAAAAACGAGGGGGAGGTCAAATTTTACACAAATCTAAAACCTTCTTTTGATAAGAATTTAAAAATTAAATTTTTTGAAAACCCACTCACGAGACGAATAAGAAACTTAAAAAACATAAGTTGTGATGAGAATGTGCCTACGCAGCGGGCTGATTCTTTTATTGTTCATATCGTTTTTCAAAATCAAAACACAGAACTAGCATGTTATCAAAAAGTGATTTTAATCCAATTTGTAGATCTTTTTAAAATGCAGGACTTTTGTCTAGCCGTATTTTGACTTGTTTTGCACAGTTTAACTGCAAAATGTAATTTTTGATTTTTTATTATTTTTTTATGCTGTCAAAATTTGAATTTTCGATTTTTCAAGAAAATTCAAATAGTTGTTTTAATAATGTTGTAGTGCATTGAAAAAGTAACATTTTTCTACTCCCGAATTTTTTCATATCGTGCGTTATTTGGCTTAAAATATTGATTTTCTTGTGTTTTTTGAAATTTTGTAAATGCTATAACTCTGGTTAATTTTGGCTTTATAAGAAAAAGTCATTAGGATAAATTGATCGTCTGATTAAATACTATTAATATCCGTACAGAGAATTTTTTAATTTCGAAAAAAAGTGGTCTCAAAAATTTTCAAAATACGCTCACTTTTTGAATTTTCACCAAAAATGGCTGACTAACGAACTTGACCTTTATTTTAGGACACTGAAATTGTATACCAAAGGCCAATCCAATTTGTCAATTGTTTCGAAATTTAACGTGCTAACAAACTAAAAATCTACAGACATACTCGTGAAAACCTGTTTTTTTGGATTCAGGGGGTCTTAAAACGTGGACATTTGACAAAAACGGGAGGGGGGGGGGTAAATTTTACACGAATCTAATACCTTCTTTTGATGAGAATGTAAAAAATACTCTACATCACAAAGGATTTAATGATTGCACGCATTTAATTATAATACAATCCAACTTTCTTGGTGGAATCATTCCTTGGTCTTGTGAAGGTCATTTGTTGCCATTTTTTGATATTTGATGGTCAAAATTTAAAAAAAGTACGTACAAAAGTAGGTATAAAACGTATAAAAGTAGTTTAAAAGAAGGTAACGTAAAATTCCAAGAGTAATAACTTTTCTTTCGGTTAAGGAAGAGACATGTTGAATATTGTTAGGCAAACTTTTTTCAGACAGAAAATATAATGCAAAATTTGAATTACTGCTTATTTAGACTTGCTTCCATGGTATTTGAGCTTAATTTTAGCAAAATGTAGCCTAGAATCAAAAATCTAGCTAGAATCGTGTCAAATCAGTATTTGAATTTAAATTTTCTTATTCTTTAAATAACATTTTATTCATATTGATCATCATAAAAATTTGTTACCTAATTTGGTCATTAATATCCTGGCCAAATTTTGTATTTGATTCCAAATTTCAGAAGAAAAAAAAATGGACATAGCTTTGACTAGCTTTTTCAGTAGCCGGACTACTTTAATAGAACAAAAAACGTATTACGCTTGGAATTTTATGTTACCCTCACTGAAATCAGCTGCGTTGTCTATCTGGCCAAGAAGGGTATCTTGTCAGTTCCTACTTACGGATTCCTGACACGCGAGTCACTAACGATGAGTCAACCGGAGAATTTGTAGTCAAAAATTACTTGCTAATGGAATCACTATGTAGAAAAATCTTTAAAGCAAGTTACCTATTCTTTGCTTGTACTGCGATTTAGGCGAAAACGCCGGCGTCCTGTCGAATGGAACCGATGGGATCCGAGTCATACCGAGTGTTTTCGTAATTTCACGAAGTACTTTCGTAATTTTCTTTTAAACTTCGTAACTTTAGGTAAAATTGGTAAATTTACACAAATTTTATCGTAATCTTGAATTCAGTAACAATCAATTGGAAAACTCCGTTACTTTTGCATTTCAAATGTTTCGTAAATTTCCGAACATTTTTAACAGTGTTAAGTATTTTCAAAATTTGCGTGCTACCTCCACGATTGCAAGGCATTCTTTTATATTTTTGCAATAATAAATTTGAGAAATTAATTCTTTTTATTTGGGGAATGTTTAGCTATAGCTTCGAATCTTTTGTGGTTAGGATTGCAATCTTCTACCTACTGTTGCCAGCCATATTGCTTTTGCCGATAGTGGTGCCCTCGAAATTTCAGATCCCAATCCCCACTCGCAGCCAAACGATGGGGCAGAAACGGCCCGTCATCATTAGCCAGGAACAAGTGTAGGACTTGGAGTTTTTCATTAAATTTGGCATAGGTTGATTAAAGCCTGCTTTTTAATGTATCAAATATACGGTTGAAGATGGATGAAAAAATCATATTAACTCATGTGGTAATTAATTTACCGAAATTTTTTTATATGAGGTGGTAGGTAACCTCAAGAAATGTTTATGGCAGTGATCCCAGATCTGAAACGAGATTTGGACCAATACTATGACAGGGCTATGTCCGTGTGAATATAGTAGAAAACGAAATACATGACTGGGCTGCGCGCGCACCCAATTTCTCCTCTTCTGAATTTGAAAACTCAAAGGTGCACGATTGCCGGTCGAAAACTTCGGCGGTTCTATTTATATCTCTATCCATTTTAAAATAAAATTAAGAGATTGGGATTTTAATATTTTCAGGTTTCGATGCTGGCGATTCTCATGATTTGAATACTTCGGCGCTTTTAATGATGTTTGAATATTTCGCACGATTTAAAAATAAAAATATATATGCAATATCAGAATATTAATACCGTGATTAATATTTTGTTGTGTATTATATTGTGTTCATTATATTGTATACTTTATAATGTGTACATTATTGTACATAATCCAAATAAATTATATAATTATGTGATATTATAATTATTTATAGAAGAGAATAGAATTTATTTTCTTCATTGTATACTTTTACAAGTTCTTAAAATATTCTTTTGCTCTCTTAAATTTTCAAATAAAACGAAGCTACATATTTTTTGTCTTAGAATTTTTACCTAAATAGATAATCATTAAATCATTACATATTTCTGTGTCTATATTACAGTTACTTTTGTCCTTAGGCTACATTACTCCTCTATATCACTATTTTCTTCGATATTACAATTATATTAATATTGATATTAATTAGCTTAAATGATTGTGCTAGAGCTTTTAAGATTGTGATTTATCTATTAAACCAAAAAAGTTTAAATAGCCTCCGGAATTTCGAAATTATAAAATTTGTTTATGAGAATCATTTGGAATTAAACAATTGCAAACTATAGCTTCCTAGAATTTGGTTATATTATACTCTTTTCAGGACAGTGCAACACTTCAATAGCCCTCCGTTCTATAGCCATTCCGAGAATTGAAGCCGCGCCGTTGGCAGGTATAACAGGAATTGCGCGGGGGCCGCAGGGTTTGCGGTTGTCACTCAAGCGAGCAGTCAAGCGTGAATAAACAAAAGCGGAGTGGGCTACAATGAGTTAGTTCACACTCAAGGTCAGCCCCAAAATCGGCGCTATAAAAGAGTTTCACTGTACTTATAATTTGTAATTGTGTTATTTCAAATGATTCTCATTAATAAATTTTCTAATTTTGAAATGTTATTAAATTTTTTCGGTTTAATAGATAAATTCAACTTCAAACGCTTAAAATTCCAATACAATCATTTATAACTAATTAATATTAACGTTATTATTAATATTTGTTGTGATAATATTATTATAATTATAATATCAAATATAGTTTATTATATATTATATTAATTTTATTATAATGTACCCTGATTATACTTCTTTTTTTAAATTTTCATGCCATAAGTCAAAATTTTAATTATTTTGTAGAATTCCTTGTCCGAGATCTTAGTTATAATTTTTTGAAAAATCTCTGATGAAATTTCTCCTAAATCAGATGAATTTTCAAACCAGAAATAAAAATTTTCTACAAAACAATTGAATTATAAGCCCGAAAAAATTAATAAAAAAAAAATTTCATTTTCAAACAAATAGTTACATTTTCAACTAAAATTATGAACCTTCAACAAAAAAAGTTGAAATTTTTAATTAAAAACTGTTGAACTCATCCAAAAAGATATAAATTTGACAAAAGAGTTGAATTTTCAGTCAAGAAGGATTTTTTTAAATTGTTGAATTTCCAAGCCAAAAAGATGACTTTTTTGCAAAACAGTATAAACTTTTTTTTTAAACGGAATAGTTCAAAGACTTCTGGTTGAAAATATAAACCAAAGCTATTATTTTCAATGCTTTGAATTCAAGAATATATCAATAAATTTTTAAATGTTAAAGACTGAATCATTTTGATCAATAAAAATGGATTAATTGCAATTCTTTTTTAATTGCAAACTATTTAAATTCTAAATTAAATTCTTTTACTATAAGTCGCTTTCTTTTATCAATTTTTACATTTTTATTCATAATTCCAAACTTAAAAGTTTTATTTACGAATTGACAATCTTGAAAATCGAACTGTCTAACAGAACAGTTTAATTTTCAACTAAAAAAAAAACGAAGTTTCAACCAAATCCTTGAATTTTGAATCAAGGAGATAAATTTTCAACTTAAATTATGAATTTTTAAGAACAAAAGGTTTATATTCTTCATGAAAAAACGCTAGATGCATCCAAAGAGACAAATTTTTTACGAAACTGTTGAGTTTTCAGTGAATTATTTTTAACTAAAATGATGATTTTATGTTAAAAACAGTTGTATTCAACTGTTATTAATAAACAAACTTTTATCTTTTTTTTTTAAGATTCATCATTTTAGTTAAAAATTATTTACTGAAAACTCAACTGTTTTGCAGAAAATTGGTCTCCATGTATGAGTTCAACAGTTTTAAATAGAAAATGTAAACCTTTTTTTGTTGAAGATTCATAATTTTATTTGAAAATTTATGTCCTTGGTTAAAAATTAAAGGATTTGGTTGAAACTTTGTTTTTTTTTTTAATTGAACATTAAACTGTGTTGTTAGACAGTCGGTTTTCAAGATTGTCAATACGTAAATAAAACTTTTAAGTTTGGATTTATAGATATACATGTAAAAATTAATAATATAAAGTGTCTCAAAATAAAAGAATTCAATTTATAATTTAAAAAAGTTTCCACTTAAAAAAGAATTGTAATTAATCCATTTTTATTGATCAAAATGATTCAGTCTTTAACATTCAAAATTTTTTCTCTTAGAATACCCCATTTTTTAGTTAAAATTTCAATTAATTAGCTAAAATTTAAACTAATTTGTAAAAATTTCAGATTTTGGTTGAAGATTATTAATTTCAGTTAAAAAATCCATCTTTCTGGTTGAAAATGTAACTATTTTGTTGGAAATTTGTTTTTCTCTTTTTTTTTTATTTGAAAATTCAATTATTCTGATAGAAAGTTAATTTCTAACATTTTCAATTGGTAAACTCAAATTTTTATCTATAAATAACAATGCAAAAATATTAATCTGGAACAACTTAAAATAAGAATAATTTAACTTTTATTTTAAAAAGTTTTTAGTTGAAAAATTGGTTTAATCGTGTAATTTTTAATGTTCCGAACTGAAATTTGCTTGAAGTAATGTCATTTTGAACCTTAAAAATAATAGCGTAATTCATATTTTTTTACCAGAAAGCTCTAAAATGTTAAAGTCATACAAATTTAAAATTGGAAATTTCGTATTTTAACATAATTTGATAAATAAATTCTGATTTAAAAATTTCTCAACCTTCAGATTTAAAAGTTTAAAATTCAAAATATTTCCGCCTCAAATAAATGACAAAATTTCGTAACCAAATTCTAGGAAGCTATAGTTTGTAATTGTTTAATTCGAAATGATTCTCATAATCAAATTTTATAATTTCGAAAGTCAGGAGGCTATTTCTACTTTTTCGGTTTAAATAGATAAATCAAACGTTTAAAAACCTGGAAATATTAAAATCCCAATCTCTTAATATTATCTCGAAGCGGATAGAGATATAAATAGAACCGCCGAAGTTTTCCGACCGGCAATCGTGCAACTTCGAGTTTACAAATTCAGAAGAGGAGAAATGGGTTGCGCGCGCAACCCAGTCATGTTTATCGTCTCCTACTATATTCACACGGTCGGGAAGGGAAAAAGGGAAAGGAGAAGATGGAGGTTTGGTGGGACATGATAAAAAAGGAGCGTGAGAAAGAGGGAATGAGCAAATGTGGAGAAAATTTAGATACATGTAGAGAATGTTTTTTTCTCTAAAAGTACATATTGAATATGAATTTGATTGAAAATACGTTTTATTTGTTAAAAAATTAGTCTCTTTATTTAAAAATGTAACTTCTTGGTTAAAACTTTAACATCGAGGCTTTAAAGCAGAACCAATTTCTTAAAAATTAAAACAAAAATGTTTTTTCCTTGTTT
Organism: Belonocnema kinseyi; assembly: GCF_010883055.1. Classification (NCBI taxonomy): domain Eukaryota; kingdom Metazoa; phylum Arthropoda; class Insecta; order Hymenoptera; family Cynipidae; genus Belonocnema; species Belonocnema kinseyi. Next base: position 32,623,578 of record NC_046657.1, read on the forward strand.
TTAAATTGAACTTTTTGGTTGAGAATTTCATTAAAAGTTCGTGCTTTTAGTAGTAAACTATTCTTTTTGTTTCAAAATTAATTCTTTTAAATTAAAAATTCATTTTTCTGTTCAAGAATTTTAGAATTTTGTTAAAAATTCTCGTTTTTTAGTGGTCTCCTACATTGATGATGTGTCTCTTAAGGGTTTACATGACTTCCGATCCTTAAAATCTTTCCTGCTAAATACTTTTATAAAATCTTATTCTTAGTATTTACAATTATTTACAAGTTTTTTTATGAAATCTTATTTCTAGATCCTTATTTCCATTTACTACGATAGAGCAATTTAGTTACTTACAATCTTTACATCTTTTTTTTGAAAGTTCTTCTTTTTTAGTTGAAAATTCAATTGTTTGGTTCAAAAATCTTAAATATAGTTAAAATTTTTTATTTTTTTCTTAGAAAATAACTCTTTCTCTTTAAAAATTCATCTTTTTGTTTAAAAATTTAACAGATATATTTTAAAGTTGAACTCCTTTCTTAAAAATAAAATAAAATTTTCTTTCTTTTTTCTTATATTAAACTTTTTGTTTCAAAACACATTTTTTAGTTGAAAATTTAACTTTTTGGTTCAGAAATCTTAATTTTTGTTAAAAATTCGTTTTTTCCCTAGAAATCAATCTTTTAGTTTAAAAATTAATCCTTTTTAATTGAAAATTCAACTGTTTGGAAGGGAATTCTTGAATTTGATTGAAAATTCATCTTTTTTTGGCATAAAATTAACATTTTTATTTGATAATTAATATATTTCAGTTGAAAATTAAACCTTTTATTTGAGAACTCTCTAATTTCCATAAAATTGGCCTTTTTTGTTGGTAAATTAATCATTTTCTTTCAAAATTCAATATTTCAATTGAAAATTCAAGTCTTTGCTTCAGAATTCTTGAATCTCTTTGTTGGAAAAAAACTGTTTTGTTAAAAATTTCTCATTTTCGTTTGAAAAATTACTTTAGTTATTGAAAATTTACCTATTCTATTTTTGGTAGAAAATCTTTTTTTTCCAAGTAAAAATTCAACTTCTTGTTAAAGTTAAACTATTTTGTTATAAATTCGTTTTTTTGTTTGAAACTAATTCTAGTTTTGTTGGAAATTCAATTTTTGGGCTGAGAGTTCTCGTATTTTGTTGAAAATTTGTTTTTTTTTCGTATAATATTAAATTTTTTTAAATTTTATATTTCGGACTTTTTTCAAATTAAAAGTGTAACTATTCCATTTTTGGTTAAAAACGTACCTTTCTTACTTTAAGAATTCAGTAATACCCGGACTTGATTTCACTTAAAATACAATTAGGCTGACCTCAACAAGGATATAGGGATGTCAAAAGTTGTGCAACATTGGTAACGTAGTTTATGGGTGATTTTGAAGAAGGATCAGGAAAACACAAATATCTCGGTAAAACAATCTTTATTAAGTACTCATATAGAACCGCCCTCTTTAAAAAAGTCAGTCGACCTGAACTTTGCAACTACAGCCAGTGATCAAACGATGTCTACAAATGTAAACTCCAAACGGCAAAATGGATGCAACTTCGGATCACAAACCATATCGTATTTTAGTTTTTCTTATTTCTATTGAATTATTTGTGTTGGGGGTTGCAGTTTAGATACCCACTCTACTCGAAAATATCGCTTGATTAGGCGACGCGTGCCTACTGGAGCTTCGTCGATTTCTTCTGGAATCAACGCGGAAACTTTGCCGCTTACCATGTTTATTTTCGCGCGTCTTTTAGCCCGAGCATCATATGTATAAATTCCAAGAAGAATATTTTGAGTCTCCAATATTGCAAAGACGTCCCTATCGGATGTTGACAATACAATTTTTTCTCCAGTTGGCATAGGCCTAAACTGCTGCTTGCCAGTCATTATTTCAATTGGCTTATCAGGAGGAAAAGTGTATCTGCGTAGTTCGAATATGCGGTGCTGGTTTACATTGGGAATAAGCCGAATAGATTTTAGGTATTCAATTCCACATCCATGTCCGTCAGGAGAAGGAAGACGTATATGATGAGCCATGGTTTTAGCAGAAACAGACCTGGACCTAGACCTGATAAGACGAGACCTGTATCTGGACCCAGACCTGACAAGAGGAGACTTCTCAGGAGAATGATATTCCGCTGAAGAAAAAGAAGGTCCGCAACTAGGAACACCAGGTATAAGTTCTTCATTAGGAGAAGAGTCGAACTGCAAACTTATCTCTGCAAGAAGAAAGAAACTTCAGTTAGATACTTAAGATTCATTTCAGCTCAAAAAAATTAAAATACAGTAGAATCTCGCTTATTCGAGTTATTGTCGACCGTCCCTAACTTGGATAATCGAGGGAACAAAAATCATAAAGTATGAATAATGCATGAAGCTCGTATAATACGCTTGCGCTACAGCTCAGATACGACGGGTCGACTATTTTTGTTTGAACCTCGGATAATCGCAAACTCGGAGAAATCGGGCTCGGATAACTCAAAGCAAAAAACTTAAATTTACAGATATACTATCAAGATTATTATATTTACCAATAGAATTATAGATGATCAGCAATGTAAAAATGAGAGTATAAACGATATTCATTTTCTTCAACCAGAGGAAAATCGGATCAACTTCTTATTTAAAAATATCATTAACTGTGTACCTAGGTATTATTCTGGCACTTTGCTATAGTGTAAATACACTTTAGTTCTATTCTCAGTGGTTATCTAGATTAATCTTGTCCTTCTGAGACATTTGTTCTTCGTAAGCCCTCTTCAAGAAAAAATTATTTACCTAACTCGTTAAAATTGATAGTGCAAATAACATAATCTTTAATCTTTTTGGAAAATATGGTTATTACACGACAAAACTAATATAGAATCTACGCAATATGTTGTAAGGTTTAGGAAGACGGATATAATTATTTAACAGATTTGATGAAATCTGTTGCAAATTGTTTAATCAATTTTAAATTTTCGCACTTTAATATTTCACAGGTTTGCAATATACAATAAATTTCACAAATTTCATAAGATTATAAAAGAATTTTAATAGCTTTCGAAGGATTTTTAAGATTTTATGAGATTTTTGAATTATAAATATTTCAACGAATTCAAAGGAATACCCTGATATTTCAGATGAGGCTTACGAAGCTTGCTCAGCTATGTAATCAAACTGTGCTGACGTAAAAAACTGAGAAATTATAACCTTTGTGTCATTTGCGTCGTAAAATGATCTCGGTTGCTCAGATTGAGTTTATATTAATCATATATACTTCTTTAAACATCGAGTGCGTTTATTTTTTTCGATTTGACGGCAAACAGAATATTTAATACAAAATAAAAGTTTAGATTGCCTAAAAGCAGATTTCAGGCATTTAACACCCCATGCAAATAAATTTGATTTTAAGTTTATACGAAGAAAATTTTTTAAGATTCTTGAGGAAATTTAAAATACCCGTCAAGGAAGTCTGTGGTGGAGGTACACTTTATTTTCTCAGCAAAATAAATTAATTTAGAAATATGGAAACTTTATGGTCGTTAAAATAAAGTTTAACTTTTGTTCGAGAATCTCATGTTCTCAAAGCAGCCACCATCCGATTAAAGAGTTTAAAGGACATGCGGTAGCCTTCTTTTTTATTCCATGCCAAAGAATTGAAAAATTACCATTTTTAATAAATTAGCTCATTTTTAGCATTTTCAATGTTTCCTCTCTACAGCTCTAAATATTTGAAAGGTGTCAGGACTCGTAACATTTTTTGAATTGACAAAAACATAGTTAATATAATGTTGACAACATGTAAAATTGTGGAGCTAAAATTTTTGTTGTGTATTGTAAAGTTATCTTTTATTTGTATTTCGTATAAATTAAAATTAGGATTTCATTCCATATAGATTATGTTAATTGAATTCTGTTGTATTTTCTTGACTTCTTCTGCAGGATGGACATAGTAGGATTTAATTTCGAATGATTAATATAGTCAATTTATTGTATTGTTGTAATTTTAATTGTATGTACTAATGAGACTTTTAAATATAGCGCTTATGTGTTCGATGTGAGTTCTTTAATTTACATTGTTTTTGTTTTTTATTGTGTTGAACAGTTCCATAAATAATCTTTTGTTATGATGTGTTTCTTTCGCTAATATAGTTAATATTTCAAAATCTTTGTGTTTATAATTGACGGAATGCTTGTCTAAGGCAGTTTTATTTGTACTATTATCACAGGATATTTGTTGTTTTTTTATTTTTTTTGTACATATCTTTTTGTTTGATCAATATAACAATTATTGCAGTCTAAGCAGTTGATTTAATATACTACATTAGTTTGTTTATTTTACGAAATGTGGTAAACATAAATTGCTGTAAACATAAATAAATGGGTGAAATGTGTGAATGGTAGTGAAATGAAAATAAGAACATTTAGAATAATATAAAATTGATTTATTTACACTTTGTATTGGAAAAATAGGTTACATATTTCTAGAATAAAGAAAGTGTGGTCAATTCCGACAATGAAGTTTGCGTACATGATGCAAGATCTGTACGCTTACAATATTTACCGCCACTTATGCGCTGTTTCGATACTCGAGAAATATTATGTTTGAGTTTGTATTTCTTCAACAACTTTTTGTAAAATTTTCGCACAAGAAAATCATTTTTATCTAAATTAATCGTAAAAAAATTATTAAAATTAGACAGAGAATAACCATTACACATACAATGGAGAAACATAATGCAGTCCAACGTTTAGGAATCTCATCTGCTGGAAACACGCCGACTGTCCGACGTTTGGGAGTCAAAGTACTTGTAGAATTTGTAGGCTGTTCATTCTTTTTAGATGATATTGGTAGGGTAGTTTTTTTAATTAAGTCTACCGTATCCTTATTCGGATCTTCAGAATTGGCCGTAATGCTCGGTTCATAGGTCGTAGGTGATCTGAGCGTACTAGTACTGTACCCTTGTATTTCATTATAGGATAATGAGAGTAGATTATCCTCTTGCTGTTTCTCTATCCAGTTCTTTAGTCTGAGTACATTATTAAAAGCACACATAAACATTGTTTTCTTTTTTATACCATGATGGAAACAAAATTCGTCTATGAATGGTAATTTTTTAAACGATGGGCATTTTAGTTCCTCCAAATTTATTACTTGTCTACTTGTAATTTTTTGTAGTAACTCTGCTTTTTCATGTCCTCTGGTGCACATTAGTTTGGCAGTTCGAGCAATGTCACGTAGATTGGCGTGAAGGAAATTCATTGGGACATCTCCTTCAAACTACTCAATACCGTGATGATAACAACTAAGCCAGTTATTTTGTTGTTGAGATTTATTCGTGAGATCACTAAATGAAAATGGCGGAGAAATAATCCAATGAGAAATGCAATAACGGTCCAGAGAAATCACAGCTACTTCTTTAGTAATAAATCGACCAGCATCGTCTCTAAATCCTTGTACGTCAATCACGTAGTCAACCATAATT
>NC_046657.1:32629161-32642463 GCF_010883055.1 Belonocnema kinseyi
AAGTCATTGGCATAATTGATTTTTTCCCCACTCAAGCGCTAAAGTCGACAATAATCTGTCTGGACGAGTCTATTTCCAGAACATTATCATATTCCGCATATAAAAGACAATTAGTAGTACTAGTCAATGCGTCCTCGAATCGTACTTCAATTGTGAGACTACCATGTTCTACAAGATTCCAGTGATAGTAACAGTTTGCTGAGAGATCAGGTGTAAGATCAAAGGCGAACAGACAGTTTCCTGCAGGGTAATGCTCTCTGTCAATATTATTTCCTTCGTTCAGAAAATGGATACCAGTTCCGCTAAATATCGTGTGATAAGCTTCGAGACATACAACTTCTTATCCCCAAATGATGGCTGTAGTGGTTTAGAAGGTATCTGAGTACCATCAACATAAAGCGAAAAGTAAAAGGATTTTTGTTTCCGTTTCCGTTGAATGCAACATTGTCCACAAACCCAATTATTATTCTTTTTGGCATTTGACCGAGAATAACATTATCAAGTGTTTCAGAGTGAAAGCCTGAGTGTAGAGACAAAGCTTTTACTTCGGCACGTGTAATAGAATATTTTGCAGTACCATTAGATAGAGCTTTTGCATGAGCTAATAGAATACCAGGACTAATTTTTGCTCGCCGCACAAATAGTGAGGCTTCCTCAATATTTTTTTACTACAGCCATTTGTGCCATCCATAATTGAGCGTATTAGTCGTAGCCTCAATTCCACAACATTGATAAGAAATTTGTCCTGGTTAAAAACATCACAGTGCAGGTGTCCAATAAGATCAATAGATTTACCAGCACTTAAATATTTTTGGCGTGCTTTTGATCCCACATTTTCATCAAAATCATCAATTTTTCCAGGCGTGTCATTATACCAAAGAGAGGTAGTCAGATGACTATTTTTAGCAGAAGGACCATTGTTAAGTAGAGTTTCAATGTTTGCCCGATAAGCATAAGAATTACTGGGTGGAGATACAACTTTTTGATTAAAATAAACATCCACTTGATTGAATAACGAATGTAATAGATTGTTTATAGGACCAACTCTATCCAATTGTTCGGCATTTGCAGCAACCCTAGGTGGTGTTATTAATTTCACCCTAAGATTTAGCATTGTGTGAGCCAAATCAATGTATTCATCACCATGACCAGGGACGACAAATTCGATAGGCGAGTCATCAGTAAGGGATGATACCGGTTTATAGTGTACCCATTGAGAGCTTTCTATCGAGGTTTTGTGTAGGAGGTATCGAGAGTAGATTTAACTTAGACTTTAAGCACTCACAAGAATGAGAATATAGAAACGACATTTTAAGAAATATATTTTGCCTCGGATGCGAATTTTATAGACTATTAATTTCCAAATATATCATTAATAGAATGCTTCCGATTTTCATGCTTTATATAGTTTTTTGTATTCTTTGTTTTTCTTTTATTTTTTGTCGCTTTCTTTCTTTTCACCGTACCACGCTTTTTTATTTTTTTAGAGGTTTTCTTTTTTTTCTTATTAATGGGGTTTCGGCACGCCGTTTCAAATTCTCACCAGTTTCCCCAAAGCGATTTCTAAATGAATTTTTAAGCGGAATATCAGCATCCAAATCATTCATAACATTCATGCCAGTTCTAAGAGCTTCTTTTCCGATAATTTGAGCTCCTCTAGTTAAGAAAGGAAGAACACGCCGAAATAGACCGCCAAGAAAGCTTCCAATACCGTGACCTTTTTGATATGGTGCGCCAATATAAATCTGGGGAATCCCTCCACCACCACCTGGTTGTAAGGCGTAATATTCGGCGTATTGGCTCATTATTTCTTTCTTTCTTATCTGTATCTAGTTAATACGTTTAACGTGAAGTGTAGCTGTCAGCGTACCAAACTCGAATGGTATTGGCAAACCAACGTGGTCCCTTATATCAAGTTCAATTGTAGGAAATCCTGTATGAAGAACTGGTATGTAATTGGGTGGTGAAAAATTACTCACTTGTGTTGTACCAAAACAGTAATCTCTTGTATCTACAGAAACAGTACGTCAGAGTGGAGCTTTTACATCACCAGTAATGCGAGGTTCACAAACATTACAGTAAACAAATAATTTATCCGAAAGACCACTAGATAGACTAGGTGGATGTCTAGCAGTATACTCATTATTTTCGATTGGAAGTAGATTATCTGGTGCAAAACCAAGAATACGTGATAATTTATCATTAAGTGCCAAAAAATGTTGATCAGTCATCTGACATAATTTTGTACACTATTTTTGTATGCGCACGTAGCTGCTTTTGAATTTGTCATATTTAAATTTAATGTGTTGTCCTAATTTTGGAAGACTGTTCGCGGTATTTACAAGAGACTCAATATCGGCATAAAGGCCAGGTTCAAAGAAATTTACAAGGGGTTTTTCTACATAAGAACTTCTGCTTCATCTTCTAACTTTTCATTTATGACAATAAGTTCTATTAAATCTTCTAACTTTTGTGGAAACGTATGCCCGTCAGTATCAGCATTCATAAGGGTAATGCGATTTTCAATTGAGTCATCGTGTTTCACATGACGAAATGTACGAGGAAGTTGTATTTTTGTGAGTGCTACTACCCACTGTCCTTCCAACCGAATCTCATATGGCAATCGTGTTATAAAATTGGAAGTTCTATTATCGGAAAAATATTTCATACTACTATTGCTTAGTAAAATAAGGTAAAATTGATCAGAATTCATTTTTATAATGATTTTAAATTTGAAGCTGGAATCCACGAATTAAATTTATCCGGATAGCCTATCCAGTTGACAAAAAATTGTTTCTTGTTTTATTAAGAATATTTCTCTACTCCATCCTCATTCGTAACCTTTCTCAAAGACGCCCTTCTCTCGACTGATTCTAACTTGGTCATCGACTCTGTACTTAGGCTTTTTTGTAGACCTCTTTTCCTTACTGAATCACGATTGAATATTTTCCCATGATTTGGGTGCATTGAATATGGTAACTTCAGCCGGTTTCATTTTAATACTACTGTGCCTGGCATTATTGTAAGCATCTACAATTTGTTGTAAGATATCAATATAGCGTCGATTATTTTTATGCGTAAAGTAGCGCCACATGCGTTCTTTGACAGTTCGATTAAAGCGTTCTACTACGGCTGCTTTAACATTAGGGTCCCGTGTTACTCAAAATTTTATTCCATTATCTGTCAAAATTTTTCGAAAAGTTGCACCTACAAATTCCTTCCCCTTATCTGTTTGTAAACAGATAGGTACACCATTGTTACCTTTCTGAAGAATACGCTCGAAACCGTATCTTACTTCTAAAGCAGATTTATCTCGAAGAGGCTCGACCCATGCAAATTTACTTAAAACATCAATTACCACTAATAGAAAAGTATAATTATTATTGTAGGTTGACAGACTTTGGAGGTCAACTAAATCAGCCTCCCATACATCATCAATAGACCTAACATTATAATGTAATCTTTGAAATTTTCTACGAATAGGCCTATGTTTGGTAAATGTGTCCTGTGACTTTAACCATTCAAGCACTTTAGCACTAGATGCTTTTCCTCGCGCAGCACGAATTATTTTTTCTGCGCCACTGTAGGAGGCCGGATGACTTGGCTTGTAGTATATTTCTTCTAACAGTTTCATCTCAGATTAAAAGACTGCCACTTTGTTATTAATCCTGAACCACGCTGACTCACTGATTGATCTTTTCTATTTCTGCTACGACTTCTTGCACGAGTTCTTATATTTGGAGTTTCTCGAAGTCTATGTGAATCAATAGTCTCACCTGTACTATCATCGTCCGTTATAAGAGGGTGAAATGTAGAGTATCTTCTATTACTCAGGTCCCGAGCCAACTGTTTATCTGATTTCATTCTCCAGTATTCTCTATTTTTTACAAGCTCTCGTGGTGTGCCAAGCTCTTGAAGGATATGAGCAAACTGATTTCTACCAGCTGGAACGTATCCTTTTCTATATCTCAATGCATCGTTAACAAGATCTGTAATATTTGAATCTTCGATACGGTGCCCATCAATGAAAACTAAACTATTTTTATCCCATTTTATTCTGTTAGTTATTTTCGGCCTTCTTAAATGATTGAGTAATAAGGTACTGTTTGGCTGAGAAGTTCTGGGTACTGATGCTGTGATGGTTTCTACAGGTAGAATTTCGTCATCGTTTGATTGATTGTCTGCCGTTTCATTTTGGTCATTATTCTCAATAGGTGGTTTTCTATCCTCATCAACAAAGAAGAGAAATTTTTGTAATACTTGACTATATATTTTCCACTTTTCACGTTCATCAATGGGATAAAGTGAAAATAAGATACGATAATATTGCCAGGTGTTTGTGTAGTTAAACCGTGTGTTGCAGGTATAATTTGTGTATCATTTGTATTTTTAGTTGGCTTGTTTTAAGGTTTGCATTTGCTGTTGGATTTTATCGATTTGGTCACTTGGAATAAGCACTATATTTCTAGCATGCTCCATATTTGATGGTAAAACGACCTTTTTGTTCAGGAAGAACCACTAAATGAATTCGATATTAAGCCACCAATGATCGGTGCTAGTATAAGAGTCAAAAATCCACCTTTTTGTACGATAAAGTTTTACCTCTTCTTCCACGTACCATGGGTTTCCGCTAATTAACGAAGTAGTTTTTTATGCTTTTTTTAACTTTAGTCTCTCTTGCTTCTTGCGGGGCACTTTTCCCCATAATGTATTTAAGGCACACTCGCAAATACATTTAACAAGTCGGGAATTCGAGGATTTTAATAAAGCAAGACGTTGGCCGGAGTTCAGGTGACAAACAGCATGTAAAACAATAGAATTTTTTTGCCAATTGATTTACCACCTTTCGACATCATTACAATCGTGCAACTGGTACTTATTCCTCACTGTGACTTCTCTTTATACCTTTGGTAGGTACGAAAACATAATGATAAGGGTCATCTGGAAAAAATACTTGTCCGATATCGGCAATTGTCGGGGGTGGATTGTTTCAAATCAAGAAGTGAATAACCATGAGGTTGAGAAGTGGCATCATGATAGGCTTCTTGTATAAATCGGGCATTTTCAGGGCAAACCTGCCAAGCTAGATGTTGGGTTTGGGTACGATGTCGAGGGTTTTTAAAAGCAAAAATATAGTTCGCATTTAGAGAAATTTCTCTTTGTCCATGGCCCTGATGAAAGAGATTTTGAGATATAAAAATTACACTGACATTTTTATGATGACTACTCTTGGTAAACAGATCTACTACTGTGTTATTTGAAGACTCTCTCACTAAATCGTCGATAATTATGATTTTAACTGTAGGGTCATTGGAATAGTCAGAAGATTGAGGTAAACCTTCACGAAATTCTTTTGTTTTTCCATATTCCTTGTAAGCTGTTTGCCACTCGGAATAGTAAAAAATTATACGCTCAATAGATGTAAATGGATGCTTCCAGCGTGCGTCCATAATTAAGAATGATAGAATTTAACTAGTAATTATTATTTATAGAATAGTATCCTGATTCTTTTAACTAAAAATTTCTTTTTATACACTTTCTTTTATTATCTACATTTTGTGGAAATTGATCAATAAGATACTATCCGCGTGGTCAGAATGCTTGAGCTGATTCTTCTGACCGCTCTCCATCATGTAAATAAATAAGCTTATTATGACGTGTACCTTCCAGCCAGCCCAGAGATGAGCTTACATGGGCGTGAGAGTCCTACTGCCGCAAGCCCCTAGTTTTCAGCTATATTCTGGTTGCCTGCTTTAGGTTAGAAAAATCAGGTATACAATTATATTATTCTAAATGATTTTTGTTTTAAAAGTAGATTTCATTTTATTAAATTTCCTTTTAAATATATACTAAATAATTTGAAAATTTGAAATTAATATATTTAAATTTCATTTTTATTTCTAATTTTCAATTAAGTCCACACTTATATCGGACAATTGAAGAGTGTAGGGCTGATCCCCTTCATGAAAATAGTCGCTGAATTCAGTAAGTGTTGGTAAATTAGTGTGATGTTTCTGACTGCAAGGATCGAAAAAAGTATTCTCGCCATCATCACCAAACAATCCAAATTGCTCAACTGAAAACAAAAAATATCATTATTAGTAAGGAGAAGAATATTTTTTTTCAAAAAAAAAGGCAAAAAGATAAAACATACAATTATTTTATTTTTGAAATGAAAAAGCCATTGTGTCTGTGTGTAAGAATGAGATAGTGATTCTTCAAATTTTCATTAGTTGATTTATATATTTAAAAAAGAAATAAATTATTTATCTTATGAAATGTAGCCAAATGGTAGAGAGTCATACCCTTGTCTTGTTCCGTAACTTCCTGGTAATTAGGTGTTCTACGCATACTACTAAACTTTAATCTAATTGGCTGTGTCTTTCTAATAACCAGATCACATATTGAGTCAAAGTTTATTATTTCGGAATTTCCATAGTTTAAATTAATACCTTTTACTTTACAACATTGTTGTTTTTACCATCAGGTGATCGTATCTTATATGCATAGAATTTGGGATCACCCGAGACAAATTTTTCTATGAAACTACCGGAGCCATAAACTTCGAGCTTATCAGTTAAGTGACTTAAAAGACAACCTGTATCTGGATAATACTCATTTGGCTCATTAGTGCTGGCAAAAATAACTGAATCCGTGTCAAAATAAAGGACACGACGATATAGTTGCTTCAAGTAAGTAAACAACTTCAAGCGTGCCTGGGCTGTTGTGTAAGCTGCTATAACCACATTGGTAATAGGCAATTGAGTCACAGCTTCACATTTGTACAACCATGATGCATAAATACTATTATCGTCTACAGGCAAGACACTGTTCAGAATTTCATCCGGACTCTGAACAATTTTCAATCATTCTTGTTGGCTATGAATGACCTCAGTCTTTGGCATATTTTCTCGTTGACCAAATTTCCCCCAAAATGAATTGAGGCAAAGTTTCGCCAACGAGCGCAAACCAGGATTCTTTTTCATATTTTTCGGATCTACGGCTATACCTTCAGACTCGAAAATTTTTTGAATAAATGCCTTTTTCGAAGCCTCATCAGTACAATAGGTAGGGTATCCGCTGGCTTCATGCTTCAGTTTAAAAAATTGATTCATACATTCTTCAAAATGACCACCCATTTTTGTGACCTTATTATATTGAGTAGTCCCATACTGCCAAATTAAAAAAATGGCAGTAATTTGATACCCCTCTTGAATCGCAGCTTTTATCTCGTCGGAAACCCATATTCCTTCAATTTCTCTCGCATTTGTGTTATTTACATGTGGACAAACGCTCTGCATTTGTTTTTTACAAGAAGCATTTGTTTTTTACAAGCCTTATTACAGGGTGCACAAAAATGTCGACCACAGCTATTTAGAGGTATAATTACACCGGCGTCTAGCGTTAACCTATTAGCAGCAGTGCATTGATCCACACCACCTCTCTCGTGTTTTCGACGCCAGTCATTTTGTAATTCAATGTTATATTTATTGGCCAACAATTTCCCTTTGGATATTGCCGCTACAATGGACTGTGGTAAACAAGTATTTGCTTTACTCTATATTGTCAATACGGAACGTTTAAAAATGCCAGATTGTAATTTAACATGACCTTTACTGACTGGTATCTGAACACGTGTCATTTTAACATGGAAAGTATCATCGATTTCAAAACCTGTGGCACTTTGTACAACTTTTGCTACAAGGTCCCACATGTCTTCAAAAGACAAGTCTTTCAATGGAATGAAAGCCTTCCACGCTACACCTTTTCCAAATCCGTAAATAAAATAAACCGAATAACCATATAAACCGAATTTTTGAATATATCCGGTACTTTCACTGATCTTACAAATAATTGGTGAATCTTTTATCCTCTAATTCCTACCTTGTGCATCGTCCTGGCTGAATGTTGCTGATATGTCTGGATCTCTGGAAGGTCCTGCAACCTGAGACGTACCAATATTCGTATGTGGTAATCTCAAAGGTTCAGCATCCTGGGAAGATTCATACAGGCCAGGCTCCTGCTGTCCAGCACCGGCTTGGACCTTCACAATGTCCTGGATGGTATTTTGACAATCTGTAAAAATTAAACAATGAAATTATAATTTGAGAGAAACTACATTAAAATTTATTTTCAATATATATATATATATATATCTACGTTTTAATATTATAGTTTTACCTTGGAAGATTCTCTCCTCTTTATCTAATAACGCTGCCAACATCTCGTCTACGTTCGTGTCCAGTTCCATTCATGTCTCCTTTTTTTTTTTTGATTTTTGTAGATCTTGAGTGACCTTCCTAAACTTCTTTTTTAAGGTCACATAAGCGCTCTCCTTGTTTTTTTCATTTTTATGATCCAGGTTTCTTTCCTTTTTTCTTTCCTGGACCATCTTTTGTTGTTACTCCTGCTTCTCCCCAATATTGAATTTGGATCGGTTTTCAACATTTCGCCGACTCTCCTCGATCTGCCTAATTCTTATTCTTTTCTCTGTTGTCTTCCTTTTTAACAATTTCGCCTCTGAATGCTTACGCTTAATTAAATTGTTTATGGTCTTATCAGCCTCTAACTTAGAATGTTGTATATGTATTATATTTTAAAACCAAAACATTTATTTATTATATATAAAAAATATTTCCATTTGATATATTTTTACAAAAATTTTCATAAAATAATTATTACATCATTTCAATGTTTAAACCATTTTTTCTTACCTTATATATCATAATTCTGAAGTTTTTGATTAGTTGTTACTGAACTCATCTCCATTAGTATAATTACTAACCGAAATAATAACTTGATGCTGGTAATTAGTAAAAAGAAGATAATACTGAAGTGAATTAGTAAGCGATTGTTACTAATCTTTACTCGAAGTATATTTTACATAGATGAAACTGCTTAAAACTTAACCAAACCATTTTGGTTCTCCTTACCCCATTTCATTTAACTTTTAAAAATACAACTCCCCCTACCCCTTTCTACAATTGTCCCCCACTTCTGTGTATTTCGCCCACTACCTAACTAATAACCTATCATAGTTTAAGATACCTATATGAAGCTTGTTCAGACACGTTTTAAACCCCACTACCTTATATCCGATCATTTTGATACATAAACTATACCTATGCCTGTTTACTTATTAGTTCCTCTGCATCTCTGAACACAATAAGTACAATGTCTCAAAATGTGATAAAACAGACAGACTCAGACATTGAAGATATTATCACCTCACAATCTCTTAATAATTCTTCTTCAAGTCATAAAAGAAAAAAAGTTCACATGACAGAAGTCGAGTCTTCACGTAGGACTACCAAACATCTTATCTTAACGACACTGTACGCTCTCAATAATTTCTGCAGTAAGAATGTGATTATCGAATTGGAACTACAGACCGATGGACGTTTTGAATCAATTGTCAAAATTGTTACTAATAAAGTACAGGGAATCACTTTGGGGGTTCCAACATGGACAACATTCCTGCAACAGATCAATTTCATCGACGATTATTTTAAAAAGGAGAAGCAACCCTCATCAGATCATACTGAACCCCTTGAGATAAAAGACTACAAAGTGATATTTACAACATCTTTTGGAGAAAAGACCATTCTTTTCGACAGTATACCTGAACCTGTTGCAGAATGTGAAAATAGTGAAAATGCTTGTGAAGTGAAGAAAAAAAAAAGTATATGTACCTTCTGTTGCAATGAAAAAAAAACCCGAAACATCTGAACAATATATTTTTAATGTCATGAACAAAGAAAAAAATATTTATTACAAAGATATTCTTCATGCCCGATTATCGTCCAAATTTAACGACTATTATCTCGACATTGTATATCATGAAATTGGTGGCGTTTTATTAACTCACCTGACTTCTCGTGTACGCACGAATGTTCTAAAAAGAATCACATTCAACTAAATGGTTATCTTGGTATAATAAATATGTCTTTTTTAAAAGTATGTCAACATGTGACTTATTATCCTTCCTTTACTAAATATGCAGTAGCCTTAAGATAGTTAGCGATTTATTTTGGAAAAAGTATCACTTTGAAGTTAACAAAAAAATTGTATACAAGCTTTTTCTAGCTTTAGGAGGTAATCAATTTTTGTACTGCTCTATGAAAAGTTTACTTCTGAGAGACGGTCAGTAAGTAACGGGAGCAAAAAAGGACTTCCTAATGCTTTTACATTGACCCATACATGCTCGAACTAGATGCGATTTAAGTGTGACTAATACGTTCAGCTTCCCAATCAGTTGCGGATACATTTTTCTCGGTGATTTGAACAATATAACACAGGCAGGATGTTGCAGGATATACCCTGATAAATTACCCTTCATTCAAGTGTTCGAGAGTGGAGACTAGAGAAGAGGAGTCGGGACGCGCACCTTCAAGTCGGCTGCAAACAGGTGTCCCATAGTGGCGAGGGTGGGGTCTACCACCACGGCGAGGGGGTCGGCGCCATAGTGCGGTGAGGGGGAAAAAGTAAAGTGGAGGGGGTAGTCTGTCCATAGTGGCCCGGTACTACTGGCGTTCTTCAAGATTTAAGGTTTTTTTCGTCTGGAAACTGAGAGATAAGTCATTACTGAAGCAGACGCCTTTTTTCAACTCTTTGAGGGATCAGGAGCGGCCAGGCAATGGACATCATTCAACCTTTTTTGCTGTACACTATTCTCTCAAGAGACTTTAGCATAGCTCATTAAGGTTCAAATTATGCGAACTCAATTTACAGATAAATATACAATTTTATCGACTTCTTATTAGTCCGAGCTTTATCAGTATACTCAACGCTTTCTTTTAAGTCTTGATTCGTCTCAATATCTCCATCGAAGCCGGAGATAATTTTTTCTTACATTAACAATTCTGTTGACCACAATTTTGAATATTCTTTAATTTTGAAAGTTGGGCTCCATTCACAAAAAGCCAAGTAATTCAGTGAATTTTTTCCGTCTTTTCCGGGCAGTATTGCGACTGAAGGACCAGATTAATGTTAACTTTTAAATTATGGCTTTGTCAACAGTAATTTTTTCAACATTTGTTGCTTTTACAAAAACAAAAAAATTTTCACAGAGATATGAGAAACGACATTTAAAAGGTAGAAAAATTTTGAATCAGCTTTGCTGAATGCGAAATCAGGGCAATATTTCACTGAGATAGAGTTACTTTTTCCCAAGTGTCAGGACTGGTAGTTTGAAAGAAATTCTGCCAGAGCGCGAAGCGTGCCGCTTCTCTCACAACAGAAATGACGCATCGAGTTTTTAAATTAATATTCCACAAATTTCGATGAATTTTACCTACATAAATTCCTGAAATTTTAGGCATAGGATATATTCCCCATCAAATCTTTTGGGGAAAATTCAACACTTTTTGGTAAATATTCCAAAAAAAGTTGAGCGAGATTTCCCTCAGTAATCACAATTGTGCGAATGTTTTGAACTGCTTTTGTGTCTCGCCGGCAACTCGATATATAAATTAAATATTTCTGATAAATAGTTATTACGGAAAAACTTTTAAAGTAATTTGTTCATTTTAAAATAGAATTCCTGAGTGACAGAGGAAAAAATCCAATTTTGTAATTTTATTGACTTTATGATGAGTTACATTGTCGGGGATAAAACAAAACCTAAATATAAAACTTGATAGAGGCGAGATAAATCATTCTAATAAAAAATTCCTTTCTCTGAACTAATAATTCATAACGTCTTTTTCATTAAAATTGAATTATTTTTCATCTGTCTTTCAAAAATCTCATTTTCGGATTGGGGAACTACTTTTTTGCATTTCCCAATTATTATTTATTATAAATATTAGATGTGAATATTTATACAATTCAAAATCAGATCGCTAACAGTAACCAATCCGAGAGTATCAGCGTGACGCAAGCGCAGTTCGAAAAGTTCCAAAAATGGGAGCAATGATTTTCCTAATTAATGAGTATCTATTTTCGCAAAGCTTTAAGGAATATTCCACAAATATTTGTAAATTTTCCGGAATCAAAGTTCGGGACAATTGCTGAAAGTTTAGCTCTTATTACATCATATTTATTAGTAATGATTTATTTTACCTGCATGACTTGTTACCCTTTGATTTTTCTGTTAAATCAATTGTAATAAAATTTGAAAATCTCAAGAAAATAATTTTTTTCTTTTCCAATAGTTTTATATACTCTCATTAGGTTTGTTTCGAAAATTTAGATAAAATAATGTTTAAAGAACTAAAAAATTGGTAGTGCGTAAACATTCATCAACAGAGGACTGCATTCTTAATGTCCGTTTATTTTATCGAATGTTATTGGCTTTACGGACAGAGATAATAGGAAAGAAAGGGTGTAAAGTTTTAGTTCATAATATAAATAAAGAGAAATTGGAGAAGGAAAAGGGTAAAGATTTGGTAGAAAATATGAGTTAAGCGAGAATCATAAATTAAAGGCGTAAATATTTAGTGGAAACTATAAATGAAAAGAGAATTTTAAATGAATACATTTTTAAATTTAAGCTCTTTGTTAAAATTCGTTTTTTCAAATAAAAATTTATGTTTGATGTAAAAATTCAACTATTTGGTGTAAATTCAACTGTTTGCTTTAAAACAAATCTGCCTTGGTTAAGAGTTCAACTATTTAGTTGAAGGTTGGCTGAAGATTAAACAACCTTGTTAATTCATAAAAATCAGTAAACATGTACCAAACTCTCATCCTCTCAATTTTTTTGGTAACGTGGTTCAAAATTTAATAAAAGAAATTTACCTAACTTATGCAAGTCTCCTTATCATGTTGTAAATCACTATTTTTTGTACGAACAAAAACTTTCTCCTGAGTTCTTTCTACGACTAATTTGCCAAAAATTTACAAGCTCAATTAAAAAAGCGACTCTTTAATTTATATACTAATTACGTTGAATATTTATTACTCACATTGCATGGAACAATTTGCATTAATTCGTTTTCTCGACTTTCAGAAAAAAGAGAATTTTTATTAGAAGTCTATGTTTCACAACAGCAGTTTTTCTGTATTCTATTGGTACATATAATATCATATAACATTAAATTAATATCAACAAAAATACTATAATTGCAAGGAAAGAATTGACGTTTTTATGTCTTTTTCAATAGTTTTAGATTTATAATTTAAATACTTCGTTACGATTGGCCAAATGGACGATTTGCTCACTGCGAGTGTGAAGGCTCAGCCCTCACCCATAGACCAAACTTTACCTTGCCTTCCACTTCGTGCTGTGACTCCACACTCGCAGTGAGCAAAACGCCCATTTGGCCAATCGTAACGAAGTACAATATTTATGCATTAAAA
>NC_046657.1:32642563-32655039 GCF_010883055.1 Belonocnema kinseyi
TACTAAAAAATGATAATGTATTTATCCATTTCTATATTTCGTCTTGCAGAATTAAGTTCACAAATGGAGATGGACCACGCCGACTCTTCTGTTAGCGAACTCTCTTACACTCAACCTTACTCGCATGTGTATGGTGGACCGGGACATGCTATTCCTTATCGACAATCATTTTCTTCTGATAGAAAATATTCTCCTCGTTATATTCCTCATGAAAAATATCCTATTTCTCGTTATTATCAAATTCAAAATGTTAGAACTCATGCACTTCGCCGGGTATCGTATGGAGAAGATATTGACCCCCTTTATAGTATAAGCCTGTCTGCTAGCGTACTAGTATCATCGGATAATTTGATCGTAGGAAAATTAAATTTCTATGGTGTTTTGTTAAGATTATATTATACGGTATTATATGGTCGCAACCCGGTTCAAGTAAACTCAAGAACAGGCGAGATTCACCCAATGTCTGAAACAGTAATAAGATGTTACCTTTTCACCGTGAGATTGAGTGAACATTTTACATTTCACTAAGCAAATTAATTAAATAGAAGAAGGTAAATTGAAATTTTAAAACAACGAAATAAAAATATTATGTGAAAATAAGTATATTTATTGAACACGATTCTATGACGAAATTGTTGTCGATCGCAGGCTCTGTCGCCTGTTCCTCTTAGGCGTCTTAGCGCAAGCGCAGTACGTCGACAATCCAAAGTTGGGATCAGTGCAGAGAGCCTCTGGTAGGCCAGAGTAGAGAAATTAGAGATGACTAGCGCATTGTGGGAGATACACCTTTCCTAGTCCCGCGAGCTCGAGCGTAATTACCTTTTCCGCAATTTAAAAATTAAATATAAAAACATATAATATGAAAACATACAGAATTTTATAAATACTAAATTCATGTTCCGCGTTTAAACAGTAATGCGTCAGAATGTTAGACTTGGATAAAGCTTGGAGAGACCGAAGAAAGAAAGTAGCAGGGGTTTTTGAAGTACGAGTGAGAGGGTGAGGAAAGAGAGAGAGAGAGAGAAATAAGGTGGAAGAATCTTTCTTCTACCTAGCTCACATCCAAGAATGAGACCACACTGTTGACAATTTCTGTTGGAAACTTCCAACACATGTATTAAAAGTTTATTTCCGAAACTTAAGGTAACTCTACAAGCCATAATGTTTTAGTTTCTAAATGCGGACGGATATTTCCACCCCTGTTGAAATGAAAAAGGAAATGAAAGGAAATGAAAGGAATTTACGGAAATCACGAAATTCGTGGAATTAACGGAACTCACGAAATTCATTGAATGCACGGTATTCAAGTAATTCAAAGAATCCGGCGAATTCACGTAATATACGGAATTCAAGGAATTGATGAAATTTAATGAATTCAACGAATTCATGGAAATCAGGAAATTTACGGAATTCAGGAAATGCAATAAATTCAGTAAATTCCGTGAATTCCACGAATTTGATAAATTTCGTGAATTTCTTCATTTCCATAAGTTCCACAAATTTTGTTAATTTCTTGAATCCCATTAATTACGCGAATTTCATAATTACCGTGAATTCCGCAAATCCCTTAAATTCCATAAATTCCTCAACTTTCGTAAGTTCCTTTAATTTCATGAATCACGCGAATGCCGTGACTTCCGCGAATCTAACGAATTCCGTAAATTTAATTAATTTCATGAATTCCGCGAATTCAATACATTCCGTAAATTTCGCTAATTCAATCAATTTTGTGGATTTCTTCATTTCACTGAATTCCGCGAATTCCGAAAATTCTTGAATGCCATGAATTCCATTAATTCCATGAATTTCTTGAATACCGCTAATTCCACACATTTCGCGAATTCTTTTATCTTAATGAATTCTACGAATTCCGTGAATTTCTTGAATACCATGAATTCCGTTAATTCCATTAATTTCGCGAATTTTATACATTTCGTGAATTCCTTTATTTGAATGAATCCCGCGAATTCCTTTATTTAAATGAATTCTGCGAATTCCGTGAATGCAATTAATTCCGTTAGTGCCATGAATTTCGTGAATTCCGCAGATTCCGTATATTTCGGAAATTCGTTCACTTCCACGAATTCCCCGAATTCCGTAAATTTGGTAAATGGCATTAGTTCCGTTAATTCCATGAATTTCTTAAATTCCTTGAATTCAATGAATCCCTTGAATTTGATGAATTTCGTGAATTCCAACGATTACGTGAATTCCTTTTGCACTGTTATCGTATTACAAACGCTCTTGTATTCAAGAAGTGTTGTAGAAGTGTTGTAGATTTCTACACATTTTTAACAGTGCAGGTATAGTAAGATGATCTGAAGCAAGTGATTTATAATATGAAGTTGAGCAAACTGATTATGAAACACCGAGGTATCTTTAAATTTGACCTTTAGATCTCCTTTCAGAGTGTCTCAACTCTCAGTTTCTACATGGTCTTTGCGAATGCATCTTTTTAGGTTGGTAACTTAATTCCTTAGTCGAAGGTTGAAACATTTGATCAAAAATTGATTTTTTTTTTAATTTGTCAAAAATAATTTTTTTGTTAAAAATTAATTTGGTTGACTAAGGATTTAACTATTTCGTTGAAAAGTCAACTGTGTGGTTGAAAATAAATCGTTTGGTAGCAAATTCAAACTTCTTTGCAGAAAAATATTTTTTTTCTGTATTGGAAATTAATTTTGTAACTGAAAGTTTAACTATATTATGCTTGGTTAAAAAATGCAGTATTTTTTTAAAAATTCGTAATTCGCAAATATTTTAGTTAAATATTCATAATTTTATTTGGAAATTGATTTCTTTGACCGAAAATTAAACTCATTTGTTGAAAATACGTTTTCTTGAATAAAAAGTAATTTTGTTAGTTGAGAATTCATTTACTTAGTTGTAAATCGAGTTGTGAATTTAACTATTTATTTGTGACTTCAAAAGTTAAGTTAATAATAAACTTTTTTGTTAATAGTTTAATTGCTTAATAGATAGATGAACCTTTTGGCTTGAAAATGCAGAAGTTTAGTAGAAAATTCAACTGCTTTGTCGAAATATTATGTAATTTATGAGGTAATTTGATGAAAATTATTCTTTTTGTTAGAAAACTCACCTTTTTTAGTTGTAAATGAAATAATTCGTTTAAAACTAAATCCGCATGGGTGGAGAATTCAACTTTTCTATGAAAAATTCAAATTTTTTGGCTGAGTTTAACTATTTTCGATTTGAAATAAAAATATTTGTTTAGTTGAAGTATCAGTTATTATATATTTTATTAAGAATTCATTTTTTATCGGTGAAAATTCAACGAGTTGGTTTAAAATTTCAGAAAAAAAGTTTCCGCAATTTATGAACGTTCCTTATCCTGTCAGAAATTGCTTTTTTTTGTAAAAAGACTACCTTCTAAATTCGTTTTATGATAAAGTTGTCAAATATTAACTACAATTATTATCTACAATTTTGGTAGATTTAAGCTCACTTTTTAAAAATATCTTTAAATTTTTGTAAAATTTTTTGCGTTTTTCATTGTTTTTCGACGTTAACAAAATATTCTGTGTATGGCACAAATAAAAAAGTAGCAAATAGCGTTTGTACATTTGCATTTTATGCATTCAAAAAATTACAAATAATCTTTAAATGATATGTAAAACAGTGTAATTCGATGCGGGAGGCCAAATGGGCGGTTTGCTCAACTGCGAGTGTAAAGAACTAGCACGAACTCGAAGGCTACGCGAATGTAAGGCGAGGCCTTCACACTAGCAGGTAGCATCCGCCCGTAAGGCCTCGTGTATCAAACAAATTTTAAAAACAATTACAATACACGATGTTAACATAGTAACTATTTACGATAATAGATGGCACTAGTGGTGAAAGCGGTGAGAAAAATGTTGTCGCAAACATGGGGAACTTTTTGCACACTGGTGAAAGCTTTTTGCCCATCGAAGTTCGAGATTTTGCTCATCGCCTTCGCGCGCGAAGCGGAATCGACTACCTACCTGAAGTTGAAAATTTTCTGAAATTCCACTCTTTTGATGAAAATTGATTTTTTCCATGAAAATTGTATCTTATTTGGTTCAAAATGCAACTGTTTTATTGATTTTTATTAATTACTTTTGGTTGAGCATTCTACGGTTTTATTAGTGATTCGTATTTTTTGGTAAAAAATTAATCTTCTTGGATACAAATTTACGTATTTTGTGAACATTATTCTCTTTTGGGAGAAAATAATTCTTCTCCGTTCAACATTAGTCTGAATTGCTTAGAAATTGATATATTTGATTGAAAATTTGCGTTTTGGTTGAGACTGAATCTCTTAACTGAAAATTTAATTAATACAGTTAAAAATATATCATCGATAGATATGAATACAGTTTTGTAAAGATTAATTTCAATTTAATTAAATTTTTCTAATCTAAAGCTGACAATTAGAAGTATTTGCAACGGTTTGACACTTCGGTGTTTACCATGATTGTTAAGATCCATTTATATATAAAAAGTGATACCTGATATTGGAAATGACCTTATTTAATTAAAAAAATTATTGCAGATTTATCCACTTTTGTATTTCTTCTTTCAGAATTAGGTTTGCAGGTGGACTACCCCAATTTATCTTTGAACGCATTTTCCTACCCTCGACCCTACTCTCACGTTGCTGAAGGACCGGCACCTGTTATTCGTCAAAGCGAATCTTTTTCTTCTACTAGCAAATCTTCTCCTTGTTACACTCCTCTTGAAAAATATCCTATTCCTCACGATTATCAGATAAAAAATGTGAGACCTGGTAAAATTCTTCGGGCATCGTTTGGCGAAGATATTGGTCCCCTTTACAGAATAAGCCTACCTGCTAGGGTACTAGTATCACCGGATAAATTAATTGTTGGGAAATTGAATACTCATGGTGTTTTGTTAGGATTATATTATACAGTGTTATATGGTCGCAACCAGGTTCTTGTAGACTCAAAAACCGGTGAAATTCGCCCTTTGTCCGAAAAAGTGATTAGGACGTTACCATTTAACCGTGCGATTCAGTGAAATTTTTACGTTTCCCTGATTAAATTAATTTAAAGGAAAAATGTAAATTCAAGTTCTAAAGCAATAAAATGAAATAGTGAATGTAAGTACGTGTGTTTATTAAAAAAGGTAATTTCACTTTCATTGTTAAGAGAAATGGCGCCTAATGTGAATCCCGTTTTTGTTCTCCCGTTTTGAAACTCCACGGCAGTAGAAATTATCTCTTGAATTGAATTTCTTTTTCTATCAAGCACCGACATTATTTTTCTGAATACAAAAAAGTAACCAAGAAATACAAGTATTTTAAGCCCCTTTTAGTTTAGAAAAGTTTGCTACTTTCATGTACTGTTTTTCGAATAATAATAAGGTAAAAAACTTTATAAAGTATAACATCGATCATTTTATGATGTCAGGATTAATTTTCATACAGAAGGTACTGGCGAAAAATAATTTTTCGAATTTTTTATCATGATTTTATATTTTTGTAATTGATAGTATTTAAACAAAGCAAACGTCTTACGATAAAGAGATGTATTCTTGCATACAATCCTACTAGATTTTGTAAATATTATGATATTAAAGCGCGTTATAATGCTTAAAAAAAATTGTGTTTTAAACACAC
This sequence comes from Belonocnema kinseyi, assembly GCF_010883055.1. Classification (NCBI taxonomy): domain Eukaryota; kingdom Metazoa; phylum Arthropoda; class Insecta; order Hymenoptera; family Cynipidae; genus Belonocnema; species Belonocnema kinseyi. The sequence goes on from NC_046657.1 coordinate 32,648,184, forward strand.
ACATAAACACACGCACAAACACACACACACACATACGTGACGTGCGCTGAAGAAAGTGGGCTTACTCTAAAAAGTGTGATTTTTCAGGATGAGCGGTCGAAGTCGATTTCATCGGCGCGACTTTTAAGAGAAAGGGAAGACTCAAGAAATTTTCCCTCTCCTTTCACCACTGCATTTTCACGCATATAGCGGCATCGTAGAGGCGGCTCACGGATGGGATATATATGAGACGCGGAGATGCAGTAGTGAGTGGTAGGAGGTGTTTCACAGTATTTCGAGCGAAGGACCGACTTCTCGGGCACCTGACAACTCAATTATTAGCAATAATACTGCTCAGAAAAATTCTACTAAGGTTTCATTGAAACACTAGTAGAATTGCTAGTAGAAAAGCTGTATTTTGCGTTTCTGAATTTAGTGTTTCCGAGAATTGACGAGCGCGGCGGGGATGTGTCACAAGATCTGCGGGTGGAAGTGCGGTGCTCACTTAGGCCTCACAAAACAGGGAAAGAGAAACAAGAGAGATACAAAACAGGAGAGAGGCAAAATACTGAAGGGGGAAGATGGGTAAAGCGGTAAATTCAAATTCTTAATGCGGCTCATCATCATATATTCACTTTTAAGATAAAAATCAAAGCTCTATATCCAGAAACATTGATCACCTCTCATCTTTTTATCGTAGTTAAAAACAAAAAAGAAAGTTACAGAAAGAGAAAGGTTTTTGAAAAGGAATGAGCTGCAGAGAGATGAATAGAGAAGAACGCATGAGGAGGTGAGAAACGTTTATATGGTTGAGAGGAAAAACCACATGAAACGACAGGCAAACGGGGAGGAGAGAATAAGATGTTTAAGGTTCAATGAGAATTATGGGTGGATTATACTAAGAGACGGAGCACAGTATTTGTGTGAGAAAGGAGAGAAAGGAAGTTAGGTGCTTATAGCGACGATGAGGTGTGGATTCATGGAGGGTTTTAATAGGTTCTGGCTTCCAAGGGGAAAAAGAATGTGCGAATTGTGCGGGACTGGGTATGCAAAGGTGAAACATTGGCTGGAGGATTGCGAGAGAGTGGAACAGAGTAAGATCAGCATGGAGGTATTACTGCATAAATTACTATGTTGCGTAGGTGAAGAGGGTGTTAGGTGAGATAGAGAAGAAGAGAAGGCAGGAGGAAGAGGAGTGGAGATGGAAAGGTTGTAAAGAGGAGAGGTTGTAAATATAAATGGAATTCTGAATATCGTGTAAGAGTGATTTTGAATTTCGCGCGTTTTTTTTGGTCAGTTCATTTGATGTGGTATAGAGGTCGAGGTGAAACAGGAACTTCCGTTTTATGTTCGAGAGGATACGCCGTCCGAAAATTTATGTTTTGTTTTTGTGAAAAATAAAAAGGAAATACTTACGTTTTTTACGAATAAAGCGATCCTTACTCCTGCAATTCTCAGAAGTGGGATTCGCGCGCTTTCGCGGCCAGATTTAGTGTTAATGGACAGATCCAGAAATACGCCTTGTGTTCGCGACGCTAACGATAAACGTTTGTACGGCAAGAAGATAAATTTTAACGATTCAGATAATACAATAAGTGAACACGACCAGGGTGATGGCGATGCTGACAATCAGGATAACTTTGACATCGATGTGTGCCAGGTGATGTGAATAATGTATGAAATATATAAATGCCGAACAACGGGTTTGACATTGAGCTCCTTATCGAAGCTACGGCACAGGCTTTGTTACAGGCGGCAAATTCGGTTCAGAAGCCTGCAACTCCCACTCGATTAAATTCAAGATCTCTTGATTACAAAGATGTTGACAGCCAGACACCTGTCTTTGGGAAGAACTCAGAGCACGATGCGGAAGTTCGGATTGCAAGAGTGGATGAGATTAAGAAGGCGTATGGCGTATATGAACAGATAATTAAAGTCTCGGCTACGAAACAAATTCAAGGTCGCACCAGAGACTGGTACGATTGCACTGAAGGAACTATTGCTCAGACCTGGGACGAGTTAAAAGAAAATTTAATTCTTATGTTCGCCTCTCACGGAATCATGTCTCTCTTATCAGGAAAATGGAGAGTCGCGTGTGGCGACCAGGTGAGAAATTCTCGACATATTTCATCGATAAATTGAAAATGATGACCAAACTAAGACTTCTCTAAATTGACAAAATCGAACATATTATACAAGGTGTCAATGACTACGTCCTAAAAGTCCAATTGTTGGCGGCAAAGTTTAAGAAACATAATGATTTATTAGAAACCGCCACATTGATAACAGAGGACCAATGTTAAAGAGCAATGAGAGGTGGCGCTACTGACCAAGCAGGTTCCACTGAAAAGAGACCTACAGGAACGATTTTAAAACAACAAAGCAATCCAGGAAATTCGATTAAATCTTTTAACTGCAATGGCGAAGGATTTTTTTCCAAGGATTATACGAAACCACGACGAGAAAGAGGTTCATGTTTCACTGGTGAAGTATAGGACATGGCTACCGAAACTGTCCCACCCGTTCGTTCAGATCAAATTTGGAACGAAGGACAAGATCCACCAGACAGCAGGCTCCGGACAGCACAACATCACTCGTCGAAAATTCCGAAAGAAACGGCGACAAGCAGATCGAAAAGACGCAGACTTCAACACTTAGCCAATCGTACGAAGGATACGATGACGCTTATCATGTTCAGTTTGGAGAGGTTAATGATCGTGACAGGTATGTTAAAACATTTGTAGATTCTAGAAGTAGCATAAGTCTTTTAAAGGAAAGCACTTACAGAGCGTTTTTATCTGATTATGAGTACGTTGCTGATTCAGATCGTAGGAATTTCGGAGGGTTAAATAAGTCGCCTCTTGTAACTGACGGTTTAGTAAGTACTCCGACGAATTTTGCGAGATATATCAATATGATATTTGGACCCCTGATCGACAAAAGCAAAGTCTCAGTGTATCTAGATGATATTTTGATTGCGACTAGTACACTAGAAGAGAATCTTGAAATTTTAAAAGAAGTTTTGGATTTAGAAAAATTAAGCCGTTAAGAGTTAAACCTAAGCAAATTCAGTTTCCTTAAAAGAGAAGTAGAATAGCTCAGTTATACTATTAGACAGGTCTCAAATTAAGTAAGAAGCACCTATAAGCAATTCGCAACTATCCTAGACCTAAAAGAAACTAGAGATGTCAAAAAATTCTTGGGTTTAGTAAGCTACTTTCGAAAGTTCGTACACAATTTTGCTTTAATTGCCAGACCATTATATACACTTTTAAAAAACAATGTTTCATTTCACTTTGGAGAATCAGAGTCAGAATCCTTTGAATTGTTACGCGGTAAATTATTAGAGGAATCACTACTCCAAATTTATTCACCTCATGCAAATACAGAATTACACACGGATGCTAGCGCTCACGGTTTTGGATCCTTAGTAATGCAAAAGGGTGCAGATTAAAAATTCCATCCGGTTTTCTGTTTTAGCAAAAGAACTACGGAAATCGAAAGTAGGTACCACAGTTACGAGCTTGAGTTGATGGATATATATCATGCTTTAGAAATATTTCGCGTTTACCTTTCTTGAATTCTGATAAAGATAGTTATTGATTGTAATGCGGTGAAAATGACTTTGAGCAAGAAGGAGATAAATCTACGTATAGATCGTTGGGCGTTTAGAGCATCGTCCAGGTGACCGTATGCAGCATGTTGATGCTCTCAGTCAAAAAATATTGATTATTGAATCACTATCTTTTGATCAAATTCTAGTTTATAAACAATTGCAGGATCCGACTATTCGTAAATTACAAAAAGACCTAGAGGTATATGAAAGTAAAAAATTTGAACTTCGTAACGGTGTAGTGTATCATCAGAAAGACGTAAATCTGTTAGTTTATGTACCTGTAACGATGGTATGAAGTGTAATTCAAACATGTCACGACGATTTAGGGCACGTAGGATTAGAAAAATCAGTTGATCTGATATTCGATGCTTACTGGTTTATAAATATGCGAGCACATGTCCGAGAACCCATAGAAAACTGTATTAAGTGTATAACTTATTCGTTACCTTTAGGTAAACAAGAAGGTTTTCTGCAACTTTGCGAAAAAGGAAATAAGCCCTTTGAAACTACCCACGTAGACCACTACGTGCCTCTCAAAGCAGCGCGTTTTGGTATCAAGTACATTTTGTTAATTGTAGATGCTTTCACAAAGTATACAGTTTTATATCCGGTTAAAACAACAGCGAGTACAGAAAACATTGCACAATTGGATCTTGGTTAACTGCTTAAGACAAAGCACGGTTTGTTATTAATAATACGATTCAGAAAGCGATAGCGACAACTCCAAGTAAGATTCTCTTTGGGTTTGATCAAAAAGGTTACACTGATGACGAACTACGCGAGTATATAAAGTCTTTTAGTAATATTGATCTTTTGGAAAATGGAGATAAATTAAGGTCGAACGCGGTAGAGCAAACTAAAAAGATGCAAGAATACAACAAAACAGTTTATGATGCTAAGCGGAAAGAGTAACGTAAATTTAAGCTTGGCGATTTCATTATGATAAAAAATGTAGTTACGACTCCATTTCACATCACTCAGAAACTCTTTTCTGGTATTTTTAGCCCATATCGAATGAAATTATGGATTAAAGAGACATGTGACAGCTCAGACGAAGGAGGTGATAATGACCAGTAAAGTCATCGAAGTCTCTTGTAATGATCGCGTTGACCATTATGTCAGGTTGGCCGGACTGTAAGAGTAATTTTAATTTTTGCGCGTTTTATTAAGTCAGTTCATTTGATGTGATATAAAGGTCGGAGCGAAACAGGAACTTCCGTTTTATGTTCGAGCCGAAACGCTGCCAGAAAATTAACGTTCTTATGTTTTTGTGAAAAATAAAGTGGAAATACTTAAAACTTTAACTTAAGTTTATTACGAAAAAACTATTTTAGAATTAACTAAAAACTTTCATTATAGATTTTCCTAAAAAGTTCACGCAAGCTATCTTCTTGCTCTACAGCTACTAGCCAAGCACTAATTATAATTTCGCTAGAAAATTCAACATTTTAACTTAGATATTTTTTAATTGACCAAAACCTCTTCCTTCGTCAAAAATTGAGCTCTTGTTGAAAATTCGTACATTTTATAAAACCTCCTTAGCCCTAAATCGATTCAAGTTATTTTTGATGAACTCTAAATAAAAAATTAATAGAAAAAACTTATTCATCAATGATTACTTCACGTAATTTACGCAAGCATCCTTATCATGTCCTAAATCGCAGGCGTTTGTGTGAAAAAGTCCAACTCTTGAATTACTTTATGATAAAGTAATAAATTTGCAAGGTTGAAAGCGATAGCGACACTTTGTTTTACGCTATAATAGAACAGAATATTCATTAGTAACTTTGAAACGAAAAAAGAAATAATTTGTTTCCTTTATATAAAGAAAAATGAGGATTTTTATTGGAAGTCTGTTCTTTGCAATAGCAGTCTTCTTGTATTCTGTTGGTAAATATATCATATAATAAAATATTAAATTAATAGCAAAGTATTATCGGAATTACAAGAAAGTTATTTTTTATATATTTGTCCCCACTTATTGTGACTTTTTTACGCTAACTTTTTCATTGAAATTTAATTTCCATTTTTTGTTGTAAAATTATTTTTTCAGCTGAAAATTTCACGATTCATTCTTCTATTTGTTGATGTTACGATTTTTGACCAGATAAATGTATAAATAATTTGATGTCAATTGTTTCTCTTCCACTATTCAAAAATCAATAATTTGTTTAAACTGATATTTATTTCTGAGTTATGAGAAAATTTCTCTCTAGCTCCGCTGGGATTCGAACCCAGGTCTTTCAGATTGCTGGTCTGATGCTCTTTCAACTAAGCTACAGATAGTCAAGATCAATTTCTTCACAGCACCTACAAGTTAAATTTCGACGTAATTCCTTATACTCGTAAGATTAATTTTTTGACACATGTAAATTATATATATTCTGATGTTATGGTTTTGACCAAATAAACGTATCAATAATTTGATATTAATTGTTTTTTGTCGACTGGTCTAAAATCAATATTTCTTGAATAATGATTTTTATTTCTGAGTTGTGAAAAAAATGTTTTCTCTGTAGCCTAGTCAGTAAAAGCATCAAACCGGCAACCGGTGTGTTGAAAATTATTTTTTTTTGGTTGTAATTTCAACTATTTAGTTGAAAGCAGAACTTTTTTCTGAACATTCAACGACGTTGTTGTAAAGGTGTCTTTTTTGTTGAGTTCAACTATTTTGGTTTTCAAATTAAAATTGTTTTTGTGTTTTATATCAACTACTATATGTTTGGTTGAGAATCCGACTTCTTATTTAACAATTTAACTACTGAGTTGAAATTTAGTGTCCTTAGTTAAAAAAGTATTTTTATTTTTATTATTCATTGACTTGCAATTTTTTGTTTACAGTATAAGTCCGGTAACTTACCATTCGATAAGTGTAGAATCTCCTTAAAACGTCATCACGCGTACGGCATGCACACTAATTGTGGTTCTCCCACTGCGTTTGCTATTTTGGTCAAGTTTGGCGCCCATGATTTACGCATGCGCGCACCTAATATGATGCTCAGACCTATGAATTGTATGTGTATGTGGTAGTTGTTATTTTAGCATCCGGAGGGGTACCGTAGCTCAAATAAATATAATAGGTGCCGCTCCGATCAGGTACGCCTGTCTTTGCGCTGTTATGTATAGAAAAGAAAAACAAATTCATTAGAAACTTGATACTTACCAGGTGTATACATATGAAACCGGTATTTTTTCAAGAAAAAAACACATTTATTTCAAGAGAATGATAACAAATATTTTATACAAAGTATGCGCCCTCGC
>NC_046657.1:32655139-32674933 GCF_010883055.1 Belonocnema kinseyi
CAATACGCCAATTAGCACAATTGGTAAGTTCCGACAGTGCCTACAAGTGTGCCTACTGGCCGCTAAATGGCAATACCGGTTTCATATGTATACACCTGGTATTATGAATATTAAAGGAAAAACAAACTTTCCAGTGAGAATATGAGCAGCTGGAATTAGTAATCCAAAAAATTCATAAAAGCATGCTATTTCATATTAGGAAAATTGAATATAAAGGTGAGTATTTAGAAAACAGTTTGAACTGTATTCATATTTTTCTATTGTTTCGTTTCTAATATAAAAAATTAATTTTATAAACAACTATAAATGTTGAAAATTTCAACCATTGATTGATCATATTACTTCACTAATAATAATAGAAGTAATAATACTTCAAAATTAATAATTAGCCTTATAATGTACTTTTTCATTTGAATTCATTTATACATTTCCGCTTTCTAAAAAATATATATCTACATATAATTTATTTATAATCTGGATGGCGAATTTATTGGGAAAACAGGAAAAATCTGGAATTGAGTTAAAAAACCGGGAACTAACTTCTGATCATAGCAAAATTCAAGTTCTCAATAATAATTTAGAAAAGTAATTTTTACTTTATCTACGGTTGCAGGGAATGTTAGTCAAAATAATTATCATTTTTATTTTAGGACAGGGAGTTTCGGTACAGTAATACAATTTCACGTGCAGAAAGGAATTTTTGACATGGAACAGGAATTTTTAAAAACAATTTACAGTGGGATTCAGAAGAAATGAGTTTAAAAAATCTCTGTGTCAAGTTAAAGTTCTTCACAATTTAAAAGTCCCTTTTTTCGAAATTTAAAAAAAAGAGATGGCTACAAGTAATTTTAGAGTAGAAGATTCATCAAATTAAATGAAAATTCTTAACGTTTTAAAAATATAACTAGTTTCTTTAAGATCACTTTTTAACTAAAAAATTAACTATTTCAGTAGAAAATATAACTATTTCGGGTGGAAAATTGACCTTTTCTAGTTCAATATTCAACAATTTGGATGTATGAAGTTTGCAACAAACACAATTGTTTATAAAATTAATTGATTACTGTAGCAAAATATACAATAGAAAAATATGAATACAATTCAAACTGTTTTAAAATACTCACCTTTATATTCAATTTTCCTAATATTAAATTACATGTTTTCATGAATTTTTTTTGGATCACTAATTCAAGCTGCTCATATTCTTACTGAAAACTTTGTTCTTCCTTTAACATTCATACAAAGTATCAAGTTTCAATTAATTTGTTTTTCTTTTCCATACATAACAGCCAAAGACAGGCCTGTCTGATTGGAGCGCCATCTATTGGATTTTTTTGTACTACGGCACCCCTCTTGATGTTTAGAGAACAGAAAGAGTGGTGGCGATGCATAGGGGTAATCATGCTACTAGATGGGGCATCCAATAAGTCTGCATTTCTGGGAATTTTCCGCCTCTACAGCCCCGAAGATGGAAAGTTATTGGGCTTGAACTGTATTCCTTTTTTGTTAAACATTTGTTTATTGGATCTGAAAATTGAGATATTGCATTTTTTGTTGAATGGTGGTTGATTACTATTAATATTTTTTGAATAAATAAAAATGTTTAAATAAATTTTTCTGGAAGAGGGTTCTTGTTTTTAGTTGCAAACATTTTGGTTGAAAATTAAGTAATATTCTTGGAAATTCGTTTTTCTTATTATTAAAAATAAATTTTTTAACTACAAATTTAACTGTTTTATTTTTTGGGAGAACTTGGATCTCTTAGTTGAAAACAAAAGATTAAATTTCTTATAAATTCGTATTTTTTGGAACGTCCTCAATTTTCTAGTTTAAAAATTCATCTTTTTGGTTTAAAATTGAAACATGTCGGGGAAGAATTTAACTATTTCATTGAAAATTCGTTTTTGTTTGGTTGAAAATTAATTTTTTTAACTGAAAATTAAACTATTCCATTTTTTAATATATTTGATATTTATATTTTTATTTAAAAAAAAGTAGTTCTTAAAAATTTGTCTTTTTTCGCATTAAATCACTTTTAACTAATGAATTATTAGGTACTATTACATTACATTTTCAGTGGACTGAGCATGCTGGATAGTACTGCACGCGTATGTTCTTTGATATAAAAATAAACCTTCTATTTCTTCTTGCAGAATTAAGCTCACAGTCGGGCTCTAACTCTAGTCGCGAATGGCTGCAGCTAAGTCTTTACCATCCTTCTTCTCGTCGCATACCTCATGCTCCTGACGAACCTGATTCGTCTCAGCGTGAGAGGTCCAGGTCTCCCCACGCCAGGCCTCCTCTTGCCAGTACCTCTGCTTATCGGGTATTTGGATATGGACTTGGGCAACTTGGACTTATTCGACTTATTCCCCATACCAATCCGTACCGGAGATTCGAATTTCGAAGATACACTTTTAATCGCGATTCGCAACTTCTAATGCATTTAACAAGAAATACCTATGGACCGATGCCAATTCCCGAACGAATTGTATTAACAACATCGAATGGAGACGTTTTCGCAATATGCAATAGTGGTATTCTTAGTGGAATATATAAATCCACAGGAAAGTGCCGGTCAAAAATAAACATAGGGAGCGGAGTGGTTACGGACTTGACTTCAGAGGAAATTAATGAAGTTCCAGTAGGCTCCCGCCGCCCAATAGATAGGTATTTTAGCACAGTAGTAGTAAATCACGATTCTCTACAGCAAAACCTGATTTCTTCGGCATCGCAGCGAGCCTCCAATTGACGTCGGTGAAAAAGTGAAAAGCTGCTCAATTAAATTTAAAATACTTTGAAAATGGTCTTTCTAATTAAGCCATTGATAGCTGTAATTTGATAATTGTGTAACATGTGGATAGTCCCTGGAATGCTTAAAAACCCCTTACGCCATTGTGCTTTTAATTCAGGTTGCACAGCTCGAGAAACGCTCTCTCAAAAGGGTAAATCAGCCGTTATAACTTTTGTGCGAATCAGAGGCGTTGGCTTCGAACCTGAACCTGACTGTAAATGGGAAATTGAGAATTTCTCTTCTTGGTAACTTTAAAAAATGCCCAAATGCAGAGCTCGAGACTGGCTACCTTGTCACACTGGGCTAATCGCCTCAGAGGCTACTTTGAACTTTCCTCTTATTATACCTCGATTATTGCCCTTCACATTTAATGTCTGTATTCCCAGATTTAGATATTTAAAAAATAAATAAATGGTTAATAGTGAACGCTTCTTTTTTAATTACCCCAATTTCGTTGTGCGTGCAAACATTGGTACTTGGTTTTCGGATATTTTACAGTAATGCACCTTCTAACTATTTTTCAGTGACAAATTTAGTGCGATAGGAGTGATTATTAATGAACTTGTGAATTTTGATTGTGAAGTGGGCAGTTGAGTACTGTGAACTTGTGAATTGAACGTGTGAACTGTGAATTTGTGATTTCAACGTGTAACTGAATTTAGAAACAGACTTTTTCACTTCTCTTTAGGAAGCTCGAGCGATTTTTGAAGAAATTCGAAATCGAATTTTTCTTTAAAAATAAGGTGAAAAAATATCTATTTACATCTAAAGAAACACCTACTCTTAAAAAAATGTGAGCTTTACTTGAAAAACGTAAGCAATCAGAAATAAAATGACTTTGACCTCTCGAGTGGTTTCTTTTATCTTATTCTACATCGAATTAGTAAGCCAATTAGCCAGAAGAAGCCTCGCTCTAATGTCAACAACACATACCAGTAAGTCATCACCAACGCCGCTCGCTATCGCCAGCAAATGACAAGTTGGTGCGGGATAAATAAAACGAAAATTACGTAAAATTGAAAATTAAGACATTAACAACTTGATTTTTAAGTTCTTCTGTAAATATTGTTCTGTGGATATTTCCGTTAGTAAACCGTTGCTCCAGAAAAAAGCTCAATAAATAGCAGAAAAGCTTGGTATAGAAAAATGCCAAGCCAGCAACGGTTGGTTGAAATGTTTTTGAAAACGAAACAACATTAATTTTTGGATTCTCTGTGGCAAATCAGCAGCAGCAGATTTAGAAGTAGCAGAAAAAATGCGTAGGTAGAAAGCTTGTAAAAGAAAAGTAACTGTACTTGCCTACTGCAGCTTCACTAAAGGAAAATTGAAGCCTTTGGTCATCGGAAATAATAAATGTCCTCGTGTATTCAAGGCAAAGGGAGCCGATCCAAAAAGCTACCCGTTACTTGGAGTTCTAATAAGAAGGCATAGATGATTGGAAATTTATTTAAGGAGTGACTCACTGATTTAAATCAACAAATGCAAAAGCAGAAACAGATATTCCAGTCCCTGGCAGGAAATTTCGCCAGAAACAATTAGTAAAGGTTTTCAATGCTCAGGCCTCAAAGAAAGTACAGAGTGAACCAATAAAGATGAAGATGTGGGCTTAGCTGAGGTAATATTTGTTTTCCGTCATAAATCCGAAATCATGTACTCTCAAGTGATAACATCTTAAACGCCGATGCTTAATTGATTCTTTATAAAGAAATATCCGCTACATCTAAGGAAATTTTAGAATCAATTTTGCAGCAAAATGAACAATTTGATGATTAGTCGCATATTAGTGACAACGATGAGCAAGCAAATGACAATGGTATGCCTGTGCCAACTCATAAAAAAGCTCTACAATATTTAGCTCAACTGTTGAGTCACTTGCCTGAGCTGATGGATACTTTGCTTGGAATATAAAGTAACATCAAGGAACATCTCTTCTCTGCAGCAGTTACCAAGCAAGCGACAATTAATACATACCTTGACTTCTAAAGAACAGGTTTTAAGGATTTATAAATTAAATTTTTTTATATATGTAATTTCATGCAGTTTCATGAGTTAACCACTAGCCTAATTTGGTCGCATTTTGATGGAACCACAGCTAGCCAACATTCACAAGTTTTACTATATACAACAGACAGGGAAATAAAAATATTGGTGTGGTATTCTTTTTAAAGTGATAGTTAATATTTTTGCGCATTCTGGGCTCGCCAGTTTAAGTCCTTGAGGAAGTGGCGTTAAACCAAAGCCCCAGGTGTGAAAATACATCTTCAGTGAAGCAGGCTTCTTCAATACATTACGGTCCCTGGAGTAAGGTCCTGGAGAAGACGATATTAACGAAAATGGCCAAGGTATAAAAACTGCATATTTTCCGAGGAATTCTAGTTTTTACATTACTTTAAGGCACTATAAAGAAGTGTTAGTACTTTAATTAATTTGTGCAACATGTTGTGACAGTCAGGTGATAGAAAATATGCCATCTGACGGTCAGTCCCTATGCCTAGGTAAAAGTTGTGCCAGAAATGCTCACGAACCACCAGTGCTCCAAAATACGACCTGGTGTACTACTGCGCATGTGTTTCGTACAGCGTTGTCATCGGTGCAAAATAGAAATTGAAAATAAAGGTTTATTATTTCCTTCTCTTTGCCGATGGAAAGTAATTCTTTACGCATGCGCAGTACTGCTCCGGGCTATCATTGTGAGTGATTCCAACGTAGAAGCTACTCGATTTGAATGTTACATTTTTTAAAATTTTAACACAATTTCCATACGGGCAACATTAATTACAACATTTTATCAGAAGAAAAAGACCGATGGGCACATACGAAGGGTTTTACAATATTATTCATTTGGCCTGAAACACGTGCATAAAAAAATTAAACATTTGTTCATCTTAGGTTTTAGTAGTAAGTGACGGAAGAGGTAAGAGTTGACACACTGCTAGAAAAACTTAAAGGAGCGATAGATAAAGTAAGGGAAGAGGTGAGACCGAGAGAAAAGGAAGAGGGGTTTAGGAGAGGCTGGTGGAAGAGAGGGAATGGAAAGTAATAAATAGGGAAAGAAGAGGAAGGAAGGGTATAAGTGAAGAAATAGGAATAAAAGAGTGGACGAAGCAGTTCAAGGGGCTGCTAGGAGAATGGGAATATAGGGTAAAGGGAGATTGGGAAAAAAGTGGTCAATGGGGACGAGGAAATTGAAAACGAGATTAGTAGGGATGAGGTGAATGAGGCGATTGCAAGGTTAAAAAGAAACAAAGAAATATGGGAAGATGGCTTGGAAAATGAAGCACTGAAACATGGAGGATTATGGGTAAGAGAAGAGATGTGGAGGATTTGAAACAAGGTATGGAAAGAAGAAGAGTGGCTGGAGGAGTGCAAGATAGGGCTAGTAGTATCGTTGATTAAGAAAGGAGAAGGCAAAAAGGTGAATGAATACAGACGTATCACACTCATGTCCGTGGAATATAAAATGTATGCGAAAGGGTTTAGAAGGAGGTTAGAAAGACAGATGGAAGAGAAGGGAAGTATTCCACGCAACCAAACGGGTTTTAGAAAAGGGATGGGGACATTAGATAACGTCTACCTTCTCAACTATCCAGTCAATAGGAACCTGAGGCGGAAAAAAGGGAAGCTAGTGGCATTATTTGTACACTTTAAGGCAGCGTTTGACTCAGTTAACCGAATGATCTCATGGGCAGCCATAAAAGAGAGAGGAGCAGACGAAGGTTTAATAGAGAGGATAAAGGAAATATTTTTGGATACTAAGATGAGTGTGAAGATAGGAGATAAGAAAGGTGAGAAATTTTGGACATGCAAGGGTGTCCTTTGAGCCCACTTCTATTTAGTATTCTTCTCGCAGATTTAGAGGAGAAGTTGAAGATGAAAGGAAAAGGAGGGATAACATTAGTAACGGGCAGACTGTGTTCACTAGCATATGCAGATCATGTAGTGCTATTAGCGGATGATGAAAGAGGTATGAATTTGTTGATGAGAGTGTTCACAGCATATTTGAGAGAAAAGGGTTTAACAATAAATGTGAACAAGACCAAAATGATGTGTTTCAGAAATAAAAGGGGTAGATTAAAGTACGAATGGAAGATAAATGGCGTGTTGGTAGAGTTGGTTGATGAGTTTTGCTCTTTAGGATTTTGGTTTGAAACGACAGGACGAAGCGAGCTGCAGGCGAGAAACAGATTGGAATGCGCGAGTAAAGTAATGGGACAAGTGAGGAGTATAGGAAAAAGAAGGTTCAAGGATGACCGGAAGATGAAAGTGTGGATGTTTGATGTATTAGTATGGTCAGTGTTAAGAAAGAGGAGGGAAAAATTGTACAAGCGTGTGCCCGCGAGGTCATGCATAAAGGAAGGAGGGGTAACGTGGGGCGTTCAAAATAGGAGGAGGAGAAATATGAAATGAGGTGTGAATGTGGTATACATGCGAGAGGTACAGAGTGGAAGGAAATAGAAGAAGAGATAAAGGCAAGGTAAGGAAAGATGGAAAAAAATCGCAGATTCAAGGTACAACAGCTGGTATATAATGGTTAAGGGGTTTAATGAAGAAGGGAATGTTTGTCGAGTATGTAGACATGAGCAGGAAATATGGTTGCATATGTTAAAGAGGTGTACAGGGGATGAAGGGGGGGGGGGGGGGGGGGGAGAGTACAGAAGAGAGGATTGAATGGATTCTGAATTGAAATGGTCTGGGGCGGGGGAATGAATGAAGAAGCTAGAAGATCTGACACAGGGAGCTGGTTGCACAGGATAGTAGAAAAAAATCCAAAAAATTACTCCGAAAGTAGAAGAGTTACGAAATAGTGTTGCGAACTAGAGTCAAATTTTGAAATTAATAATGGTAAGAGGAAATGGAAGCCTAGGGCAAAGTCGCAAGCGTTTACAAGTAAGAATAATAATTTAAGATTGTATGAAGCGAATAGTTCGTAAGGCAGTATAAGGCTTGTTTGTAAGCGAACTTGTAATGGTTATGTAAAGTCTCTTAAACAAGTAAAAGGGGCATAGTATAAATAAATAAAGAAGAGAATAATTGGCCACGATTATTACACCTCCTTAAAACTAAATAAATTAAAAAAAACCGACTTTTCATATCACTCCTCTCAATTACAACTTTAAATATTTATGCATTTGATTGTTTTCCTGTGTTGGTGTTTATCATAGGGATTTAGTAAATTTTCGAATGTTGTTGACTTTGGTTTATTCAATTTTATACAGCAATAACATAATGCCGGACATATGACTTTAGTAGATTATTTTTACGCGTCATTTTGTCACTCTAAATTGTGCAATGTAAATATCAATGTATGGTAAATTGGCGCTATTTGTAAAACAAAATAAAGCACACTATTCTTATCGGTTGATAAACAAAATTTGAGAGAAAGTCACGAGATCAAATAATTTGAGCTGAGTAGAATATTCATTAGTAACACGGTACGGAAAATTGTCATCTATTCGAACTGCTTAATATATTTTAAGAAAAATAAGGATTGGATCTTAACGTCATCGGTTTTCCTTTATTCTATTGGTAAATATACAACTAATTGAAATAAAATAAATAAAGAAAAATTTATCTAAAATAAGAAGTCATTCAAAATACTAAGTGCTAATATAATTTTTAATGTCTACTCTTTTTAATTTACTTTCATTGTTAAAAAGAAATTTTGTAATTAACTAGAATAATACAAAAAAATACGGTTACGTAACTGATGAATATAATATGGTCCTCCATGATTTTTTAGGCATATTTTCGCCATTTGAGAACTTACCATGTAGTGCTGAACAAGAATCAAACTAAAAAGAATGGAATAAGAGTCTATAAATTAATGTCTGATTATTTATTTTGTTTAGATCTTTAAAAACATAATCTCTTACGAAGTCATTTTGTGTGTCTAAGGAGTTTAAGGACTTCTCGTACAGTTCAATTACACAATATGATTTTGTTTGAGGTTATGTTTTAACATTAAAGAATTTTATTCATCCATTTGTAATTCTTTTTTTTTTTTGCAAAATTAAGTTCACAGATGGACTACCCCCAATTTGCATTTAGCGGAATCTTCTCTTTCAATCGACCGCACCCATCCTTTGATAAAAAATCTTTAACTCGTTATGCTGTTTTAAAGAAATATCCTAATCCTAGTGGTTATGAGATAAAAAATGTGAAAACTCGCGACCTTTTTCGCATAAAATTTTGAGACGAAATTAGACCATTTTATAGAATACTACCAGCTAAGTTGCTTGTATTGCCGCATAATTTCATCGTTGGAAGAATAAGTTTTTATGGTTCTGAAATTCGGAAATGAAGGTATATTCTAACTAAATAATAATATAAGTTGTAGAGATGGGACGAGCAGTAGCATTATTACTGCTTACTGTTCTCCGGCCTCTTGCACACTTCGGCGAAGCAGTAACTACTGCCCGCAGGAGGTTCGCAGGACCTACTGCAAACTCCGGCCGGTACTGTTCTGCCCGCCGAATTTGCAGTAGCTCACTACTGAAGTTCGCCGAATTTCTGTTGTAAACTACGGCAGCACTCCGGCAGGCCTGCCTACGGCTTCCTGCGGCCATAACAATGGAAACACATGTGCCCTCAAGGGTCCAAGCCTTCAAACTTTCTTTACCAAGATGTATTTGTAGTATATCTACATATACGGGGTGTCTAAAAAGTCACGGGACGGTTGGATATTTCCTCAGGTAAAATATTTTTCAAAGAAATGAAAGTCATTCCTGAAGTAAATTTCAACGAGGAATTCAATGATGACCTTCATTTTAACCTTGAAAAATTTTACGTTCAGGTACGTACCCAAGTCATAGGTTAATTGTAACGTTCAAGGTCAGTTAGAGGTTATTTGAAATTAACAAAGTTTTCCAAGAGGTCAGTGTAATTCCTGAAGTAAATTTCAACAATAAATTCATTGGTGAGCTCTATATTGATCTTGGTTACAGCGTTTTGAATATTGTAAAATCATAAAGAAATTTTTCATTAAAAGTTCCGGGTCTTCTGGTGAGAGTTCTGTTCCTCTCCGAAGAGTTATAGAGTCCTATACCGTTTTTTGATAACTTAGTCTATACCTTAGGCGATACCATAAGTCATATACCGTTTTTCCATACGAATCTTATGAATCGAAACTAAATTTACGTATTACGAGTACATACTTACTATCTTTCGTGAAAAGATTATTATGGCGCAAGCTAAACTTTCGGAACGAGAGAGGGCATCTGTATTAATGATGCGTGGTTGGGGAGATCGAGTTCGATCTTATGATCAAGTTCGTTTGATTTTTAATCGCACTTTTCGTAATGGAGAAGGATTACATCCTGTCTCAAAATCAACAATTGAAAGAACTGTAAGGCGCTTTATGAATCATGGATCTATCAAGGACCTTCAGAGAACTGGTCGGCAAAAATCTGCAGGATCTGAGGAGATGCAGGTGGACATAGCCCAAGAATTTGTTGAAAACCCACACATTACTTTAAATTTAATTAAATTAAATTTTCCGCTTTATCGATTGCAGGTGTAAAAAAGGGGGTTTCCATTAAAAAAAAACAAAGTTGACCTTCAAAAAGCCATGAAGGTCAACTTCAAGTTCAAAATGAAGGTCACCACTGAATTCCTTGTTGAGATTTACTTCAGGAATGACTTTCAATTTTTTGAAAAATATTATACCTGAGGAAATAGCCAACCGTCCGGGGACTTTTTAGACACCCTGTATATTGTATTCATATTCTCGGTACCCTTGGATTTTCGAATTTTTTCGATTCTTTAAGTTTCTCAACTTTCTTCTAATTCTCTTTGGATTAAGTCGCTTAGGCAAATAGCAATATCAGGACTGGCAATCTTAGGTTTCATTTAAATTAATTTTATAACAGTTTTGTAATGTTTAACTTTATTTAACTTCCCTTTATATATTTCGGGCTTCCATTTCGTCCCATAATAGATATCTAAATACAAAATAATTATACTTCAAATGTAATATTTATAAAAGTTGTATTCAAGGAAAATAATTTTTTTTCTCGAATTTTATATGGAAACTATTTGTTTAATTTCTCCTTTTGTAATGAAATAAAATTTGATTTAATGCAAAAAATGCTGTTCAGCTACGTAAATTTAGCTATATGATTACTCTTCTGTGTAAGCTGTAGAGTAAGAAATGTTTGTTGGACTAACACCAATTTTTAAAAATGTTTAGGCAACGGAATATGGTTTGTAAATTGGCTAATGGTTACGGCTATCGGCTACGTGTCCAGGTTTTCGGAATAAAATAATAATGAAAATCTTATGAACTTGATTAGCGGTTTATTGGGTTAATCCTGACACCACGTACCATTAACATTGACAACGGCAAGGGATGGGGCCCTTCGGTACAGTACGTAAATTTGGCAGATTTACACAAACTTTCTCCTAAAGATCATGTTTTTACTTATGAATTTTATTATTTAGTTGTAAATTTAAGAATTTGCTCAAAAGGTCGTCCTTTTCGGTTGCAAATGCAATTGTTTTGTAAAAAATGCATCTTATTGGTTTTAAAAATTCAACTCTTTTCGTAAAACACCTTTTGTTTAAAATTCATATTTTCCTGCTGAAAAGTCGACTGAGTTCTTTTTTGGATAAACGCTATTTTTTCTGAAAATTTGTCTTTTTTATTTCAGAGTTCATATTTTTTAGTATATCTGTAGTCAATAAAAATCTTTGTCGGTGAATATTCTACTCTTTTCTTTGAAAATTTATCTTTTTGATTTCAAAATTCACCTGTCTTATTAGAATTTTCATTTTTCTTAGACAAAAATACAATTGTTTGGTTGAAAATTTAACGATCTTGTGAAAAAGTCATGCTTTTTGTCTAAAAATTCGACTCTATAGCAAAAAGTTAACTTATTGCTTACAAATCCTATTTGGGTCTTGAAAAATAAACTAGAATCTTCTTTGGATAGAAATTTTTTAATTTTTTTAGTGTTTTTGAATTCATCTGTTTTAGAAGAAATTCTATTTTTCTTAAATAAAAATGCAACTGTTTGGTTGAAAAATCGACAAATTTGTAAAAAATTACCTTTTTTGCTTGAAAATTCGGATGTTCTGTTGAAAATTTAAATATTTCGTAGAAAATTTAATTTTTGTTTTAATTTTATATTTTCGCGTTAAAAAAATACTGAAATTTTTTTTTGGATGAACATTCAAATTAAATTTTTTATACTAAAAACTCATCTTCTTTAAGAGAAATGTTATCTTCCTTGGACAAAAATGCAACTGTGTAATTGAACATTCTACTGCTTTGTTGAAAATTTAACTATTTTATAGGAAATTTACTTTTTGTTTAAAATGTATATTTTCATTTTGAAAAGTCTCGTTAAAAAAAAAGCATCTGTTTTCGTAAAATTTTTATCTTTTTTGGATAAAAATTCTACTATATGGTAGAGAATTGAACTATTTTTTTTAAATAAATATTTTTGGTTGAAGAAATTTGTCGTTTTAGATTGAAAATTGAAAATTTTTCGTAGAAACTTACTTTTGTTACAAAATTCATATTTTGACCTTGAAGAGTCAACTGGATTTTTTAAAATGAAAAATCGACTGTTTTAAAACTTGATTTTTAAAAATAAAAACTCATCTATTTTAAGAGAAATTTAATATTTTTAAATAAAAAATGCAACTGTTTGGTAGAGAAGACAACAATTTTGTCCAACAGTCATTCTTTAGTTAAAAATTCGTCTTTTTGGATTAAAAATAAAATTTTTGTTGTAGAAATTTATTTTTTGTTTAAAAATTCATATTTTGATCGTGAAAACTGAAAAGTGCAATGTTATCTTTCGTAACAAAAGATTCAACTATCTTTTTGAAAATTTATCTTTTTGATTTAAAAATTAATGTGTTTTACTAGAAGTTCCATTTCTTAAAATTGAAAATTCAACTACACTTGGGTAAAAGTTCAACTGCATTGTTTAAAATTAATTTTTTTAGGACAGACAATCATACCGGAGGGCAAGCAGTACACGGAAAAAAATCTTTAACGGACCTCGTAGCAGAAACCACGGCACTGATGCGGTTTTTTCGGTCGTAGCCGTATCAATGACAAACGAAAACGGTTGCGGATTCGTATCCTATAATGCAGACAGTCAAACGCATGCACACCCGCCGTCAAGCAAATGAGCGCCAATAGTTTCAGCGCATGATCCAACAAATCATGGTCCTGCCAGGCGCAAGTAAAAAAAAGTCAACCAATCAGATTCGGCACGCTAGAGCACCCGACCTTTCTGACATCTTGGATCGAGTGCGGCAGTTGGCTTCTCCTTCCATTCGCGCCAACGAAGTGACTATGATGGGGGGCGTCGGATAACTCCAAGTCACTCCAAGTCGAGCGTATTGGAGCATCGAATTGGCAGGTCCATGGTTTGTTGGATCATGGTTTCAGCGCCTCGAAGCCATCGTCGCTTCGGACAGCGACGCACACGGTTTCGAGCTGAGTCGGCTGCGGATCACTAACGTTGTGTAGGTTGGCATTACGCCGCATTACGTCTCAGGTCGAAACCATGTGCGTCACTGTCCGAAGCGGCGATGGTTTCGAGGCGTTGAAACTATTGGCACTCGTGTTGCATGCGTTTGACTGTCTGCATTATAGCATACGAATCCGCGACCGTTTTCGTTAGTCATTGATACGGCTACGACCGAACAAACCACATCAGTGCCGTGGTTTCTGCTACGAGGCCCGTTAAAGATATTTTTTTCCATGTAACCGAAGTAATGCTCGTCCCATCTCTAAAAGGTGTATATCAGTTTTTATGTAAGTTCTCAATTTATATACTTATAAGAGAAGATATACGTCCTTTTTCTAGACGCCATCAGCCAAACAGATATGTCTCAAGATTCAAATAATCCCAGTTCCGCTGGAGCAATAAAAAATCCGAGATCATGTACTGTTGCGCTTTTCTTGCGTGTTGTTTCGAAAATATCGAACCTCCGATTCTTTTAAACCGCGTATACTTATGTACTTTGACGCGCTGATTACGAATACGAAAGTGAAAATTGGCGTTTCTATTTACTTTCATTATTAATGGCGCCTTTCTGCATTCCTCTGGATGTTGGAAAGAGGAACTACGTGATTTACACTATTTCTGGGACGTATCAGAGTTGTGCCTTCACTCCTCCCCCTGAAACGTTGCACATTGTTCCTCAATGAACTTCAAACCAAAAGGGCTTTAATATGCCATTTTTTTCTGAATATGCTTCTGGGATGTCGCACGATCATTTTGGGCCCAAAAAAATCGTTTGGGCCGTTTTTGAGAAAACTCTTAAATTTTTTTTTTAAGAGGTTAATCAATATATTTTAATAAAAATACTTGAAAGTGGAATTTTACTGGCTGAAACTATTCAGACTGGCATCCGAAAAAGGTGGGGCTGAACATCTTACGAGAACTGAACAGTTCAATATTTTTGAAAAATGGTGAAAAACGTGGGAAAAAAACCGTTTTTTGAAAATTGCGTCATTTCGGTTTATCCTATTATCCCAAGCACTTATACAAGGATTAAAGTGCTTGAAATTTTCGGCAAAATGAAAATAAATTGAATGGTATATCTCTAAACGTTTGGGAGTTGTAGTGATAAGAAGACGTTCGGGGCAATTCATTATTTTCTATGCATGTCTGGTAAAAACTGCTAAATAATTAATTAAAGAAGACTTGATTTTAATAGGGTCTAAAAAAATCAAGTTATTTTTATTAAAATACGTTAATGAACCTCTTCAAAGAAAAAAAGAGTTTTCTCAAAAACGGGTAAAGCGATTCTTTTCTTTTTGGCCTCAAAATGATCGTGGGGCAACTCAAAAGTATATTCAGATAAAAACTGGCCCATGGAAGCCCTTTTGGGTTGAAGTCAGCCGAGGCATACCGTGGTGGGAAAGGGGAACCTATTCGACCTATCTTATTTCTGTGACAACAACCATTTTAAAAATGTATAAAGTCATGTTTCTTTTATTAATTTCCGTGAACAATGGAACTTTTGAAAAATATTTCAGATGAAATTTGTTGGCAAAACGTGTCAGATGCATATAAACAAAAGCTAAGAAACAGTAAAAGAAAAGGTTAATATAGCTCACCAAATTCGATGTTCTTAAACTACCGTTGCTTTAAAAAAAAAGAAATAAAAAGGAACGAACATTGCTTCAGTTTTTTCCTTTTTTTCTTTGTTAATAAGGGAGCAATATCATTTTTTTTGCGTGAATTATGTCATCCACTCTTGGCTTTGACCATTCGCCAAATACACACAAACACACGCGAACACCTGTCACTTCTCCTTTAAATTCACTTTTATGAGAAATATAAAATGTATCTATACACAGAAAGGATAATTACAGTCTTCCCAGAAAGTTACTCAGTCTGGATTTAAAATTCTAAAAGGAGTAAATTTTTGTTTTTTTGTTTGCATGCTGGATATGGCGCAAAGGAAACCCGGATGCTCCATTTACGGATCCGCCTCCCGTCACGTAGAGTTTCAGCTTTACGTCTGGATCGGAAATACAATTTTCATGGATGAACCGAACGAATCCGGAGATTCGTTCCCGTTACCGGTCTGAAAACATACAATTTTGCTAAATCAGGATAGGACGCGTTGCGTCTTGCGGACTAGATTTTACTGTTAAAAATTATATGACATTCTGGATGCCAACGTACGGACAAACCAAAGGCAGAATAGATCTGGCTCGTACAAAATTGCGCAGGCGACTGTGATTTTGACTTTTGTCCGATGTGCCTCGAAAGTTCACATTCGGGATGAATCAAGTAGAATTGCGGAATTTGAATTGGGAAGGAATAGATTTGCTGTGCGAATTTAGCTTTGTTTATTAGTGTGCGAAATTCACATACCCAAACGCCTCTGCTTGGACGTTGCCACCTGCGAGGCAGGAACCTCGTCAGCATTTCACAGAAGTATAATGCTTCTAAGTCTTTTATGATTTTCGAAAAAAAAAGTTTATTTCGATTCGCATCGGAACTGATGCAGGTGGGAAATTTGAACTTAGGGTTAAGTCTTTAATTATTTTCAAGCTCAAATTTGAACATAAAAAAGTATGCATTTAAGCTTTACGTTTTCGCTGAGCAAGCACGCTGCACTGTTCTGATGTTAGCTAGTGCTTATGATGTCAAGCTGTACGGTGGATAGCGCGTATGGTAAGGACCCACACGAATTCATGTTATGAGAGCGTGGCAAGAGGAACAGAAGAAAAGAGAACCGAGCAACCGAGGTGCGTTGAACTGCGATGGCCATAGCGTATAGCTCTGTTATGTGTGAAAAGGAGACAAGCTTGTAGTAGGAATATGAGGAGGAAGAAGGAGAGAGGCGGACGTGTGAACCGTAGAGAGTTGGATCTTTTGTATTGTACGAGGGCAGCGTGCCTGTGTGTTAGAACGAGACGACGATACTTAGGGCATTGGCGAGAGAGAGATGGGGTATGTTCCCTCGTGCGTGCGCGCGCGTGTGTGTGCGCAGGATCGCCTAGCAAAGTGAATATACCTAGGACTTCGTTTGTTTTGATTTCGCACATGATTTTATGCTAGTTTTAGAAATTGATGCGCTTAAACTAATTTTCTTTTCCTCTATTCTATCCCTTTGTTTTTATATTCTCGGAGTGCATATGCATATCATTAATTCATTCATTTTTCTTCCACATTCCACCCTCACATTATTGATTGGATTGCAAAAAAGTAAAAAAAAAAACAAACTATTTTTAAGTGCCCAAAAAAAAACATTGCAATTATCCGAGAATAATTTTAATTCTTTATTTAAATTATTCTCGTGGGTAATTGCATTTCTCAGTTGACAAGTTGGCTCGCGGCTTATCCTCGAGAGCTTGGAGTGTTACGTATGCATTCCAGTAATAAGGTCTCAGGTTACTAGCGAACAAAGAGATTTTGTTACTCGTAAAGAGTTTAAATTCAATGAGGCTTGAGTCCCATTAATTATTCAAAAAGGGAAAGTCGAAAATTCTCTCGTAACATTTATTTGAATATATTTACATTTTTTACGTTTAATTAAAAAACATAATAAAATGTTCACATTTATTGTAATTTGTGAAATTTTTCAGTCAATCACACGGTGAAAAGGTAAAATCTTAATTGCTGTTTCCGTCAATAGGCGACTCGCACCGCTTTTCAAATTTATTTCAATCGGTTTGCGGCCATATAATACTGTAAAATATAATTTTAACAAAACACCAAAAGAATTTATTTTTCCAACGATGAAATTATCCGGCGATATTAGTACCTTAGCTGGTAGGATAATTCTGTAAAGGGGACCAATTTCTTCTCCATAAGTTATACGAACAAGGTCGTGAGTTTTCACACTTTTGATCTGGTAACCATGGGGAATAGGATATTTTTTAAAAACAGCATAACGAGGCGGAGATTCACCATTAGAAGAAAAGGATTCTCTACGATTACCAGGAGGTCTTGGTTCTTCATCAAAGTATGACTGAGGTCGATAATAAGAGAACATTCCGCCAAATGCAAATTCGGGGTATTCCATTTGTGAAGTTAATTCTGCAAGAAAACATATAAAAATGAGTCAATATTTGTAAAATCTGTTGAAACATAATCTTAAAGGAAGTCATACTGTGTAATGGAACTTATAGCCGTTTTAGACTTTTATTTCTTTCTTTCAAGTTTAATTCTTGTTTAACTCTACATTTTTTGTTTAGTGTCCTTCTAGTCAATAAAAAAAACCTTTTTTTCAAAAATGCAAGTAAATTAAGTAGGGCAGACTTTAGAATTACTTTAGCACATTAGATTGTGAATAATGCTTATTTTAGAAGCATTTCTATCTATTTATTTAATATATTTTAATTAACTGTCTATTTACCAATAGAATAAAGGAAAGCTGCTAACGTAAGGAACATTCTTCCAATCATGCTCCTCATTTTTCTTAAACTAGATGAAGCAATTTAAATTGATAAGTAATTTTTCCTCCCGTGTTACTAATGCATGTTCATCTCAATTCAAATATGTATAAAAGGCTCTATTTGATTGTGTCTTATAACATTCTATCAAATATCGTTCATAAATCAATAAGAACTGTGAACTTTATATTTTTGAACAAACAGTGCTGATTTACGACACATTTATATGCAAATAATTGCGCATTTGCATCCATTAAAATGACATCTGAAAAATAATCTATAAAACTCTTGAGTCCGTTTTCATTGCATTATTGAATAAAATTAAATAAACAAAACTGAACGCAAATGACAAAAACTTCCCAAATCCATATAATAAAAACTAATACAGGTAGATAATTAAATGTATAATTATTTAAAGTTGAAACTTGAAAGTAATAAAATGAAAAATTCGTTGTTTTTTATTTTATTCAATTAGTTAGAACTTTAGATATTTATGCATTTAATTCCTTACCTGTAATAGTTTTTATTATAGAGATTTAGGAAATTTCTGTAAACCGCCTTTACCTTTGTTTATTTAATTTTACTGTATTAAAAAATCATATTGGATTTAAGACTTTAGTAGATTATTTTTCACATGGGTTTTTAACTGCTCTGAATTTTGCAATGTCAATATAAATTTATCGTGGAACGGCGCTGTTTGTACAACGAAATAAAGTCTAACGTTCTTATCATTTGATGAATAAGATTGAAGAAAAAGAATATTCTTTAGTAACACGATACGGAAAAAATATTTATCAGTTCAAATTCTTACATCCATTTGAAGTAAAATGACGAGCTTTATTGGCAGTTTGTTTCTTACGTTAGCGGCTTTCCTTTATTCTATTGGTAAATATACGATTAATTAAAAAAGAATAAAATATACAAATGAATAAAGATGCTTATAAAATAGGTATTATTTATAATGGAATGTGCTGAAATAATTCTTAATTTCTTCCTTGTTTAATTTACTTGTAGTTTTGAAGAAAACATTTTGAAATTAAATAGAATGATACACGGAAAAAAATTATCGAAATTTTAGTTAACTGGTCACCCATTTTAGGATCAGCCACTTATTTTAGAATCTCATCTAATTTTTATTAAAGAGCCACAGACTTCATCAAAAAAAGTAAAAAAGTCATCGAATTACTGGAACATGATCTAAGAACATTAGTTCTTGAATTTTTATTCAGCAGATTTTAGCAAAGTTCTAGACAGTGTCTCCAGAACGTGGGATTCTTCGGCCCCCAGCGCTTTCCCATCTGGGAGAAAAACATGTAAACGTAGCGTGTGTTTTAATAGATATAGGAGACAAGATTTCTGGTTCTAAATTTTTTTTTAATTTTGTGCTGCATATCTTAGTCATATTTTTAGTACAAAATTACTTTTTAACAAATAACAAATAGATTTTCGACAAAGTAGTTAAATTGTCAACAAAAAAAATGACTTAAAAATATACACTTTTTAACTGAAAACTTTAGTTATACTTAATTTTGAATTTAACCTCAAAAAACAGGAACTTTCAAACAAAAAAATTATTCTTCAACTAAAACAAATTAAATTTCAAAGAAGAAAAATTTGCCACCAAAAATGATAACTTTGCAACTAAAAAGATCATTTTTCAACAACAAAAAATATCAAGAAAATTGTTCATTTGTCATCTTTAGAAACGAATTTTAAAGTAAAAAAATAAATATTCAACCAAAAATGGACTAGTTTAATTTTCGACTGAAAATGGAATTTTCAATAAAAAATGAATTTCAATTTTTAACGAAAGAAATGAATTTTCAAGCAAAAAGATTATTTTTATACTAAAAATGAAACAGTTAAATTTTCAGTTCAAAAAATTAATTTGGAATAAAAAAAACAATCGAATCTATAAAAAATACATAGTTGGATTTTGAACTAAAAAAGATGAATTTTGAACGAAAAATTAAATAGTTATACGTTTAGTTTAGAAATAATTATTAACGCCAGAAAATCAAAGTTTCCATAAAATATTAAAAATTTCAAGCAAAAAATTGAAAAAACATTTTCGGTATCATCGTCCAACAAATATAATACAATTGAAAAGCCGTAAATAAGT
>NC_046657.1:32675033-32706406 GCF_010883055.1 Belonocnema kinseyi
AGATTGTTTAATCATTAACAAAAATGAGCTTTTATGGCAGTCGAATGACCCTTTTTGTTAGGACAGGTATACACTCGAAGTTATAAACTGCTCGTGTTGGAGTCATAAAAATCTGACTCAAGAGATAAATTTATGTCTTCAAAACATCAAAACTTGTCTCCAAGACGTAAATTGAAGTGTGGCTCCGTCTCAAAACTGAGACATGCTCAAATCGACCTTTTCGACTTCAGCATGTCTTGATTAGGGGCAATTCAAGTCGAACTCAAGTTGAAGCATTTTTACTCGAGTTATCAGTTTGAAAAATAAATTTAAAACCAAAAATTTTTCAGTAAAATAGTTTAATTTCCAAAAAATACATGCACTTTCAACCATTTCATACCAAAAGAAAATACGTTTGACCAAAAAATTCATTTTGAACCAAAGAAATTAATTTTTAATTAAAGTTGATGAATTTTTAAATAAGAAGAATATTTTTCTATCAGAAAAAAAAGAATTTTTAACCGAGAAAGGTTAATTTTTAGGAAAAAAAAACAATAAATTTTCAACAAAATTGTTAAATATTTAAATAAAAAAATATTTCAACTAAAAGTGATACAGTGAAATTTTCAGTTTGACCAAACAAAAAAGTCGAATTTTGAACAAAGCAGTAAAATTATCAACGAAAAATGGATGTTATATTTTCAGATGAAAAATTTAATTTTTCACAAAATAGTTTAGCTTTCGATGGAAGAAATGAATTTTGAAATAAAAAAATAATTTTTTTTTTAAATTTCGTCAACATTTTTATATTTTGAACATAACAAATGAATATTAAAACTAAAAAATGAGTATTTAACCAAAAATGGAATAGTTACATTTTCAGTTGAAAAATAATTATTAAGCCCAGAAAATACAAGTTTTAACACAAAATTTCAAACAAAAAACGAATTTTTTACAAAATAGATAAATTTCCAACGAAAAAAAGATTACATTATCCGTTTAAACAATAAATTTACAACGAACCATTTTTCAGCAAAATAGTGTATTTTCCAAAAAATAAATAAAATTTCAACCGTTTTATGCCAAAAGAAAATAAGTTTGACCAAAAAATGCATTTTCAACCAAACAAATGAATTTTTAATTAAAATAGATGAATTTTTAAACAGGAAGAATAATTTTCTACCAAAAAGATGAATTTTGAACTGAAAAAGGTTCATTTTCAATTTAAAGAAAAAAAAAATTTTCAATAAAATTGTGAAATTTTCAAATAAAAAAAACTTCAACCAAAAATGATACAGTTACATTTTCAGTTTAAGAAAATGTTTTTACATCCAAAAAAATCGAATTTTAAACAAATCAGTTGAATCATCAACAAAAAATAAATTCACAAAAAAGAGGAAACATTTTCATTTATAAAAGGTGAAATTTTAATTGGAAAAGATGTTTTCTTTAAATTTTAAGCAAATTTTAACATTACGAACTTAAAAAATGAACATCAAAACTAAAAAATGAGTATTCAACCAAAAATAGAATAGTTACATTTTCAGTTAAAAAATAATTATTAGCTCCAGAAAATCAAAGTTTCAACAAAATATAAACATTTTTATGCAAAAAATTGAGTTCACAAATAAATAATTGAATTTTCAAACCAATAATTTTCTACCAAAAACAGAAATTCAAAATTTCAGAAGTTATTTTCATAGCAACAAAAAAACATTTTTAACAAAATAGATCAATTTTCAACGAACAAGGGTTACATTATCAGTTTGAAAAATAAATTTAGAAACCAAAATCTTTTAGCAAAATAGTTAAATTAAAAAGAATTCATGAACTTTTAACTATTTTATGCCAAAAGAAACTCAGTTTGACCAAAAAATGCATTTTAAACCAAACAAATGAATTTTTAATTAAAATAGATGAATTTTAAACAAGAAGAATAATTTTCTACCAAAAAGATTAATTTTGAACTAAAAAAGGTTCATTTTCAATTCATAAAAAGTTATTAACTGGACCTCATATGCTTTTCAATATATGAAAACTTTACAAAACCTTTAATGTCTTAAAATACTTATCTCAACATTACACAATTTAGTTCTTACAATCTTATTTTAATTGCAAAATAATAGTATATTATTTGTTTTAAATTATCTTTTTTAATTGAAAATTCACCTTTTTAATAGAAAATTATTTTTCTTGTTTAAACATTCATTTTTTGGTTGATCATTTAATTTTTTTTTTGAAAATTCGATTTTTTTGTTGAAAAAAACATTTTCGTAAACTGAAAATTTAAATGTATCAATTTTGGTTGACTTTTTTTTTATTTCAAAATTTAACAAATTTGTTTAAAATTTGTTGTTTTTGTGTGCTTAAAAATGGACCTTTCTCAGTTAAAAATTCATCTCTTTGGTAAAAAATTATACTTCTTCTTAAAAAATTCATCTATTTTAATTAAGAATTTATTTCTTTGGTTGAAAATGCATTTTTTGGTAAAACTTCTTTTCTCTTATTATGACATAGTAAAAAATCCATGTATTTTTTATAAATTAAAGTTTTGTGCTGAAAAATTTGTGCATGTAAATTAATTTTTTTATGTATACAAAATATTGTTAACTCTCTCAAATTTTCATTAAAATTCTGAAAACTTATTCAAAACGTAAACAAATTGCCTCATAATCTTCTGAATTTTCCCAAGCCTTTTAAGAAAATGTGTTTATTCACTTGAAACCTTTCGAGATTCTTTTAAAGCTACTAAAGTTTATCCTACGTGCCTGAAACTCCACTAAAATTTTAATGATTTTTGAATCTTTTAAATATTTTTTAAATTTACTCGATTATTTAAATTTGTTAAATTTCTTAACCTGGCCAAATTGAAACACATTGCTTTAAAATCTTCTACACTATTCTTCAAAATTTTAGGAAATCGTTTAATATGTTTAAAAATCTTCTTTAATTTTTTCTTAACGGTTCAAAATAAAAAATTATAAAAACTTTTCACACTGATATTATGCAAATATTTCATTTTCTTCTAATCTTGTCAGACGTTCTAAACCTTCCCATCTTTAAAAATTATTTCTTATAATTTTTAATTTTTATAAATTATTCCTTATAATTTTCTTCATGTTCGAGAAACCTTAAAAAAACTTACGCTTTGAAAGTACATTTTCTAAATCAACATATACTGAAAAAATATATACAACAGAATTGCAGAAGAAGGCTCAATTAGAATTATCTTCCTAAAATTTCTCAAATTATGTAATAAGCAAAATTGGAAAATTTTGCTGCGAAATATTTAACATACTTTTTAAAAATTTTAGGAAATAATAAAAAACGTTTTGTAATCTTTTCCCATTTTCTTTTAGAATTCATTACAAAACAATCATTTAAAATTTTCCCATGAACTTTCCTTCATTCTTTTGACGCCACGAAAAATTCAGTTTACTTAAAGGGGGAATGGGGGATAAGCACTTGAAATTTTTTTTCTGTTTTTGTTGTTGTGAAAGATTGAAAAAATATTGTGTTAAAATTTTAAGTCAATCGAAGCAGAACTCTTAAAGCTATAGATTAAAAGCCGAACCTCCTCATAAACCGCAGCTGCACTTAAAAATATAGGAACGTGCCAGAAGACAATGAAAAATATTATAAAATAATAAAATTTTAATTAAATTTCACTATAATTTCTACGTTCGTAAAGTATGCACAGTGTAATGGAAAAAAGGAGCTGAAATTGTTGAAAAAATTAATATTTTTCTTCACATTTTCAATGTGTCAAACTTTAAACGAGTTTTTCTCGAAACCACTTTTTAAAAGTCCGTTCCATCCTCAAACTTGGTAAACTTTTTTTTACATATAAAAATCCTCCCCCCAACGATATTTTTGCTTACATTTTTTCATATTAACCTTGTTTTTTACTTTAGAATGACGAAATTTTGCATACAAAATGATATATTTTACTTCAAATGATCACGGAAATAAAAAAAAATTCCTAAAAATAATCATAAGGGGGGGGGGGAGGGTTGAAACTTTTATTTTAACGAAATTTTGCAACTTTTTTGATTTCCGACCAATCTACGTTAAGATATCGCTGGAACCGCAAATCATCTTTTTCAAAAGGCGGAATCGAAATTCATCTCTCACTGGCTTATTTCACGATATTTTACTACAAAAAATTACAAATCATTTTAAAAATAATACTTTGTTCGTGCATTTTCGGCTCTATACGAGGCTGGCCTACGCAGCATGTACGAGAGCCGAATCACCGACTCGCTGCCTTTGAATGTATTTCTCCCATATGGCAGAGTGGTGGGGGCCGAAAAATTCCACGTTCTGGAGACACTGGGTCTAGAAAAGCATTGCATTTTTTATAAAAAGTCCTCCAGATTTCTAAAGATTTTAAATAGAATAAGTCCCTAGCAATGCAATGCTAGGCACTATATATATTGCCCAGAATAGACCAGACAAAATGTGTAATAAATATTTTACATTTGAGAAATTTCTGCTTCCTTTTAAGCTTTATTAATTTTTGGTGAATTTAAGATATAAATATGTATTTTTTATTACTCATATTGAGATGCATTGGAAAAAAAGTATTTGTTGAACGAAAATTTTAATGAGTTTTTAGATTTAAACAAAAATGCTTAAATTCAATTTTGAAACAAATCTTCATTTTATTTTTGTTAAATTTTGGCAGAATATAGTTTACAATGTGCCCTAAAAGCCCTTTAAATATCAAGATGGATCTCTCTTAGTTTTCGAGAAATAATTAAGATGGCATTTAAAAACTTTTTTCTTCTATTTTTAATTTGTTTAAATACAAATCGAAACGAATTTTTTACCTTAATTATGATTTTGTTGCGGTTTTTTGAAAAACAAATTATTAATAACACACCAAATACTACTTTCTATTCATAATTGAATGTTTATATACATCATCCAGTTTTTGTAATTAGTGTGAGGTAATAATAAATGCGAAATAACAAACCTAAATGTTGAAAGAAAATATCATTTTTCATAACTATCTGTATAATATAACTTTGTACATAAAGTGAGATAATACTGAGATAATAATAGTGATAATAGTGATAATAATAATAGTGAGATAATAATAATTAAGGCAAATGTGGAAAGTGGAGAAGTTACAAATTTTAAAAACTGCAACTACATAGCATAAGTAAAGAAGATTGTTATAAACAATAAGAACTTGTTTAAACAATTGTGTTTGTTAAATTGCATCCATTATCGCCTCACACTAATTGAAAAGTGGATAAAAAGTGGAATATTATAAAAGAAACTGCAACTTTCCAGCAGAATGCTAAGAGAATATTGTGACAAATAATAATAAGTTCCTCAAACAATTATCTATATTAAATTTGATTCGTTATTGGTTCGCTATGACTGAAAATAAGTTGAAAGATACCGAAAAATCGCGGCTTTCTAGCTCTATACTAAGATAAAATGGCTAAAAACAATAATTAGCAACAAAAACTCGTAAGAATAGATTTTTTTCTCATAAGGTTTTATTAAAACCTTTGAAACAGACTTATGGGGATGTTTTTAATAAAATAAGTGTTGGCCTATTTATCAGACCCTTCTTTAAATGAATCATTACATTTAAATCCAAGATTATATACTCTACCTATGTTATGCCGGCATTATATTTAATGCCTGGGAGTGATATAGAATGCCTAGGAATGATATAGAATGCCTAGGGATTATATAGAATGCCTAGGCACAGTATTCGGGTTTGGTTAACTTTTTATAATAAAACTCATCTTCTCTCATTTTAGCAATTTAATATCTCAAAAGCAGGTTTTTATTTTGGGTTTATTTTGGCTTTCAATTTAAAAACACTTCAGCTCGGGAGTGAAGTTCCGTTTTATCTTTAAATGGTGATTTTGACTTTACAGCATGTTATTTCGGTTTACTGAAAAATTTCGATTTTGTTAGTTACCTAGGTCTATACTGCAATCCTTCAACTGCAAATATAAATAAATTATTTCAGAAATGAATCTTTACGTCAAGTATTAATAAGTGAATTATAATTGATTTAAAAAAAATGATTCAAATTCCGTACAAAATTTAAGAATTTCCAGATTTTAACGTTAAAAATTAAACTGTCTCAATTCGAAAGTATTAGTCATGAACAAAATGTAAATGTCTAATTGAAACTTTATAAACTAATTTTAACTTTAAAATAACTGCATAATATATTTGTAGTCAAAGGCTTTCATTAAATTTAAAATATTGTTTCAGTCTAAAGTATTCCATTTTTAAATCATTGGACATTAAAATTCTTAATTAAAAAGAAGAATTATTTAAGATTTAGCAATATTTGGCTGCTCAATAACAACGAATGAATTGAAACTGAAAGTTCTAAAAGTCAGCAATTTAAAACTAAATTTTTTGACATAGAAAGCATTGAATCGTTAAAATTTCGAAAAGCTTTTAAACCTTGAACGTTACAATTTTTTATGTTCTATTAAAAAAAAATGCAGATTTTTGCGGACTTGAACAAAAAATTTAAAAACTTTTTAAGAATTGTAAAAGGCCTTTAAAGAATACAAACATTTTCTTAAGATTCCTAGGAAGATTGAAAATGAGTTTACATTAAAAAAAAATTATTTTAAGAGCATGCGTAAAAAGATTTGAAAATTTTTGAAACAATATCTGGAAGATTTTAAGGAAATTTTTTTAAATTTGCAAAATTTTTTAAAAATTCGATTAATTTTAAAACATATTTAGAAGTTCGGAAAAATTTCCAAAATAATTTTAAATTTAATAACATTTTAAACAACTTATGTGTTTCTCAAGATTTTGAAGTAAAATGTTGAGGGTTTTCAAGGGTATATAAACTATTTAGAATAAAAATAATTTAACTTCTGATTTAAGAAATGTTCAGTCACAAAAAAGGGTCATTTTTCAATTTTTAATGTCCCTGGCTTGAAATTGCTTAAAATAATACAATTTAAAATTTTCTAAGTTGATTAAGTTTTGAATTTATAGAAGTGCAAATAATAACGTAGGTTTATATATTCGAAGTAGAATTTGAATCTTAGAACTCTATAATTTATGAAAGTTGAATATTCGAAATATTGCAGTTTGTCTGCGTTTCATTTTAAATTATTCAATTGAGACTATGTTTCAACAGATTTAAAAAACATAAGTTCATCCATTTTTACTTTTTTTTGTAGAATTAAGTTTACAGATGGACTACCCCGATTTTGCATTTGGCGGAATGTTCTCTTACTATCGACCTTACTTGTACGCACATGAAGAATCAATACCTGTTGGTCATCGTAGAGAATCGTTTTCTTCTAGTGACGAATCTCCGCCTCGTTATGCTGTTTTAAAAAAATATCCTATTCCTAGTGGCTATAAGATAACAAATGTTAAGACTCGCGGTCTTCTTCGCATTACATTTGGAGAAGAAATTGGTCCCCTTTACAGAATAACCCTACCAGCTAGGGTACTAGTATCGCCGGATAATTTCATTGTTGGAAAAATAAATTCTTATGGTGTACTGTTAAGATTATATTTTACAGTATTATATGGTCGCAAACCGATTAAAATACACTTGAAGAGCGGTATGATTCATCGACTTTCGGAAACAGAAATTGAGATTGTACCTTTTCACCGTTTGATTGAAACGAAGAATTTGACTCAATACAATAAATGTAAAAAATTTTTCTTTTTTTAATTAAAAGTAAAAAAATGTAAATGTATCAGAATCAAAACTAAATAAAAGGTGTATATCAGTATATTTATGTGCGTTCTTCCATGCATAAACAGTAAAACTCTTCTATAGCGCCTATTATGAGGCTGACGGTGGGTGGACCTAATTCATTATAGCCCGCTCAACTCTTGCTTTTTTGCGCCTGAGTATTCGTCTGAGTCAGTCGTAGATCTCGCGCACCCCGCGCAGCTTCTGTTAGAACTATATGCGGCGCGGCGTAAATTCTCGGAAGGGCTATAGAAGCGAGGGCTATTGAAGAGTTTTACTGTAATTATAAAAGAAGATATTAGCCCTTTATCTAAATGCAAGTAGCTAGCCAGGTTTGTCGTAAAGATTTAGTTAATCATTGACTTCCACTGGACTAATAAAAATTCGACATGCCGGGCCAATGTAAGATCAGTAATCAGAGTAGGCAGAAACCTAGCACATAGGCCTAGATTCTAAGGACGACTTTCAGATGTCTTGGTGTTTATTAGGCTCTCATTTCCTCTGGAAGGAATAGAGTGGAAGGACCACGAACGTCCAAGAATTCGTTAATGTTTGCCACGAATGGATACCCAGAGCCAGTTGCGCGCACATGCGCAGTGTTGTTTGCGCCGTCACGTATTCTACCCACTCCCGACTCCTTTGTGTTCAAACCACAAGTCAAAAACTTCTAAAGGTTGTTGTCATGGCAACCGCTCATGCGTATGTGCGCGGAACTGGCCCTTTGTGCATTTACCATAATAAAAGATGATTCGATTTACACTATACACTATCCGCAGGCTTCAACCAATCCATGTAACGGAGATTTTACTATTACTATTAGTAATATTGAAGAGCGAGATATCAGTAAAAGATTAAAAATTTTTTAAATCATTTTAGAT
Source organism: Belonocnema kinseyi (assembly GCF_010883055.1). Taxonomy (NCBI): domain Eukaryota; kingdom Metazoa; phylum Arthropoda; class Insecta; order Hymenoptera; family Cynipidae; genus Belonocnema; species Belonocnema kinseyi. Next base: position 32,683,608 of record NC_046657.1, read on the forward strand.
TTTAGTAAAGTTTGATATTGTGAAAAAAATTAATAAGTTGGTAATTAATTAATCAGTTTACAACATAAAAATCAACGAACTATTACTTTCATTGATGCATTAAAATAATTTCTACTTTATATTTTTATAAAAATTAGAATTATAATTAACATTTCAAACAAATTTCAGAAAAGTTAAAATATATTTTTAAAAATGGAACTCTGATACTCTTTCCACAACATGACACAAACTTCCGAAAATTACATAATTGAAATAAAGGTATCTCAGAAATAAATAATTAAAAAAATTATTTAGCTGGAATAGGCGTATTTTTAATATAAATAAACTTTCAGTATACAAATCATATGTAACATTCAATTACATAAACTTAAAGTAAATAACCTATTTACGTTACGTAATCGAGAAAAACTAAAATTCAATCTTTATGCTACTTAATATTGTAAATAATTAATCAGTTTATGATATGAAAAGCATTAAAGAATTATTTTTAGTGAATCATTCAAATAATTTTTATACTACATTGTTCAGAAAATTGAGGTTATTTACAACATTTTAAACTACTCCAGAAAAAGTAAAAATATATTTGAACATAATTTTCAAATCAGAATTCAGATGCTCATTGAACGCCGCAAAACTTTAAAAAAAAAATGAAATAAGAATGGAGGTATTTGAAACACTTACAAATTTTTATTATTCAAATTATGATCAATATTAAATTACATAAACTTATAGTAAATAATAAGTTTATTTAACTCAATCAAAAGAAATTACAATTCAAAATTTATGTATATTTAATATCTTAAAAAATCTGATAATAATTAATTAATGTATTCAGAACGTAAAAAGGATTAACTATCATTTTCAATCAGACATTGAAATAATTTTTATTCTACTTTTTTTACATTTTCACTTTCATTTCTGAAAATTTGATTCATTAGTAACCTTATATACTAATTTTAGAAAAAATTAAAACACATTAACATTTACATGTAAAAATTGAATGCAGATACTTATTTCAGAATATCAGAATCATTTGAAAAATTATGTGATTGAAATAGGGATGTTTTAATATAAATAAACTTCTATTATGAAAATTACATGCAATATTTAATTATATAATCTTCGAATGAATGATCAACTTATGTTTTCTAATTTTTAAGAACTAAATTTTGATCTTTATGTAATTTAATATTTTGAAACAATTATTCAGTAAATAATTAACTAATTATTTTACAATATGAGAAGCATTTAACTATAATTTTCATTAAAGCATTCAAATAATTTTCACCTAATATTTTTTTTCAAATTTAAGCGTTCATTTCTGGAAATTTGATTTATTAATAAAATTTTTAACTAATTCCAGGAATCATAAGTTTTAATAGAATCAATTAACAGTTAATCAGTTCAAAACAGAAAAATCATTAAACAATCATTTAAATAGAATGAATCAAATAATTTGTACCTTATATTTTCTTTAAATTTGCGACAGCATTTATATATGTTTAATTTATTGATAAGCTTTAAAAATAATTTCGAAAAAATTGAAATTGTATACTTATAATTTTGAAAATTGAATCTAGATACGCATTTTACTTCGCAAGCATCAGAAAAATTATATAATTGTAATAGAGGTATTATAAAGTGAAAATACACTTTAATTGTTAAATTTATATCTAGTATTGAATTACATAATCTGAAAGTAAATAATCAATTCCTATCACTTAATTTAAAAAATCAAATTATTGTTAATTTTATATATATTTTAAAAAATTAAAATTTCTAGATATCTTCATTTCTTTTGAAATAATTCCAGGAAAATTTAACTTTTAACAGAATTATTTAGAAAAATTATTCAATCATTTCAAAACAAAAAACCATTAAACCTTGGTTTTTTATAGAAATAATAGCCAAAATTTAATTACATAACCTTAATGCAAATAATCAATTTATGTGGCTTCATTCGAAACAATTTATATTTAGTTTTTTGAAAAAAAATCAATGTTTCAATAGTTAGTTAAATAGCTCATAATATAAAAAGCAGTAATAAATTACTTTCATTGAAACGTCAAAAAAATGTTTACCCTATATTTTGCTGAGAATCTGAAGATGGAATTTAAATATTTATTTCAAAACACCGAGATTTTTTTTAAATTATGAAATTGGAATAGGGAAATTTTAAATATAGATAAACTTTTATTATACAAATCGTATCGCATTATAAATAACAAAAACTCAAAGTAAATAATAAATTATTTTCTTCGTTAAACAATATATAACTTTAATCTTTATGTAATTTTATATTGTAAACAAACTTAATCAGCTAATAATAAGTAACCAATGAATAGAATAAAAAGCATTAAATGAATTATTTTTATTGAATCAATCAAATAATGTTTATTTTACGTATATTTTTTTAATTTTCACTTTCCTTTCTGCTACTTGGATTTAGTAATCAACTAATAACTATATAATCATTTTACAAGATTAAAAAGCATCAAATAATTATTTTCATTTAGGTCTGATATAAATGATTCTTATTTTATATTTTAATTGAAACTTAAAATTAAATTTCTAAACAATTTTATTTATTGTTTTAGTTTACCTAAAATCTCAGGAAAAATGGAAATATATTTACAACTAATTTTGAAAAATAAATTCAGGTAGACACACATTTCATGTGTATTAAAGTAGTTTTTATCAGACTAAAAAAATACATAACTTGTACTTTATAATATAGCACTGTGGCGGCGCTGCATGGAAAAAATGGTAAATAAAGACAATTATGAATGAAGGAAAATTTATGGGAAATGTGAGTGGACCGTTCGACGGCGAACGAAGAGACACCGCCCGCTGTATATTTCTGACCGAGCCGCAACTCGACCCCAGGCTCCTGGAACGAATTCCCAGAAGAATAAAGGTGTACGCACAAGAAAACACGTGTGCAGTATGCTGGAAACGGCTAACGCACGAGCCGTCCGTGCACACACACAGTGCACCAACCAATCACGTGCGATCTATCGCACTGCTGCGGTGGGAGCTGCTTACGTACCGTTTCATTATCGGACCGTCGCTAGAGAAGCAAAAGTTTGCGACGTTGCCAGTTTGATTTATTGTATTCTTTAATTATATATTTATTTATTTATTTATTTGAATTATGTTATCCTCAAAATACAAGTAAATAACTACGAAGCTTGTGAGAGATATTCGAGATATTGAAAAAATATTACTTTCTAAAATAGCTTTCAATCCTGGCTTTTTTTCACAATGACAAACACTACACTCTCTCGGCAAACACACCAATTTTGGTAACATTGCAAACTTCTGCTTCTCGAGTGGTGGTTTCGATAGGTGAACGGTACGTATCCAGCTCGCACCGTAGCAGTGCGAAAGATCGTACGCGATTGGTTGGCGAACACCTTAAGTCTTCACTAAACGAATTCTGCCCCCACTCCGGTAAAGATGGGATCAATAATTGATGTTCTCAAGAGATCGATATCTTAGCGTATTTGCTGGTTCTGATGAATCTTTTAGAAAAGAAACTTTACTCGATGGCGCCATAATCAATATTTTTTCTAATTGTGATAAACAGTGACTAGTTGGAAGTAAAGGGCCACAAAGCATAAGGGCGTAAGTACCAAATTTCCGAAAATGTGTTCATTGGCTCAAACTACTTGTTTCTCCCTAACGCGTGTTCCTGTAGAAGATTTTGATCTAGTTAAGACCCGAAAATAGTTCTCGGAAAAAATGCAGTGCATACGGGCTTAAGTGCCACAATGCTTGCTGGCGTAAGTGCCATGCTTCATTGTGTTCTGTCACCGCGGCGACATTGATATTCAGAGAACGTGTCGTTTCTGGTTTTTTGAAGTTTGTCCGTCAAAAATTATGAATTTTTGGAGAGACATAATTGCTGAAAAAGTTACTTTTTAGGTGTCAAAATTGAAGCCTTCTATTGCGCGCTGATCTTTGACCAGAGCCTTCTCTTGTTGAAATCTTTTATATCTGCATGTATATAAGGCGTAAAATAAATGTTTACATAATTTTGCAATTGGATAAATGATGCACATTTCTTCAAATGTACAGATTGCCTAGAAAAAGAAGGAAAACCTTTTATATTACCCAATCCTCAAAATATTTCCATGTTTTCAGTTGTATTGCTTTGTTTGATGACAATACTCAGCCTGAGTTGCTTCAACAATTTTGTTTTATTTTCTTTTTAGGACGCATTTTCTCCTTTCCCGCGAGAAAAACTACATACATTGAATAAAATTAAATAAATTTTATAGTTTGCCTACAAATATTGTAACTGGTCAACATTTTTGTGAAATGAAATGTTTCTCCTGATTTTTTTATAGTAAATATATGTGTACTGCAAAAACGGATATCATTTAAATAAGTGAGACATCTTTGGAAGAAATTATTTTCATGTAATCCTTGATTAAAAAAGTCATATCATGAACAAAATACAAACATCGTGCCACTTATATATGGAAACTTCAAATGTTTAAATTGAGGTTAATTGTTTCCAAAATTGGAAATTTTGTTTAAAAAGGACTGTTGTCTTCGGAAACTACCCATTATTCATAATTGATGGAAAACAATATTTAGGGCTCGTCAATTAACTAGAATGTTCAAACTTAATTATATTTGAACCTTTTTTATTCTCAACTGATAATTCTGAAATTGTTGAATTTAGAACGTCTAGAAATTGTTTAATATTACTAAATCAAAATTGTTCACATGCACGTAACCCATTTTACAGTCACACTTATCATTTTCATACTTTGAACTGCATTTTATTAGGGATGTCCAAAAAACGCTTTTCGAGATACAGGGCAAGACACCGCCACCTGTAAGCCCCCCCCCCCCAAAGTTTTTAATTCTGAAGATAGAAAATCGGTTTTCTTTTGTTAATTGAAATATCAACACGTACCATCGGGTACTTCAAAATCCCATTTAATTAAAATAGGGAAATTTTGAATTTTCGGAAAATTAAAATCAACTTCCAGGATTTCATCGAAACGTGCCAAACTTTTTAGGGATTAAGAAGAGTCTCTACAAAATAAAACCATACTAATAAGTTTTGTTTCCAACCCATTCACCCCGCGGCGTCCTAAATATGACACAAAAATTTAAAAAAATACTTTTTTCGCATTATTGTTACTTTTCAGCAAATTCTGTTGTATTTTCAATACAAATAATAATTAAGTCATAATTTCAATATTTCCCATAAATTCTTGTAACGACTTTCAATTCTGTAAACAAATAACAATTATTTTAACAATTATTTATTCCAAAATGATGTGAAAAATAATCGTGTTTTCTGATTGAACTGTACATTTTTGTCATTTTTTGGAGTCGCACATTTTTTTAAAACATGATGTAGTTATTTAATCAATTATTTATTTTCTATTATCAAAAGTTCTGAAGATTCGGCCAAAGATGTCAACGTTCTTTTCAAATTAGTACCCTATGCTATGTTTTGTTGAATATTTACATCATTTTGATACATTTGTTTTAATATTTAATCAATTTCTATTTCTTTAAACAATCTTTATTTTCTCCAAAAGCTTTTTGTGATTAGTAAAAAAATAAAATACATACATTTATGTTATTAGTAATTTGTTTAAATAATTAATTTTCCAAAAATACTTTTAAAATCGTATTTTCTGAGCTAAAAGTATTATTGAGTGATTTCGAGGAGTAGTAAATTCTGCTAATAGCTTAATGTTATTGTTTATGCAATTCAATATTGTTTTTTTCTTCAGATTTACTACTCCTGGAAATCTTTTAACATTATGTTTAATTCCGAAAATATGATTTAAAAAACATTTTTGTCAAAATAATACTTTAAACAAATTGTATGTATTTAAACAAATGTAAAATTGTACATATATTCTTTTTATTCAATCATAATTGTAATTAAATATTAATTATTTATAAATTTGCCCATTCATCAATATATTATATACAAATAATTAATTAATAAATTACTTTAGTATTATCTCATTATCAAATGATAATATTTAGTTGTGTTTTACCCGCGTATACTATAATTTGGAATTAGCGAGAAATTGATAAATTACTATAAAGTGGCTTTCATTCAGAGTTAAAAAACATAAACTCAAGTTTAAGATTATATTGCATGGACTGAGAGTAAAAGTCCAGGGAGCTGAAGTAGGTTCTAAACCTAACTCTTTCAGATGCCAGTTCGCTCCCTTAGCGATTGTTTGAAAGTGTCTAGGTTAAGTTTTCTTTGGCAGCAAAATCTTTCAGAATCCTAGAGGTTTTGAGTTTTCGAAGATGGAATCCCGGGTACTTTTTATCTACTTTTATTTTTATTTTTTTACTTTTATTTCTCGGGAATCAAACGCTAGCAGTTGTTAACGCAACCCATCCGTTTCTGAGTGATTGAAAAGGAGGCTAAGGCCACTCGGGTTGGGATCACTTTCTCCCTTCAGTAAATATTTTCGGATCTTGAGCAAAGTAAAACCTAACGGTTCTTCTTTTGTCGGTTTAGCGTTTAAAACCCAAAGTGAGCAAAATCTATTACTCTCAGTCCCTACCTTAAACTGCTTCTGTGGGGATAACCGTAGCTGAGAGCTAACCCAGGAGCATGAGAAGGAGCAAAGAGCAAGTATCCGCTCTCTCTGTCTCTCTATATCTCTCTATCTCATGCTCCAAAGTTAGTCTTTGGTTACGCTTATCCCTCCTCTGTTAGTGAGGTATACTGGTTACTCAGTACCAATCAAGTGTTCGGACATGTCGTCGTCCTCCACCTGGTTATATTTGTTATTCATCACTTTTGCGCTAACCTTTGCAAAATTATCTTTTAAAAATCGCACTTCACTTTCACAGCAGTTAATGAGGACCGCACTAAAATATAATGTATTGTCCCTAACTTTGGAAAGACCCATCATTATGACAACGTGTCGCGTTGCTCCGAGTCAAACGCAAGTGGACAGGAGGTTTATGTCCTGACTACATGGACCGCTATATTACTGGTTGAACGTATTATTTGGCGTCACTGGTATATTCAGTAACACTGTTCTAGTTGAGTCACTTACTGTCACACCCATTTAGGACCTGAAAATCACTGGTTTACCAGTGATAATTCATAACACTGATTCAACCAGTGGCTATTTTAATTTAGTTTCCGAGAGTAGAATGAGATTGGAAAGCAGCTTAAGCTGAGCATATAATTTTATAAAAACTTTTTGATGCCTTCGCCAGTATTGTCTTGAAATGGAACAGAGGTATCTGCCTATTAAATTGCTGCTAAATAGGAAGCCACTATATCGCAATTTCTTAATACTTCGTAAATTATTTAAAAAACGCGGGAAATAAAATTTTTTAAATTAACTACGGTCTGGGTTTGAACAAACCACCTTCTCATTACATATAAAGTGCGCTACCAATTATGCCGCTGGAGTCCAATAGTAAGAATTTTAGATCACGCATTTCCTGAATTTTATTGGAAATGTGTACATTTATAGATATTTGAATTTCAAGGCCAGTGGAATAGTTTTAACATTCGAACAGAGTTTCGGTTGGATTAGTAATTAGTTAGATTCTTTATTCGACAGATAACTCAAGCTATACATAATCTAGTTATTATGCCATATCATCTAGCTTCAAACTTTGTAAATTCAATGGGTATTAAAGTAGCTTTGCTAATTGTAAGAGCGATATTAAAGTCAGTATTTCATGCTCCAAAGCGAGCAGTCCAAATCGAAAACGCTCAGGATATTGATGCCCTGAGTAAAAATTAACACAAAATATTACACAATGCAGTGTCTTGATGCTCTTTACATTTTGATTTCAGTTCGAATCACAAACAATATTATGTTTGAATTTTACACTAATTCAAATGTAATCGATTGTAGGCGGAGGATTGTGCTTTTCACTTTCTCAAATTAAATCAGTGGAATTTCTCTGATTGAAATGTTGCAACTACGAATCCTCTACATTGAGTGGTGAAAGTAGATAAAATCCTATCATAGTACCTTTAGAAACTCTAACATATAGCAACAAAACTTGAAATGGTCACTGAATCAATCAGCGATACTAGAATCTGTGAAAAATCAGTGATATTGTGTCATCTATTGCATTCAGTGACCGTGTATTCCAAGTCCATTAATAACATTCACTGCTTTTTTAGCAACAAAACAAGAAGTGACTGGCTGATTAGTGAAAACCTGAATGATTGATTGAAATTGTAAAAATTTCACTGATTTAAATCTAGATAGGTACGTTCCAGTCTGTAATTCCTTAAGACAGGAGCGCGCCTGTCAACTGGAGAATCATTAATTTCTTGTTGGTTCATTCGTGTAATAGTGCCACTTCTCATGCTTATTTTCGCCCGTTTTTGATGAATATTATACATTCCAACGAGAAAATTTCCTTGTACCAATATTGCAAAAATGTCACCAGTATTTGTTAATAATACAATTTGTTCTCGGGCTGGAATAGCCTCATAGGTGTTTCTACTTACAACCACTTTAATTGGCTTATCTGTAGGAAAAATGTATCTTCGAAGTTTGAATGATCGGTTTGGATTACTATGGGGAATAAGCCGTATTAGTTCAATGTGTCCACGTTTCGATATGATAGAACCTCGCAATGAATAAGGCCCAGGTGGAGGCGTGTTGGACCTGGCACGGAGAGGAGGCTCCTCATTAGGGTCAGACCTGGCAGAAGATTGTCTGTTAGGAAAAGAAGATACACTACCGGAAATACCAAGAGCTCGTTCACTATGGGGATTACAGTCTAACTTGGCACGAAGAAGAGGCTCCTCAGTAGAAGGAGACCTGGCAGGAGAATTTCTATTAGGAGAAGAAGGCCCACTACCGGAAATACAAGGACCTCGTACGTCATTCGGGTTACAATCTAACCTAGAACGAAGAGGAGACTCCTCAGTAGGGGGAGAACTGGCAGAAGATTGTCTGTCAGGAATAGAAGATCCACTACAGATAATACCAGGACTGTGTTCGCCATTCGTGTTACAGTCTAGCCTGGCACGAAGAGGAGGCTCCTCAGTAGGAGTAGACCTGGCAGGAGAATGATGTCCATTAGTAGAATGAGATAATCTGGAACTAGAAATACCACCATCTTGTTCGCCCTTGGGTTTACAGTCGGATTGTGCACTTAATTCTGCAAGAAGAAATATAAGGTATTATTATTATTTTAAGGATGACCGCAAAGTGCAAATAAAAATATTATGAATTGAATACATTGTATTCTTTATCTATAAGCTAGAAATAATAATTTTTACCAATTCCTTAGATAGTTATCATTGGCATGGTGTGGCTATTGTGATTATAGTTTCTAATTTGACCCAGCAGAAAAAATGCAACAGCAAAAATTCTAAAACGTTCTATAAAATTGTTACGTGAGGCGGGTTTCGCGTAAAGAGATTGTAAAGCTTATATTGAACATCGGATGTTGCGAACTTCGATTTTGTTGTTCTGATTTTAATAACTTCGAGACGTTTGTCCAAATATAAAGGCAACATTTGGGCCAAAGGTGATCAGCACCATAATTTCGCTCTTTCTCCACTGAGTGAAGTTGGGAACCAACTTCCTATAAGGTAAAATGGCTATTGTGACATACCTTGATTTATTATAATTACCTATTAAGGTAAACTGACCATAACTGGTACAGTTGGGAAAAGCTACCCGACATAAACATAATTTTAAAAAGGGGGAAGTTGGACACCAAAGAAGCTAATACCTGGACAAGGAAAATCCAATGGGGTTTATCAAAATAAAATTCAACAATTTACTTATAATTTATTACACAACATATTAAAAAGCAACAATTCATTGTAATTACGGTTTAATTATTTATTCTAAAAAAGTAGTTTAAAGTAGTTTATTGAAAACTTTAATTCTAACCTCAAATTTTTCTAACTGCTTAGGTAAGTAATTTAATAATAATTTGATTGACTAAAAAATCTGTTTTGATTAATATTTAAACTATTTTGTTGAAAGTTCGTATTTTTGGTTCGCAAATTTTTCATTATAATTATAAATGACATTTTTCTTTGAGAAAAATACAACTGTCTTGTTGAAAATGATATTATTTAGGTAGAAAATGCATACATTGGTTTTAAATATTTTCTGTTTTTAATCAAAAATTTTATTTATTTGAAAAATCTGATAAAAAAATATAATAGTTGATATTTCAACTGAGACAGTCAGCAATAGCTTGTCCCGGTTTAGGCAACTTCGCTAAAAATTTGTCCAAATGCGGGACATTAAAATATTCATAAGTTATCTAATAAAATCGCTAAAAAGTTATGAATTTTATTCTTAAACGTATAAAAAAAGTGAAAATCATTACTTTTTCTTCGAGTGTAGGAAATTTCAATAATACAATGCTGTAAAAGTTATGCGAAAAGTTTCGAAATAAAAAAAAACGGCAAATTTTGTAGCAGTTCATTCATACATTTTGAGGAATATTTTTTATTATTTTTTACCAAATGTATAACTCGTCAGGACAAAAATAAATAGTTCTAACAAATTTAAATGAACTTCAAAAATAATAGGACATTTTCACTTTTATAATTTATGTTGGTATATAAAAGATACTCAGCGATATTTATTATTGTCTCAGTATTGGACGTACTTTTTACGTTGTCCCAGTAATGGTCGGTTTGCCTTATTTGTAATACCGCGAAAAGTCGAAATTATTTTTTTGTTTTATGTTAGGTTTAACTGGCAAGATTATTTTTTGTTGCAGGGAATCTTTAACCTGGAATCAATGCAACCTTTGTCTTTTATTTTCTCTGTGTCACTTATCGATAAAAACTTACAATCAGCTAAAGAATCTCAAATGATAGTTCCTGGTCAAGATGAAAACCCAATTGCTTCGTACACGCAACTGTTCAAATCTTGATAAATTTAGAAAAATAAGATAAAAATTCACAGTAGAAAAATTTCTTAGCGCAGAATTTTATAACGGGATAGAGGCTATATAAGAAGCACAAATAGATATCATCACCAGAAAATAAACTGTCTACAGAACAACGAATACAAGTTTTGTTATATAACTGAAAGAAACCGCCATCGATGGTAAATGATAGTTGTTTTCCATATAATTATTGTTTTTATTCGAAACACTCAAATCATTCTTTGATAATAATTAGCAAATCTCGTATCGTTATACAACATTAACTCAAATTGTTGTAATTTTCTATAAACATCGGAAAGTGTTCTCGTGGAAAATACGAAACATATTCCTTTGAACATAAAACTGTGTTTATTCGATTATGGTGCGATTTCTGTAAGCCAAGATTTCAAACACGAAAAGATTCATTTTAGATGAGGTTCCAAAATTTGGCGAAAAATTGCCGAATGTAAATAGATAGGCGATAATTATTAATATATTCACCAATAGAATTAAAGATGACCACCAAAGTGCAGACCAGAGTATGAACGATCTTCATCATTTCCAACCAAATGAAATACTGATTAAAGTATTATTATAACATTTATTCAAATGCCCATCTTATGAATATTATGGTTGCTAATTGGAGTATATATATAATGTAGTGGTTATCTCACATATCATAAGATCATATTTGTACATCATAACTCATTATCAAGGAGAAAAAATGTGTCACTCGATTTTTTTTATATCTTTTGCGTTTTAGGATAAACTGTTTTACATAGAAAAAGTCATCTACATTTTTCAAAATGTATTGTCAGTTTTCGAAATGAGCATAGCATTCCTTCGATTTTTTGATCCAACTATTTAGAAATTTATAACCTAAATTTTTATTAGCAAAATTGTTTAATTTCTAAGAAAATACATGAACTTTAAACCATATCGTTGAATTTTCTACTAAAAAAAGATAAATCTTCAACAGAAAATGCATTGCTTAATGTTTAGTAAAACAGATGCATTTTCAAACAAGAAAAATAATTTAATACCAAAAACATGAACTTTTAATTGAAAAAAATTGAATTTTGAACAAGGCTGATAAATTATTAACAACAAAAAAAGAATTTTTAACCAAAATAGATGAATTTTCGAACAAGAAGAATAAAGTTTTTACTCGAAAAGATGAATTTTATAACAAATTTAATTGTCGACAGAATATTTTAATTTTCAAAGGAAGAAATGAATTTTCAACTGAAAAATAAAAATCTTTAACAAAAAATGAAACAGTTATATTTTAAATCTGAAAAATAAGTTTTTTAACAACAAACAAACAATCGAATTTACTATAGAAAAGTTCAATTTGAAAAGAATGAAGAGAATGCACAAACAGCAATAATATTATATAAGAAGGTAAATTTCGAACAAAAAATGTAATTCTTACATTTTCAGTAATGAAAATTAATAAAAAGATAATTTTCAACCAAATATTTACTTTTCAAACAAACAAATTAATTTTCAAACAAAATGAAGAATTTTCAGACAAATAATTTTGTACTAAAAAGACGAAATTTCAATGAAAAAAAAAACAGATTTCAACTAAAAAAACAATGTCTTTTCAAGCAAGGAAGGATATAAAAGGATATAAAAATGTTCAATTTTCAATTATAAAAAAACTATTTCACTTCACTAGTCGACAGCACAACATTGGAACCGAAAGAATTTCATTGTTCATTAAAAAAAAAGTTCTCGTTGTTCCCTATAAATGGCAACTGAGTTATTAATTGAAATAAATAAGAAAGTTCAAACATTTTTGGTTGAATTCAACTATTTTTAGTATGCACCGTCTAGTATTATATTTTTTGATTCAGAGTGCATCTTTTTTGGTTGAAAATTTCTTCATTAGGTTTAAAATTAACTTTCCTGATGAAAATTAAAAAAATTTGTTGATATTTTTTCTTTTTTAACTTGCAAACTGGTTTGATTGAAAATGGCTTTTTTGAACTGAAATTGTAACCGCTCCATTTTTTGTTGAAAATTTGTCCTGTTTAGTTGGAAATGCAACTATGTGGTCGAAAATTTATCTTGATTCGTAGAAAATTATTGTTCTCATTTGATAATTCAATTATTTTTTTCAAAATTCATTTCTTTGATTGTAAAAAAACTGTTTTATTGAAAATTCATTTCCTTGTTTTTGAATATTTTAATATTTTCTTGTTGTCAATTTTAATATTTTGTTAAGACTTCGTTTTTTTCGGTTAATAATCAACCAAAAATGAAGTTGTTACATTTTCGGTTGATTATTAACCGGAAAAAACAAAGTTTTATTAAAACATTAAAACGGTGGGGGCCGAAAAATCCCACGTTCTGGAGACATCGAATCAGCGTCATCTTTATATATAAAAATCTCGTGCCATGATGTTTGTCGCCACTAAACTCCGAAACTACTTAGCCGATCTTAATGAAATTGTGTAGAATGTGTGTAATTTGATCCAACTTGAAGGATACGATACTTTTTATCTCTATTAATTAGCTCAATATTTTTTATTGCAAATTAAATGTTTATTAAAAAGTATTATCTTATTTAGCTTTGGTAACCAACCTATAGATGGCGCCATGTTTCAATTTCTTGCTGCTTCAATCTATTTCAGGTTACATGTATAATATTAATTCAACGTATTATAACTGAGCCGCAACAACGCGTGGCCGGGTGTTCTAGTTTGTTTATAAGGAGCGCAATATAGGAAGCCCCAATGAGACTCATACCAAAAACAAAGTATTATATTGACTCATTGCTTATCTATTGTGCCTGTGAGTGTCAACAATACTTAATTTTGCAATATTCCTTTACGAAACTCTTAGCGTGCGCTTTTTTATAAAAAAAAATGAAAAGTATTGGAATCCATTAATGACTGACCTTCTGACGGAAGATTCAGACGGCAAGTAGCAGGGAATTTAGATGCATTTTGTTCCTGTTATTTAACGACAAAAATTATGTTCACAAAATCAATTTTTATATTTATTCATGCAAATTAATTATACGATAAAAACAATGAAATGGTAATAATAAATATTTAAAAAAAATGAATTTTCTCTAAAAAAAACTGTACACTTTTTTGACTTCGGATATCAAAACAAATTACCCGTATGATATAAAAGAAAGTTTCATATTAAATTTGCAACTGACGGAAAAGTGTCAAGGGCAAAAGCTATCAGTCCAAATGCTCGAATATACACAGGTGGTCAATTTCAATATAAAATTAGGTGAAAAATCAACTATGTGGTTGAAAATTCATGTATTTTGTTGAACATTCGTCTTTTTTGGAAGAACATTATTCTTTATTTTTGTCAGTTCATTCCTGTTTGCTTGTAAATTCATCGTTTTTGGTTGAAAACTCATTTCTTTGGTTGAAAATTCTTCTTCTTTTAATTAATTTCTTCAATTGAAAACCGAAGTAGAAACTAAAATTTTCAATTAGAATGTGTCTTTTTTTAGTTGAAAATTCATCCTTTTTATGGCAAATTTCTGTTATTATTTGCAAATTTATATTTTTGGTAGAAATTCATGATGTTTTTGTTAAAAATAATAATTGAACTATTCAATTTATTACGCTTCGTAAAGCAATAACGACTTTATTTAAATAAGATTGAATTCATAATATTAATTCAACCGTTTTTATTCGACAATTTAGTTACAATCAAATTAGTTATAATGGTAGCGTATAACACACTGGCTTTTTAGGCGCAATTGTTGCCTATATATAATCTTGGAAGTTAGTGGTAGAAGGTCAGAGTCCGTTTCGTAACACCCCCGTTCTTAGACAAAATTTTATTCTCGAAATTATATTACAACTTCCCGAGGAAAAATCCTAATACTCGGCAAGTCCTCCCTGCATGCTCTGTCATGAAAAATAGAGTTCTGCGGGAGTTTGGAAAGAGCTTTTCAGTCCTCGTTTTTCCTCGAAAACGCTCGAAAATTGCGAATTCGGAAATAAGTAGGCTTCCGCGAGCATTGAAGAGGCTCTAGCGAGCACTTCTGAAACATTGAATATTTTTTTGAAAACTCGCAACGTGCTCGCTCAATACTCTATATCATCGGCGCGAATTCAGTTTGACAGAGAACGGAGGGAGTTTCAGGATATCACGAAAGCCTCTTTAATGCTCGCGGAAGTCTACTTATTTCCGAATTCGCAATTTTCGAGCGTTTTCGAGGAAAAGCGAGCACTGAGAAGCTCTCTCCAACCTCGCGCAGAACTCTATTTTTCGTGACAGAGCATGTAGAGAGGACTTGTCGAGTATTAGGATTTCGCCTCGGGTTTTCTTCCTTTTATAAGATTTCTACGAATATCTTTTGAGAGGGGTTGCATTTCTGCGGTGTATGTTACAACATAAGGTTGATTCTCAACTCTACTCTTAGTACAAGTTAAACATATTTTCTTCGGAATACAATTAGTGATGAAACGGAATAATCCAGGTTTTAAGTCTCGTATGAGAAGATATCCATTCTAGCATATTTTGTGCATCATCTAAGCTAAGGCGCTTACTCCTATGTTCATCAATATTAAGTTGATCAGGCGCCAGTATTAATCTAGCTTCTAAGTTATCTCAATCTTGTTGGTTCTTTTGCAAGTCGTAAGTTGTATTAGTAGTAACAGTTTTTGAAATCTCTAGGTTCCTAGGTAGGTCTAATTTATCTTTATTATTATATATTTGACAAACACTTCCAGAAATTAAAGTATTGGCTTCTATTTGGATTGATTTAATGGTTATTCCGCAGGCGATGTCTAAATTAACATTGGTCGTTGCTATTATTATATAGCATCCTTTTACTGGTATAAACGTTTCTTAATGCAATAAATAAAGGGGACTGTGTACGTTTGGGTTCCGTATATCTATGTACTATGCAAGCTTCACAAGTATTTGTATCCGGTACACGCAAGTTAGGTTGGCTTCTCTTCAGAACTAAATATTCGCCAACATTTTTACTTTTGTCTATCGTTTTCTGATCTCTCGGTACGTAACTATCTCTGTAAGTAAGTATCAAATCATGGTCAGGGATTAAGGAAAGGAATACTTTGTTGAATTTCGTTGGTATTGGAAATATTATTTGCAAAGATCCTTCTTCTTCTTCAAAACTAGGATATCAATTATGTAGGTAAATAATCCTTGAATCACTGCTACATTAATAGAGTTAATTTCAATTATATGTTCATGGTTATTCTCAGTGTTATCGAAGTGATATCTACTAGTTTTATGATAAGCTTCAAATTCTTTTATTGTTTCTCTCATAATTTTTGGTGTTAGTAGTTGAGGATTTACAACACTATGTTTTCCATCATTGATGGCATTAATAGCTGTGTCAATATCTTCGTTCCTTTCGTCTACTAGAAGGGTGGCTAAAATTAGCTGGGCACTCACAAAGTTATTTTTGGGGTTTTGGATTTACTGTTTGTCTTAATTTTTTATAGGATTCGGATTCTTCTCCTATTTTTTCATGCAAAAGTTTATAATCTGTTGAGGATGTATCTGTTATAAGTTCAAGGATTTTGGTATGGTTAGTCAATATTGTAGCTATATTTTTGTTATCAGCGTATATTTGATAGAAATCTAAATTACTTTGGCTTAGATCGGATTCAGTAAGGGGCCGCAAGCTCGTTTGGCTAATCATATAGTTTGGTCTAAGGCTCAAATTAAATTCAAGGCTAAGTTCAATTCTTCCATGTACATATTTCCAGTAAATGTTTATATAGTATAGTTTGCCTAGGTTGTTGTAAAGAACAGTCCAAGGAGTAGTAGAGTAATCATGATTGCTCTGCAACAAAATACTATATATTACTTGATCAATGTGCATGTGTATACTTTTACCTTCAAACTTAATTACTAGATTATTATTTGTAGTGATTTCTGTTAGTACACCTGGGCCTTCCAGCTTGGGTACAGTTAATTTTGTTTTGTATCATTTTTCCATTTTGCCATATCGCCTATTTTATAAACGGGATTATTTTTTATTATGTTTTCATCAAATCTCTTTTTACTTTTTTCCTGCTCTCTTACGAAGGTCATTTCAAATGGCGAAAGTCCAGTGGTAGTATTTTTTATGGTGTTGTTGGCAACGTGAACAAACTATAAATTCTCATCCCATTGTTTATTGTGGTATTCCATTGATGTTTTAATGAGAGTTTTTAGAGTAGCGTGCGTTCTTTCTATATTACCATTTGCTTGTGGATGGAAGGATGTTGTGTTCACATGTTTAATTCTTAAAGTTTCGTTAAACTGCTGCATTAATTCTGAGAGGAAGCTCGTACCTTGATCCGTAAGTATTGCGTTTGGAGCTCCAATAGTGTATAAATAGTGATCAGTAATACTTGGTATTACTGATTGGTATTACTGGTATTCTAGTTTTACGGTTGGGCAGATATTGGATCATCTTTCAGAGGATTTTCTTTTCTAAATGTGTGTAGGTGGGGTTACCAAAGATTAACCTCACTATGGTTAATTTTTGATTTCTAAATTCCTTTGTCAACTATCCTAAGTGACGTAACCAGTCTTCGTCGTTATACTCAGGCATATTTACTCTTGGTGTTTGTTTCCATAGTATGCGTTCCGCATTTGGTTTTATTTTTACTCTATCGTTTGTTACAAGATTTGCTTCCCATTTACAACATTTTTCGTAGAGTTGGTTTTCTTCAGTTAAATTCGTGGTCTCTTCTTCTTGTTCTTCTTCAAGCTCCACTGAAGCTTCTCTCATTCGTCTGTGTGGTAATTTGATTGTCCTTTTCTTTGGTAATATGATGTCATGTATGATAACTGGTGTTTCTGGTACTGGTGTATTCAAATCACGGTTCTAAAAAATATCAAGTTAATGTTTTTAAGTTATTGTTGGAGTAAGTCGCTTTCGTGAACTGGAAATAGTTTTGATAAACAATCGGCAGCTTTTTTTCTTTGCCTTTAACATATTGTATTAAATACTTATATGCCTCAATGCGTCATTTTCACCGAAGCAGTCTGGAACTTGGATATTTTACTTTGTATAATCAAACTAGGGCTTTGTAGTAAGTTTTTATAATGTTTTTTCCAACCAAAAGGTATTGTCGCAATCTTTTACAAGCCCACACGATCGCTAATAATTCCTTTTCGGATGTACTATAAATCTCCTCGTCTTTATTAAGGGTTCTAGATATATAAAGACATGGGTGATTTCCTTGTGAAAGCACGGCGCCGAGACCCAGATTTGATGCGTCAGTTGTAAGTTTGAAGGGTTCATTGAAATTAGAAAAGCGTAAAACTGGTGCACTGCAGAGGAGTTATTTAAGTTTGTTCAAACTTTCCTGGCATTTGGGAGTCCAGTCAAATAATTTTTCCTTGTGAGTTAAATTCGTTAGAGGCTTAGCGATACTCGAAATGTCTTTTATAAATTTTCTATAATAACCTGCTTATCCAATGAACGATTGCACTTGTTTAACCGTTGTAGGTGTTTTAAAGTTTCTTACACATTCAGTTTTTGCCGGATTGGGTTTAACTCCGTTTGTTGTTATTACGTTTCCTAGATATTCTAGTTTGGGTTTAAGGTATTCGCAACTTGATGATTCGACACGAAGTCCCAATTGCTTAATTCTTTCGCATATATGAAGCAGGTTTTTTCATGTTGTTGAATGAATGTACCAAATACTACGATATCGTCCGTATACACATAGAATTTTACATCTTTCGGGCTTTTAAAGGCACCATTCATCATCCGTTGGTATTTAGCTGAAGCATTTTTCAGGCCAAAGGGCATTCTATTATATTCAAAATGTCCTCGGTTTCTGGAGAAAGCTGTATATTCTTTTGAGTTTTCGTCCATTTGCATTTGGTGGAAACCTGCCCTTATATCGAACGCTGAAAATAACTTTGCTTAGCCTAGTTAATCCAATGTGTCACGGATGATAAGTAAAGGGTATGGGGCTTGATCCGTGTTTTTGTTACTTTGCCTGTAATCGACTACCATTCTTAATTTATTTACTGTCTTCGGTACGACCCAAAGTGGTGAATTTTAGGGTGAAGATTTCATTATATTTTTTAAATATTTTTTTTATTTCTTCTATAATTTTGTCTTCAAGATGTGCTAGTCTAGAATTTTTTCACAAGGATTGGATCTCTTCTCGAGATCTAATACATATAATTTTTTCATAGTTCATGTTGGTAGGGATTTGAATAGGTGTTTTGCTGTAATTGAAAAATGGTATGGTGACTTCATTATTTTTTATTCGATAGATTCCCTCGGGTATATATCTTCTAGAAGGTAAAAGCTTTTTCATTGTATTAATTAATGCTCCTAAATCTGATAATAGCTTGCGTTGTTCTCCGTTTCGAAGTCTCCCAATGATGTATTATAGTCGTCTATTGATCGCAGAGATTCGGCTAAGGTCTCGTAGTCTACCTGCTTGTTGTCTTCATCTTGGGTCATGTTTTCGGTGTCTAAAGGATTTTCCTAGTTCTCCTGTATGTTTTTTTATTCTGTTGAGCGTGCGTTTTTATCCAAAGGAATTAAGAAAATTTACATTCTGTCTCTGTCCATACTGGTTTGACATATGTTCAATTTCGTTGCATTTATAACACCTCATTTCTGCTCTACTAAATAGTGGCATAGAATAATTGGGTACTCTATGTGTTGGTGTTGAGTATGTTCGTGATATCGAACGATATACTGGCTTGGGTATATTTGGTGGGATTGATGCACGTACTGGTTGTGCCTCACGTAACTACATTTCAGTTTCTATCGCTTGGTTCTGGGCTTCTATCAGGCTCGCGGGATTTTGCGCTTTTACTTGAAGGCCGATTTCGCTTTTCAAGTTTAGTAAATATCGTTTTAAGCATTTTTTATCCTAAATGTTTGAATAAATTTTTCTTTCAACAGTGGATGAGTGCTCAGTTTGTACTGCATATTTTATTTCATTTAATATCTGTTTATATCTTCGATGGAAATTTTGTACTAGTTCTGCCGGTCCTTGTTTACAGTTTTCTAGCCTTGATCTAAGTGCTGACACTGAACCTGTTTGTGAAAGGTTTTGATGTGATGCATCAAAAAGGTCATCGTACGTTTTTATGCTAGTACATCTAATGGCTCTTTCCGTGTTATCTTTTATTTTTTCCGCTATTATGAAATCTAGTAAAAGGTCTTCCTGATTACATTTTCTTTGAGCCTTCTGGATGGATTTTATGAAATATTCTATGCCCATGTCATTATGCCTGGTGATTTTTGTAATGGTTCTAATTGGTTCTAATTATGTATGTGACTGGAAGGCATTCGACCTCAATCTTAAGTTTATTTTTAGGGACTCGGTTTGATTTATTTTTTTATTCAAAGTTACGAGACGTTATGCTTTTACTTTCATACGTTTGCTGTTTTGATTGTTCCTCTTTAATAGGTTTTGGGTCGTAATCTTCATCTAAATCTTCTGTTAATTCAGGGCCTAGATCTGTTTCTAATTCACCTTTTGAACCTGCTAGTTGCGCTAACTTTTGAATTTCTGCAATTTTATTACTATTTTCTTTTTTCAAGACAACGAAGTTGAGATCTATTAGTTATAGTCTTTCCAATATAGTTTGCAACATCACGTTAACTCCTGTTTAGGAGGTCATGTCGCAGCTGCAGTCAGTACTTCGTATTTTAAAAATCTTTACTTACATTTGGTTCAAATCTTCTCTCTTCTTGCTGACCCTGCTGCAAGTTGCTGCTGCGCTGTCTTTCGCTTGTTTTTCTGGGAATTGCTCCTTTGATGATCCCAATTCTAATTTCTCTTCTCTTTAAGATAATAAAAATCAATCTTTCGTGGTATAGGGCTACTATCGATCCACCATAATAGATTTAATATTTCATTAACTTTGCTATTGGGCCACCCGCAGATTGTTCCGGAGTCCATTTGAGTATCGTAAAATTCTTGCCAATGCTTCCAATTCATCAGACCTTTTTAAAATAAGGTTGAAATAATAACCTCAGTTTAACCGCTTTTACTTGACAATTTAGTTACATTCAAATTAGTTATAATGGTAGCTACAATGGAAGCGTTAATTTTTATTTTGTGGCTAAAATTATTTCCCTTAATGAAAATTGAATTAATTTATTGAAAAACTGACCCTACTGTTTTTTACAATTAATTTTTGCAAATAATAATGTAACCTTGCAATTTTTGTTTGAAAATTAATTTTTTTTTTACTAAAACTTCGTCCTTTTATTGAAAATTTATCTGAAATTTCTTCTTTTTTAGAATACGTTTCAAAATTAATTTGTTTGTCAAAAATGTAAACATATCATTAAAACTTTTTTTATTAGTTTTTTGGCATTGCAAATGTAAGAGTTCCTTTTTGGTTAAAAATTTATCTTTTTAGTAAAAAATTTAACTATAAGGTTAAGAATTTCTTCGTTCGGCAGAACATTATTGCTGTTGTTTGTGCATTCACTTATTTGTTTAAAAATTTCACTATTCCATTCTAAATTTAACTTTTTTGTTCAAAATTCTTCTTGTTTGAAATTCATCTGCTTTCATGAAAAAGTATGTATTTGAAACATTAACATTTTTTTTTGAAAATTAGTTCTTTTTTTTGTTGAAAAAAAATTTGGTTTAAAATTATTTTTTTAATGTTGAATTTCTGGTTTCGGTAGAAATTTATTGGTTTGGACATGAAATTATTTATTTCCAAATTCAATCTTTTCCTTGAGAATTTAAATATTTTATGAAACTTTGTTTTCATTTTAGGGGCAATACTGATTTTTTCACTGAAAATGTAACTGTTGAATATTTTGTTGAAAATGCATCCCCGGTGGGCACAAAATTTGGCGACGTCTTTACGACATAGTTACGACATTTTTACGCCGATCTTACGACATCCTATGTCTATGTCGTTTTTTGTTGAAAATTTCACTAATTTGTTGTAGATTCGATTGTTTTCTTAAATCGGAATTAATTTTTTAAACTGAAAATTTAACTGTTCCATTTTAAGTTAAAAGTTAATATATATATTTTTAAATTAATTTGTTTCGTTAAAAATATGAATATTTCTTTGAAAATGCCCTTTATTAAAAAATTTAACCAGTCCATTTGAAAATTAATTTTTTCAATTGCAAACTAAGGTAATTCGGGATTTCAAAACCGGACCCGGCAAGAAGAGAATAATAGAGAGAAGTTAATATTTTCAGATTTAAAAGAAAGAGTGAGCATTATTTAACGTTTCTGAATGCACTAATTCTCCATCGGGAGAAGTGCCCAACGAAAGAATAGGTTTATCTCCAAAACCATTTTTTTCAATTTTCTTAACGATTGACACTTGTGTTGTATTTTATGCAGGTGAACATACTTTCCACTTTGTTAATCTCTCTTAATCCGATCAGTACACACACACCTCTTATGGTCATTTTAATTACATAAAGTACATTATGTATTTTCGATTTATTTAATTCCCTCTAATATGTCCACAAAACATGTGCACTTACATAGTTTCTATTCCTCCGTGTGCAACATAAGTTTGAAAATTTTAATTTTTTTTTGTCAAGAATTTTTTTAATTTCATACTTAAATGCTTTATTTTCGATTATTTTAATTCCTTCTAATCTGGTCACAATATATGTGCACATGCATAGTTTCGATTTGTTTTTGTAGAATATAAGTTTGGAGATTTCAACTTTTTTGTCTGCCATAACGGTGGAGTAATTTTAATTACAATATTTTATATTGATTAGACAAACTATAGATTTCATAATACGAGGGTAGTTCAATAAGTCCTTAGAATGAAGTATAAAAACAATTTTTTTTGGGTAAATTTTTTTTTATTATTCAACCTAATCTCCTTGGAGCTCTATACAATTGGTCAATCGCTTTTCAAGTTTTTTTAATCCTTCAGAAAAGTGCGTTTTCGGAAGTTCCTCAAAATAAGCACTTACA
>NC_046657.1:32706506-32742536 GCF_010883055.1 Belonocnema kinseyi
CATATATCTAGTCGGGAGTGGTGCTGACTGAAAACAGATGATTTGGAGCGATTCGCGCGCCATCTGTTGGTCATTCCAAGGACTTATTGAACTACCCTCGTAGAATAAATAATAATTAATTCATTTCATAATGTTGTGCAAGTTAAAAAAAATTATTTATCTTTAAACAGAATTATAAAAATATTCTTTTACAATACTACACATTATTTCTATTGACATCATTATTTCATATTCAAAACAGAATTTTTTTAAATCGATTGAAAGTACAAGGCTTAGCATCTTCAAAGTGGCATTATTTTCTTCCTTTATATTCCTTCTTTTGCATTCCTTCATTTTTTAATTCCTCTCAATACGCTTCAATCAAATTTTTCTAAGTCGATTAAAAAGAATGAAATCTTTTTCTCTTCTCTTTGGTCGAACTTTTAATGGAGGAAAATTCGCAAATTAATAAGAATTCAGATTCTGAATTTTTCTGAATTCTTTTCTTCTTACCAGGGAATAAATTTGAGGAGTAGCTAGATCGTAAATGGTGAAGTCGGGCCAGATCGGGTTCTTTCTCGTGCATTTTCGGCTTTACACAAGACTGGTCTTCGCAATAAGTAATATAGTCGACTCACCGACACGCTACGTTTGCATGTGTTTCTCCCAGATGGGAAAGTGGTGGGGGCTTAAAAATCTCACGTTCTGAAGACACTGAGTTTGATCAAGTAAATTTAGATTCGCGGCAGTGAATTTAAGTTGGCAGCAGTAAATAAGCCTGAGCGCGGCATCTTGCGGAAAAAACAGCCAGTGTGAAACACTCTTTGTCCTGCTCCGGGGCCTCCACTCAACTTCGGCTCGTGTTCCTAACTTCGCACTCAAGAAATCAGCTGTATGCTTAATTTTTTTGGGGTTGGACCGCAGTTCCTGAATTAACTCGACAGCAACCTGGATTTATCTGTCCAACTCGGATTCAACCTGAAAACTCGGATTTAGCTCGCCAGCCCAAATTCACCATGTAAATCGCGCAATAAATTCACCATCTTGAAAACCTGAAAAGGTTCGTAAATATTGAATTGACTGAACTAAAGCCCTTCATATGGGTTTCTCAGCCTCAGGTTGAAACTTTAAGTTTGGTTCAGTAAATATCCATTAATCCGTCGTCATTCGTTTCCGCTAAAAAAAGATTTACACTCAAAAAAGAGCGTAAGCGTCACAATTTGGAACTCCAAAGGGCATCAATTCCAATTGAATATGTAGAAGAATTTCACAATAAGCACACACATAAGCACACATAAGCACAGAGAAAGACAAACAAATCTTGAAAATGCGTAAAGTCATCTCAATTAGCTAAAGTTTGTTCAACAGTAGCATTTTTCCGGATTAAAAAACATAATATTTAACGTTCAAGTTGCACACAATTTATAAGTAATTATTGAAACCCATCATTTACCCAAAATTAATTTCATTGAACTCAGTAAACAACTTTTACTTCCCTTTCCGAAATTGCACCAAGAGCGCGCTACATTAGCCAACCAGGAAGGATAACTTGGCGCAGATACACTTTTTGTGAAATTTGATAATTAACTACTTTAATATAGGTAAATTCAATAATAATCACACGCATAGAGTAGATAAGGTATTGAATTATGTGCTTTATATTATTTTGCTACAGTTTTCAACAAATGTAACTTTTAACGGAGACAAACAAAATAAACAAAATAAAGCTTGTTAGAAGTAAGTAAATGATTGAATCATCATTTTATTTAAAAATCTAATGCCTGTGGAAGTATGGGATTCAATGAAGTGTAAACAATTAAATTCTACGTATGATAATAATATCAGTCATCAGGATAGTTGTATACGGATAGAGGTAATTAAAAAAATTAAAATGTTGAGGGTTGTTGTTATCACTTAATCAATATTTATACCTATATTCTGGGTAGCGAACTTTGAGCCTGATACTAAGATAAAAATGGCGACTTTTGGAAGCTTTACAACTTCAAGCCTATTGCTATTCTTAAGAGCTTAATTTAAAAGAAACATGAGGATATTGATATGGTGTTTCAGTAGGCTTTCAAATCTGGAGTCACTCTTCACCCTGCTGAAAGTGAGGCTACAATTATGGGACGTTATTCCTCTTTATCACTTAAAACAATTACAACCCTACCTCATCTCTTGATGGATGTGTACATCATGCCCTTGGCGGAATCTGTTAATCCTCCTGAACGATATCTTACTGATAAGTGATGAGCTAAATGTCAAGTTTCTGTGTACGCTTAATGCTCGCATTCGGTTTATCCAGGACATCCCTAAAAGTAAGCATGTTACCCAATGTAGAAAAAACAGGATATCTTAACGTCGCCTAACGAAAACAATTTTTTATAGGGAGTTTTCTGTATAACCTATTCCGCCATGAAGATTAGCATTGTCTTTTTAATCTCTTTAATTTTATTAACAAATATCAACTGACATATTGCAAAATCCCTGAAAGGAAAATAGCGCTCAACATTTCGACACGCCTCACGTGTAAAATGTAAAAATCTCTCATAGCCGTGGTCCTTGTCTCTGGAACAAACTACCTGTAACAGTTAGAAATTTCTAGTGCTTCCTAGCTTTAGCAAGTCTTGGCAAATAAATTCGAAACAATACTAGAATACAAATTAATACTACAGTTTATTGATGCGTGTTACATTTTGATTCGAGCTCGAATCACAAAAATATTATCTCTTCGTTTCACACCAATTCAAATTTAATGAATTTTATGTGAAAAATTGTAGTTTTTACGTATTTCAACATCTCTGAACTTTTATGAGGGGAATTACAGTGATTGAAATACCTAGCCACAGCGCACCGTTTACATGGAGTGGCAAAAGTATATCAAATCATATTATAACACACTTAGACACAATTGCAAATTCAGTACGAAATATACAAAAATTAATACAGTTTTATTAGTGAAAACCTGATTTATTGACTAAAATGGTGAAAATTTTAATGATATAAATCCAGAGAGCTACGTTCTATGATACAATTTCTTAAGATTTGAGTGACCCTGCCAACTGGAGTGTCATTAGTTTCTTGCTGGTTCAGTCGTCTAACCGTGCTACTGTTTATATTTATTGTCGCCCGTTTTTTTCGTTTATTGTATATTCCAGAGAGAAAGTTTCCTTGCTCCAATACTGCAACAACCTCATTATTGCATGTTGATAACACAATTTGCTCTCGGGTTGGCATAGGCTCAAAGGTAGCTTGTCTAATTTTCAATTGAAGTGGTGCATCAGCCGAAAAAGTGTATCTTGAAGTTTGAAAATGCCGGTTGGATTTTTTTTTTTGAAATAAGCTGAATTAGTTCAAGGTGTCCACGTTCAGATATTATGGAGCCATGGAAATAAGGATGCCCGGTAGGAGGAGACTTGGATCTGGCGCAAAGCGAAGGCTCCTCAGAAGGAGGAAACTTAACAGGAAAATGATGTTCGTCCGGAGAATTAGAAGGTCCGCACTCAGCAATACCAGGATTTCGATCATCTTGGCCGTTACAGTTAACCTGCGAACTTAATTCTGTAATAAGAAATATTGAGGCTTAAATTTTTTAATAATCGTTCTAATTTATCAAATTGATTGGTGCTAATTGCAGACTAATATATTATGGAGGCCCGGGCAAAACTTTATTTGGTAAGCGTATACAGTTTCAGAACCCCCCTGTAAGCCTACGTTCTAAACATTTAATTTCAAAACATTTAACATCGGGACAGGCAAATTCCGACGAAAGGACAATATATCCTATTATTTTAAGCGGGGAAGGGATTTCCTGTGAAGATACGTTCCGTAAACGCCGGTCTAAAGGCTGGTAAAATAGAAATACCGTCTTTTAATGAAATATTTTAATCAAATACTTTCGAAAATTTCTAATTGAGAGGCATTATAGTTTTTGCGAAGGTAAGGCTAAAAGTTGCTTTCTTAAATCGTATCGTACAAACTAAAAAAGATAAGAATGAAAGTAGACACATTTGTCGAGTTCATTAGATATGCTTGAAAACATGGATAATTCTCAGGCACTTGTTATTGGTGATTTTTAAATTAATCTACCTAATGAAAGAAGGTCACCAACTTTTACCAAATTTGTGTGGCAAAATAAATTGATCTGACTGTTGCCTAAAAATATTGCAACCCCAGATTTCAATACTTAAATTAATGTCTTTTTTCAAACATCTAAAAGTGTTCTTTTGGAATACATTAAATTTATTTGGCCATTCATAAAACAAAGACAGAAAAGGAGCAATTAATCAGGAAGCATTACTGTTGGTTATAATGAAGAAGATTCGAGAAAAGATACATGTCAGACTAAGGTTGGAACAACTTGTGACTCTAAACCTTTTGTAAATACCGACAGGATACTCACTGAGAAATCTAGAAATCTTAAAACTATGAATGTGGCAGTGTCAATCGAGTTCGCAGAGAGAGTGTTAAGCCTTTTTTGAGATTGCTGGGAGTGTTGCAGATTTCCAAAGCTTCGTTCCTCAAAGAGTTCCCCTAAGATTTCTAGCGAAGCAATCAGAGATTTTCTAATGACTTGCCCCTCAGTAAATAGATAGGCAGTAATTATTGTCATATTTACAAATATAATTAAGGACGATCACTAGTATGAGCACTAGATTATAAACAATCTGCATCATTTCTAAGCAGAGGAAAAACTGATTACAGTGTTATTAAAGAATTTGGTTAAATCTGTAACGAATGAATATGTTGGTACCTCATAAGAGTATATATACACTATTCTTTATCTCACGTATCATAAGATAGCATTTTTTCCCTTCAGAAAACTTATCATTCAATTTCTTGTTCAGAAAAGATAGGTATCGTTGTTTGGCAGCTCTCTGAAACCAAATATCGTTTCTAGAAGAAGAAGTTAGAGATTCGCAAACTTTTATTATTTGTAATTAGAGAATAAGTTATGAGAGGAGGTATCATTCAGTCACTAAACATATCAGTTGTAACTAATTCCATGTTCTTACTTTTTCCACACATTACATCCTTAAGTTTCCGGGTACCTTTTCAGGCTAATCGCCAAATGAACTCAACCAATTAAAATCACGCGTTTTCGTGAGGGCTTTTGCCTGGCTTTGTTTTGAGAAGCGATATTGCTGTGTTTGCGAATCTAACTTTTTCGTTCTAAGTCGGCAAAAAATAACAGCGAACTTTTCACGAAGTTTCAATTATTTAACGTGAAAATTTAATATAAAGAAACAATATTAGTTTGAATTAAGGGATAACTACTAAAAGGGACCTGGGCAGATTCGGCTTGGGTGCAGTGGTAGCGCGGGAATGTAAAGCCCTTGATTTTATCAAAGAAGCTTAAGTAGCACATAAAATCAAGATAGATTTATATGAACTAATTTAGACTGTAATAATTTAACAGATATCCTTTTTAGGTTCATCAGGGTATGAAAGTCCAATTTTAAAAATTGCATTTCAAATTATCCAATATTAAATTAGTCACATTATAATTGTTCAAAAATTATGAGATCCCAATTTTAAAATTGTTCCCATTGAAAATACTAATTACAAAAATTGAATCTTAGAAAATGAAAGAGTCGAGAAAAATAGAGACTCATTTTTCATACTGTTGATCAAATTCTGGGCTGACTTAGCGATTTGGGAAGCAATAACGATTCCCGTACATAAGAACTGTTAGATTAAAGAGTAGGGTGACAAGATGACCTTTCGTGACTTAACCCTATTTATTCGTCGTCAATTGAAGATTCGCGACACTGATAGGCGGGATGACGGAACATACACGCCCGTGAATGTATTTAGAAATGAAAATGGTTCGGCTTATCAATAAAATAATCCTTGATATTCTGCTTTCCACGAAAGTAACATCGCTTTTCAGACTTTCGCGCGAGTGCGAATTTTCGGAGCTGCCGATAGCTCCTAGCTTTCGAACCTTTCATTTAAAACTAATGAAACCTAAAATGACAAAGAAGGCGGGACTTTAAGTACAAAATATGAACGTTGACACTCTTGAAGGACTTTTACACATGTCGAAAAGAGCTTTCGGTATCCTAAAATCCCTGTTCCAAATACAATCTAAAATATCTTATACGAAAGAAAATGTTGGCAAGTCTATACTTTCTTATGCCGCCAGAACTACGGATTCTGTTTCCGAAAATGGTCGAAATTGCAAAATTGCAGTCCTGGGCTTCCATAGCAGCCCTAAAAGTCGGAATATATTATCTTGAGGTGCCTTTGCGCTTTTGCCTGGGCCTGCGAGGGAAACTTAAATTTAGAGTTCGCCAGAAAATCCCTTAACTTTATAGCAAGCACTTTATTTTGTTCTATAGTGTGCGCGGGACCTCATGCGTCCAAAAAAGTATTCGAAGTAACTGAGAAATCCTTACGCTCTGCATCTACAGGGCAGCAAAGTATTTTTTTACTGAATGACACATTTGTAAAATTACGAAGACTGTAACTACGATCGTTAACTCAAAACCGCCCAGGAAGAATTCAAAAGGGAAATTCAAATGCTACACTTGCGAGCAGAAAAGTCACAGCTCTCGTAACTATCAGGATAGGAAAATAAAGCACACACACTCCAAATTAATATCAAGCGTGAGAGCTATGTGTCACGAAATAGACAGGAACTTAATTGCGATTACTGTTCAAGTACTGGCCACTCCAGTAGGACCTGCTTGAAAAATATAGCAAAGGAAGCTAAAAGAAAGATCCAGGGCTTTAATTCGAAGCAAAGAGTTACGTGCGATTATTGCGTAAAAACAGAGTATATGCTCGAGACCTGTTACCGACGAAGATCTGGAAAGTCATAAACTCAGCCGAACAAATGGTCAAAACTCTTAATATAAAAAAAAAACTAACTAATGGCTCAAATTTTGAATTAAGAAACAACAAATTTCCCGATAAAATTCCAAGCTTCTTAATAGATACTGGATGCAAGCTAAACTGTCAACTTTGCTTTTGAGCTACTAATTTGAATTTGTTTTAACTTTAAATGTAGAGTATTCAATAAAAATTTTAGAAGCTTAGAATTCAGAAAAGTTTTACTTTAAACTTTTAACTAGCTAACAATTTTATTTTTTATAATTAAGTGCTACCCTGAAATAGTTGTCCAATTCCGAAGAATAAAAGTCTAGGATAGTCGTACATATTTCTAAGATGTTTCGGAAATTTACTGATTAAATACAATTCAGATATGTCATGTTCCTTATCGGATACAATTGAAGCGTAACGATATGCAAAATTTTTATTTGTGTCCTCCTAAAATTATAAAAGGGAACGCGCTCGCAACGAGAAAAGGAATTATAAGCAGAGCTTGCGTAATTGTAAAAAAATTCCCTCATCACTGCACAATGTTTGGAGAAGTGGATTTAATTAAACGGTATAATTCTTTTGATTAATTTACCACGTTTGAAATTATCTTATGCGACACAGTTAAAGCGGGAACGTGAACAATATTGTTATCTTCGTCTTATGACTGTTTACATAGTAAGTTATGAAATTGTTTGTCTCCTTTCACATTTAATACAACTGAAGAAGAATAAAAGATTTCGTAATCGTTTTTTATTTATTACTGAACTAAATTTTTAAAAATTAAAAATGTTCAAATTAGAAGCAGGAGCAGATCTTGATTAAGCTTTTTGTTTATGGTGACAAGGCCCTACAAAGATTTATAAGCCCACTCCAATTCAAAAACTGAAAATACTCAATTGAAATTATTGAGTGACAACATTTTCCACTCCAAATATTGTGAATTTCTTTCAATTTTAACACATGAAAGAAAACGAAAAATTTTCCATCTTATTTTTAGAAATAAATTTTTTTATAATGTTCTTTACAGTTCGTCCCTTTTGGAAGTCCTGATGGAAAATATTTATCTTTTTTCATTTCGAGAAATGTATGCCGTCTATTCTATTTCTAAAAAACTGCCTGTTGCGAGGAGCTTGAGACGTTTTATAGCATACGAAAGAAGTAAAATACACCTGAAAAAGATTTTATACAGATAGAATAAAAAAGGAAAAAAATAATTTATCTTCCAAATTAATTATATTTTTTTGGAAGCTGAAAGAGAATTGTAAGGAAAAAATATTTTGGCTGATAGAAATAATCATAAATTTATATAAAAATTGTATGATTGTTTAATATGAATGATAATTCATAAGGAAAAAAATAATACTATTTGATTTTCGATAGTTCGCAGGCATGTCTCTTTCAAAAAATACTAAAGTACACAAAGGCAAATAAAAGGGGGTCAGAATGTATTGATGCCCTAAGTAATAAGTAACATAAATTAGTATGAAATGCAGTTTTTTTATGCTTCCTGATCTTATTACGAATTCGGATCACAAACAATATTATGCTTTAGTTTTACATTTATTTAAATTTAATTTACAGCGTGCGCAGAATTGTGATTTTCACGTACTTTACACTTTCTACACATATTCTTTCAGTTGATATTTTTTTCACACTGCTTACTAATGCAGTCAGATTTTAAGTTACTGATATAATTCAGTGACGATGTTTTGCAATTCATTTACCTGAAATTCTAAAGGAAATTGTGGAAATTTCACTGATTTAAATCCAGAGAGATGCGTACTCGTTCGTACATCTGCAAGATTGGAATATTGGGGCCGACTGGACTGTCCCTGCTTTCATTTTCACCTATTCGTCTAACCCTACCACTGTCCATGTTTAGTACCGCCCGTTTTCCTTTCCTAGTGTATATTCCAGCGAGAGAATTACCTTGCTCCAATATTGCAAAAACGTCACCATAGGATGTTGATAACACAATTTGTTCTTGGGTTGGCACTGGTTTACATCTTCTGCTATTGACTTTTAATTTAATTCCTTTACCGGCAGGAAAAGAGTATCTCCGGAGTTCGAAAATTCGGTTCAGATTACTTTTGGGAATAAGCCGAATTAGTTCAAGGTGACCACGTTCAGATATTATAGAATTATGAAAAGTAGGAGGTCTGGCTTGAGATGAGCTGGATCTTACTTGAAGTGGAGGCTCCTTGAGGGGAGGAGACTTGGTAGGATGATTTCTTTCAGGAGAATAAGAAGGTCCACAACCAGAAATACCAACACTTACTTTGTCATTTGGCTTACAATCTGACTGTGAACTTAATTCTGCAACAAGATATGTAAAGTATTATATTTATTTTTAAGTTTCCCAAAAATGAAAGATAAAATAGGTTTCAGATAAATTTTGTTACGGTTAAAAATTGAACATATTTGTGCGAAAGTTTTACTGAGATAAGAAGAATAAATTTGATGTAGTCTATTACGAATTGCATATGGGATTAGGAAAATCCAAGGTGTTTGCCCGCTGAAGGCGTAGAAGAATATAAATTGCAGGCGACGAAATTAACTTTTTTTTCATAACTTGTCAAGAAATAAGTTTTTGTCACGAGCATATTCAAACATTATTCTTTATTCTTCACAAATGGAGTTAAATAGCTTTTAAAAATATAAAATAGGATCCACATAAACATGGTAAAAAATCATTGTTTTCCAAGTTATAAACTTTCGATCCCTATTACTCTTTCTCCGTCCCAACCTTCCTCTACTCATTTCACCTAACTTTTCCTTTCTTACTTTCTCTATTTTCCGTCATCAACCATAATTTCCCTTATATCTTCTACTTGCCTCTTCATTTCCCCCACTTATCCTGTTACCCTTCCCTTTATGCCCTCTCATTCACCTCTCAATATTCCTTGATTCCCCTTACTTCCCGTCACTTCCCCTCATTCGAAAAATTAGGGTAGATGGAAAGGCACCTGTTCGATAAGTATTGGTGACCGGGGCTACGGAACTCTAAAAATTGATCAATATGTCGAAGGAATTTTTTGTTTCAATTAAATTATCTGCACAAGGCTCTCCATGTATATATCATTAGTTAAAGACGCATTTTTGTAATTCAATCGAGGCATTTGATAAGAAAAGTGTGCCTAATATTTGACATTTTGGTGAAAATCTGGTTTTCACACCATCATTTACGGACTGAGTTCAGCCAAATGCATGATGGTGGGATCTAAAGCTTAAGGTGGGATAAGAACTTCCAGAAACTCGCTGCATAGAAAAATTTCCAGAGGCACCGGCTCAGGGATCAAACCCCGGACTTCTAACATAAAGTCTTAGCATGTAACCAACAAAGCTATCAAAAATTTTTATTATTATATTTATTATTATATTCACCAATAGATTTAAAAATGACCACCAAGGTGAAGACTATAGTATAAACGTTCTTCATCATTTTCAAGTTGAGGACAAAATGATAACAGTATTTTAACATTTTTTTAACAGTGTCATTTCATAATTTTTTTGCTTCAATATTAGAGTATATATATATACTGGAGTTGTTATCTTATGAATAATAAGATCGTATTTGTATTTCATACATCAGTATAAAAAGGAAGATTAGGTAACTTAATCCCCCTTTGTTTATCTTTAAACTTCTAGGAAAAAACTTTTGTTACGTTGAAAACGTTATATTAATTCTTAAAAATATTTTGCAAGTATTGAAAAGGGGGATTTTTTATCTAATGTTCCACACTTTTTTAAATCTATTTTTTATTTCCACATTTCAAAATTAAATGGGATTTTAAATATTTCAGCGATTTTAAAGAAATTTGATGAGGTTTCAAAGGAATAATAAATATCGTATTTCTTACCGGATACAATTAAAGCGTAATAATATGAATACTTTTCACTTGTGTCTTCTAACAATTATGAAAGTGTTTGTCTTCTTTATCACTATCCAATGTTTGTAGAAGCCAAGCTGCACAAGCAGTATTGTCGTTTTCTAGATTTAAAACATTTTTGCACGCATTTACAGTGAATTTCGATGACTCTAAATGATTTTGATAAGATTTAAAACGATTTATTATGATTAAAAGAATTAACAGGATTTCAAAGAAATTTCAACATTTAATTTAATTGATAAATATAAAATTCATTTAGGATACAATAGCGTCATAGTATGAAAATTTTTCATGTCTGTCTTCTGACTAATACGAAACTGTTTGTAGAATTTCATCTTTAAAATGAGTTAAGAAATGATAAGCAGAGTTTGCGGAATTAAATAGTACATTGCTTATCAAGGGCATGGAGGCGGCTATTTTGACGAGTGTGAACACTATATTTTTCGTCCTACTCTGTTTGAGTATAAGCATGTGAAGCAGATTGAAGGTGTTTGGTGTTTTTGACAATTTTAAATATGACTAGAAGTTCATACGCGCGCTCCGCGCGCGACCCGCTGGTTTGCTTGCAATTATTTTATTTGTAAATGAAGTTTAATATGATACCGCAATATTCATTTTTGTTTTAATAACTTTTATTTGTGCACGGCTCCGCACGGCTACCCTCTCAAGATAAAGAATAAATTATTGCGCAACACTAAACATTTACTGAACTAAACATTTACTGAAACTAATGAAAATGAAAGTTTTTACCAGCATACAGTGTTAATTCATTTTTAAATTATTAATAAATATATAATGCATACATTTTCTTATAAAAACTAATTTGTGTAAAATTTTCAAATGGATTGAAATCTAAAAAACAGTCAAGTTCTGAATTTGTTTATGAAATTTATTTTATTAATAAATAGTTAGTGTAAATTTGCAAAGTGTCTTAGTAAAAAGTGATTGAGAATACATTCTTTTTTGAATCCGTAAACAAATTAAGCCTATTCTTCAAAAAATGTTCATACTTTTAATTTGCTCATGAAAGTGGTTTAAATAATAAATCATGAAAATTTGATTATTATAATCAATCGAAAAGATGTTCTTAGTTGAGTTTGTAACAAAAACTGATCCTTTCCTTTTTAAAATATCCAAAATCTGAATTTATTATGAAAGTTCTTTAAATAATTAATAATTCTTGCAAATTTAATAAATAATTTAGGAAAGATTCATTCAGGCTGCCTACTGGCAGAGGCATGGAAGCACCCTAATGCGAAGCTCTTTTCTTAACCTAAAAATGATTCTAGATCGCATTTCGGTGCGCATACGTTGGCTTCATAAAAGATTCCGTTGATCTCGATTCTGATCTCGATTCTAAAGAATATGCGGCGCGTTTAAATCTAACCAATAGGTTAAGAGATAATGTGACTTCAGACTTCGAGATTATATCGCAACATCCTTTTTATGATAGGACAAGTGAAAGGAAGAAATAGCGTTGTTTCACTTTTTTCTCCTGTTTTTGTAAAAAAAGAATAGAACATTTTTGCCTTATGGTTCATATTCGACAGAAATAAAGATACTCAAATGTCCTATCAACTCGTGATAAACAAAATCTTTTTACCGAGTGCAGATTGTGAGGAAGGAAAAGTTATAGTTTTTATGTTGACTTATGAATTGCAAGATGAAGGTTTATCTATTGAGGGGTGTTTCAACACTTATCCTACTTTAAATGACATGTTTATTTCAGAGTGCTTGCTATCTTTTTAATCACTGTGTGTATTTCAAAGAATATAAATTGGGCAAAGTCCGAAGTACTCTGTGATTTTCAGGTTTGCCTAAAATAAATACAGACAAACCTAGGTTTGCCAAATGTCCTTTAGGCAAAGGTGGAAAACAAAACATTCGCTTCGAATTATCGAATCTACGAATCCTTTAATCTCAAGGTTTCTAAAGACTGGCATAAATCATCAAATTTAAATTTGATAGAATCCGATCAACGTTATCGTACTCATATTAAAGAAGTTGAAATGGCAAGTAAAGTGAGAAAGAAATCAACTCTAAAATACTGCCGCCTAAATCATTTTGATGTCCTTCATATTGGATATGTGAAAAAGTTAATTATTCTGGTTTCGGACGAAATGACAGACGTAAAATATTTTGTTCCGAACGAAGAACTCTTTGGCATAATCCACAGTGCGCATCGCGGAAGAGGATGAATGAGAATGCAGTTAGGGCAAATATACACAAACGTGACAAGAGACGAAATTATTTGTTATTTAGAACTCTGTGAAGATTTTCAGAAGAAAAAGAAGCACCGGAGGAAAGGATAAGCAGTGAGACCATTAATTTTTAAAGAAGCAAATTCTCGAGGACAGGTCAATCTTATAGATATGCAAACTTGTCGCGAAGGAGACTATAAACACATCTTTAATTATAACGATCATCTGACGAAATTCGGCATTCTACGCCGTCTAAAGTCGATGACATCAGAAGAAGTAGTGCATTTCTTGTTAGATGTTTTTTGCGTCTTGCGAGCTTCATCCGTGTTGCAATCTGACAATGAACGAGAGTTTGTCCATCGCATCGTGTTAAAAATTTGGCACAATGAATAGAAGGCATGCAAGAATATGTCTCCGGTCCTAAATAATTAGAATAGTGAAAAAAGTTTTATTTTTATCTCTATTTTGGAGAAATACCGACCGTGCTGTTGTCAAATCCTGAAAGCAATTTGCAATGTTGTCCATGGGTTAGTTATAAGTTTTAGATTTATCAAAGTGGGGCGAAACAATAAAAATCGCTCACGAACATTATGCACAAATAATGCAAAAACTAATGTTTGCACTTGAAATCCAAATAAACATATTTGGTCTGACATACGTATCAGTCTGGTATCAGCTACGTCAAAGCAGCACTAGCGCAGCGAGTAGACAACTTTGAGCTTCTAGGGTCTGTGGGTAAAACAGATTGCACGATTACCGTCAGAGAAAGTTAAAAGTCAAACTTCTGCTGTAAAACCTAATGTGTCCGACGATAATCATTATTTGCACAAATAAACTTTTTTCTACCTTCAACTCTTTGCAAGGCCACAAACGATCCTTTTCCGCGTTATTTAAACTTTTATTTTTCAATATGGGTGAAAAAATATTGATCTTAGGGCTGACTTGATCCGCTGTTATACTCATCACATGGCCTTAAAGAGTTAAAAGTTTTGTCGTCAGAGTTATCAATAGTCCACTGTAAACCAAGACAGTCCCAGAGTCAACGGTGGAAAGGTCCAATCAGGATGTAGAAAATATGTTTTTTGCTTGGATGAAGGACCATACAACGAAAAGTTGGAGCGAAGGTCTTTGATCTTGTAAACTTCAAAAAAACTTTTAAATCACTAGTTATCAACTAAGGTTTAATCACTTCGTGCTCTACTAATGATTTTCGGTTAAATTTTATACACGCAATACACGCAGGCCAAAACCAGGAAAAAACTGTCACACTGAAGGACTGGGAAACTTAGTTCCTGTTCCTGCTGTTGAAATTAAAATATTGCGTTCAGTGGAAATTTTTCTGATATAAGACAAAAAAAAAGAAATTTGGACATCTATGTTAAGAATAATAAAAAACAGATTAATTCTTCACCCATAAAATAATTTTTAACAAAAAAGATGAAGTTTCAATAAAAACATCAAATTTTAAACAAAAATAGAATAATTCAGTTTTTAGTTTATAAAAATGAATATTCAATAAAAAATTGAAATTTTCTACAGGTTATTAAAAATTTTAATTAAAACAGATGAACTTGATACCAAATAAAAAAAGTTACAAGTAACAAGTTAAAGTAACAAGAAAGATGAATTTTTTATCACGACGATTCATTTTCTATTAAACAAATTTTTTTAAAACAAATAATAGAATTATCAACTAAATTAATTTTCAATGCAAGAACAATATTATAAAAAGAATTTAAAATAAAATTTACTTATAATCAGGCAGGTTCTACACAGTATTTAGCAGAATCTCTCGGCGACTAATATTCTTTTATAGTAAATTATGCAAGAAGCTTTTTTCGATATGAGACAAAAAAATCGAATTTGGGCATCTATATTAAGAATAATAAAAACAGATTAATTTTTCACCCATAAA
Source organism: Belonocnema kinseyi (assembly GCF_010883055.1). Classification (NCBI taxonomy): domain Eukaryota; kingdom Metazoa; phylum Arthropoda; class Insecta; order Hymenoptera; family Cynipidae; genus Belonocnema; species Belonocnema kinseyi. The sequence continues at coordinate 32,721,320 of NC_046657.1, forward strand.
ATAATTTTTAACTCAAAGATGAAGTTTCAAAAAAAAAGCTCACATTTTTAACAAAATAGAATAATTCAGTTTTTAGTTTATAAAAGATAATATACGATCAAGAAATGAATTTTTTTACAGATTATTTCCAATCTTAATTAAAACAGATGAACTTGACACCAAATAGTAAAAGTTTTGAAAAAAAGATGAATTTTCAAACACAAAGATTAATTTTCTATAAAAAATTTTTTTTTAACAAATAATAGAATTTTCAAGTTAATTAATTTTCAATGCAAGAACAATATTATAAAAAGTATTTAAAATAAAATAGAATTTACTTATAATCAGGCAGGTTCTACACAGTATTTAGCAGAATCTCTCAGCTATTAAAATTCTTTTATAGTAAATTATGCAAGACATTTTTTTTCCGATCTGAGACCAAAAAATCGAATTTTCGCATCTAAGTTAAGAATAATAAAAACATATTAATTTTTCACCCATAGCATTAATTCTCTAAAAAGAACTATTAGTTTTCAACCTACACTGATATAATTAAAATTTTCCTTAACGACATTAAATTTTAACAAACAAAAAAAACTAAAGAAAATAGTTCAATCCTAAATAAACAAGATAAGATTTTAACAAAGAAAAATAATTTTTTACCAAAAAAAAACGAATTTTTAAATGAAAAAATTAATTTTTAATTAAAAATATAATTTTTCATCTTGAAATTGTGCAGTTGAATTTTAAATCAATTTTTAACAAAATAGTTGAACCCTAATCAAAAAGATCAGTGTTCAAACAAATAGTGGAGTTTTCAACTAAAAAAGATAAACTTTTAATTAAAAATATAAATATATAAAACCAGAAATCGGATAATTCCTTTTTAGTTAAAAGAATTATTATTTAACAGCAAACAATTAAATTTCAACAAATTAATTAAAATTTAACTAAAATAGATGCATTTGATGATACATAGTTGAATTTGCAAGCAAACAGATGTATTTTCATCCAAGAAGATTAATTTTATATAAAAAAGACGATGTTTGAAACAAATAATTGAATTTTCAACCCAAAAATATCCATTTTTAATTTCAAATTTCAGTGTTCCACCAAAAGTGGGGTAGTTAAATTTTCAGTTAGAGAATGTAATTTTTAACAAACAAAAAAAAACGGAATCGGCAACTTAATAGTTTTGTTCCTAATCACAAAGATGAATTTTCAAACTTGAAGACTAATTTCCTACCCAAATAACGAATTTTCAGTTAAATGTGTGCATTTTCAAACCAAAGGGTTGAATTTTCAACTAAAAAAGATCAATTTTTAACTTCAAATATCAATTCTCTCAAAAAATGGTATAATTTAATTTTATATTACATAAATTAATTTTGGACTAATTCAATCAAAAAATTAAATTCTCTACAGATTACTAAAAATTTTAACTAAAAATTTGACACTAAACAATAGAGGTTTTAACAAAAAAGATCAGTTTTCAATCACAAAGATTAATTTTCTATTAAAGAAATTCTTTTAATAAATAACAGAATTTTTAAGAAATTGTTGATGTAAGTTGTTGGCTTTAGGATCAGGTGAATTGAAACTAATTAAGCTGTTTTAAACGTTTCAGCACACAATGGTGGCTCACATCAGAGAATTTTATTAAATCTGTGAAAAGTACACAATATCTTGTAGATACGCGGTTTTAAAATTGGAAGCCGTATTTTTTTATTAATATCATAGTTTTGAACTAAGGAAAAATACTTATTTTTAAAATTAAATTTTGTTTAATTTTAGTGAGAACTATTGATAAATCTTGCAGTAATCTTAAAACATTATTTTATTTTAAGGAAGTACAATTGATGAGAAAATAATACCAATGAAGTCGAAAAATTTTTGCCATCAATTTTTTATTTAATGAAATAATTTTCATTCGAAAAATTTGTTTACAAATGATTTTTTCAGTAGCGTATATATAATTATATTAATTTTTTAAAATTATTTTATTTGTTTTTTGTTATTTTTCAGATGATCTGTTTGTACGAAACTAATTATCATAAATTGTAAGAAACCTTATACAGATGTAAATTGTTTTCAACTAAATTAATTCTCAATCCAAGAAAATTATAATAAAAAGTAATTAGAATAAGATAGAATTCACTATAAATCAAGCAGGTTTTATACATTATTTAGCAGAATCTCGCAGCGATAAAATTTCTTTTATAGTCAATTATCCAAGACGTTTTTTCCCATATAAGACAATAAAAAGTCAAATTTGGACATCTGTGTTAAAAATAATATAAAACAGATTAATTTTTTAACCATAAAATTAATTGCCTACAAAAGACGATTAGTTTTTAATCAACAATTTTTAATTTAAAACATGAATATATATAGAACCAGAAATCGCAATATTCCTTTTTAGTTAAAAGAATTAATATTTAATAACAAACAATTATATTTTCAACAAATTAGTTGAAGTTTGTTAAAATAGATGAGTTTGATAATACATAGTTGAAGTTTCAAAAACACAGATGAATTTTCAACCAAGAAGATTATTTTTATATAAAAAAAGACGATTTTTCAAACCAATAATTGATTTTTTAACACAAAAATATCAATTTGTAATACAAAATTTCAATTTTTTATAGAAAGTGGGATAGTTAAATTTTTAGTTAAAGAATTTAATTTTTAACAAAAAAAAGAATCCGCAACTTAATAGTTTTGTTCTTAATCACGAAGATAAAATTTCAACCAAGAAGACTAATTTCCTACCAAAAACATGAAGTTTCATCGAAATGTGTGCATTTTCAAACAAATGATTGAATTTTCAACTAAAAAAGATAAATTTTTAATTTCAAATATTAATTCTCTACCAAAAATTATATAATCCAATTTTATTTTACGTAAATTAATTTTTGGCTAACTATGAAGGAATTTTCAAAAAAATAATATTGAACCCTCAATGAAGAAGGTGAATTTCCAACCGCGAAGATTAATTTCCCTGTGTAAAAAGATGGTTTAAAGAAAATTATATTTTTAACAAAAAAAAAAAGATCAATCTTTTTTAAATACCATTTTTCTATCAAAAATGTTATAATCAACTTTTCTCTTAAATAAATTTATTTTTCACCAAAAAACGAATTTTTCATATAGTAATAGAATCCTCGAAACAAAGATGAATTTTCAATTAAGAAGTTTATTTTTCTACCAAAAATAACGAATTTACAACAAAATTTTGTATTTCCAAATACTCCATCAAAATAGATAAATTTGTTTCCAAATAATTCAATCTTCAATGAAAAAAGGTCGATTTTAAGCCAAAAGGATTAGGTTTCTACCAAAACAGACAAATAAAAAAAATGATTTATTAAGTACAAAAGGTAAATTTTCAATTTAAAATATCAATTTTCGACCAAGAATAGTAGAATCGAAATTTCTTAGAAATTTGGGGTGTGCTTCCGAAAAGTGGATATGCCCGATTTGCTTCGCACTTCGTATGATTATGTAGTTTGACGCGCTGATTACGAATATGATAGTGAAAATTGGCGCAAATTTGATTTTCATGGTGAAATCATAAAAAAACATCAAAATCATGGTTTTTTCAGCATTTTTTTAAGGGAATGATAGTTTCCCAGAAAATCAGTGGTAAATCCATTAGTTTCGGCTTATTGCCTACTCACGCTCTTCACCGCGAGAAGGTTGGATTATTTTGAAGAGCATATTTTTTTTTAGATTTGATTATCCCTGCCCCTTTTCCAACGCCCCGTGGGGGGCCGGAAGGCACCTCTGTGACTGGTCATAGAAATAATGTAAGATCACATCCCTGCCCCTTCTGTAACGCCCCTGGGGGCGGGAAAGCACCCTTATGACTGGCCATAGAAATAATGTAAGGTCACATCCCTGGCCCGTTTCCAACGCCCCCTGGGGCGGAAAGGCACCCCTGTGACTGGTCATAGAAATAATGTAAGGTCAGATCCCTGCCCCTTTTCCAACGCCCCCTGGGGGCGGGAAGGCACCCCTGTGATTGGTCATAGAAATAATGTAAGATCACATACCTGCCCCTTTTCCAGCGCCCCCTGGGTGCGGGAAGGCACCCCTGTGACTGGTCATAGAAATAATGTAAGATCACATCCCTGTCCCTTTTCCAACGCCCCCTGGGTGCGGGAAGGTACCCCTGTGACTGGTCATAGAAATAATGTAAGATCACATCCCTGTCCCTTCTGTAACGCCCCTGGGGGCGGGAAAGCACCCCTATGACTAGTCATAGAAATAATGTAAGGTCACATCCCTGGCCCGTTTCCAACGCCCCTGGGGGCTGAAATGCACCCCTGTGACTGGTCATAGAAATAATGTAAGGTCACATCCCTGTCCCTTTTTCAACGCCCCTGGGGGCGGGAAGGCACCCCTGTGACTGGTCATAGAAATAATGTAAGATCACATCCCTGTCCCTTTTCCAGCGCCACCTGGGTGCGGGAAGGCACCCCTGTGACTGGTCATAGAAATAATGTAAGGTCACATCCCAACCCCTTTTCCAACGCCCCCTGGGGGCGGAAAGGCACCCCTGTGACTGGTCAAAGAAATAATGTAAGGTCACATCCCTGTCCCTTTTCCAACGCCCCTGGGGGCGGGAATGCACCCCTGTGACTGGTCATAGAAATAATGAAGGTCACACCCCTACCCCTTTTCCAATGCCTCATGGGGTAATAGATTTCTGTCACTTTCATTTTGCCGGGTTTCTCGGAAACAATCATTCCTATAAAAAAATGATTGTAATAAAAAATGTGTATTTCGATGAGATCAACAACTTTTATTTGACACAGTTTTTGGAATTTTGCATATTAACTGAGATAAACTCAAAAAACCATAATTTTTATGGTTTTTTGATGATTTCACCATGAAAATCAAATTTGCGCCAATTTTTACTATCATATTCGTAATCAGCGCATCAAAATACATAGGTATACGCAGTTTTAAGGAAATCGGGCATGTCCGCTTTTCGGATGTTTATCCGAAATTTGTTTTTGACAAACTGAAAAGGAATTTTTTAAAATAACTGATTCCTTAATAAATAATATTGATTTTCAACCAATAATATTACGTTTCTTTGAAAAATCCTATATCAACAAGAAGTATTTTCAAACAAGAAGATTTATTTTATACTGAAAAAGACGAATTTTTAACAATATCCATAAAATTTTTAAAAATTAGTTAGATTTCTAATTAAAAAAGATTACATTTTAATTTAAAAAATTACATTTTTACCAAAAATGTCATAGTTATTTTTTTTTGTTACAAAAATTAATTTCAAACAACAAAAAGAGTGTTATAAAAATTATTTCAAAGGAGATCGAATCCATTTACCATTATGCTACTTGATTGTCAGCAGCTTTGATTTATTCGCTGTTATTCTGCGAAGTTTGTGGGCGAACTTTCATAAAATTTTCATAAAGGACCTAACAACAATTCGTTATTTTATTGGTCATGGCCGCGAGCCTGCCCTGACGAACGCTTAGAAGCAGATAGAGTCAATTATCCAAAAAAAGATGTGCCACATTTTCTGGATTTACGATTTGCAGATAGCAGCCTCCATTGCAAAAACGGGGCCTGACATCGTTTTCTACAACTTTCAGAAATGAAATATATTCGTGATCGAATTCTCGGCTCTGACCGACTACAATATCATTGCGAAGAAGAAGGAAAAGAAGGAGATTTATTTTTACCTTAAGAGGGAGCTGCAACAACTGAAGTTAAATATTACTTTTACAACTTCTTCCAAGAGAAATCACGTTTATTTTCATTTATAATAAATTTTACTAAATTTCGAAAACAATATATAAAAAATTTTAGGTTTTAGTGTTTCAATCATATTAATACAATTAACAGTGTCTGAAGGTTTGTGGTGTTAACGTGCTTTACACTCTCTGTATACAAAATGATATTATCTTTTAGTTGATATTTTTTTACATTGCTCTCTAATAAAATAAATAATTTTTTATCACACTTTCTTTATAAGCGCCGTTCGCTGACTTAATTCAGTAAAAATGTAACTGATTTAAATCCAAGGATTTACGTTCCATTCTGTAATTATTTAAAATCGGAACGCGAGAGCTCACTTGACTGTCCCTGTTTTCGCCTCGATTCATTTTTTTAACCATGTCACTAACCATATTTGTTGCCACATATTTCGGAACAGGATTATATATTCCAGTGACATAGTTACTGATCAAGGCGTTAACGTCTAGATATGATAGAACCATGAAAATAAGGAAGCCTGACTTCAGGTGACCTGGACCTGGCTCGAAGAGGGGGTTCCGCAGGAGGAAGAGACCTGACAGGAGAGTGTTTGCTAGGAGAAGAAGGACCACCACCAGAAATGCCAGGACCTCGTACGCCATTCTGGTTACAAGGTGACCTGGCACGAAGAATGACAGGAGAATGATGTCCAGCAGAAGGATAAAAAGGTCTGTTGAAAGTTAAACAGATTTAAGCGAAAGTCTCATGAAGGTAGGAAAATAAATCGCACATAAACTATTAATTATATCATATTGGCTAGAGAAAATTCTAAGCGTTGAAGAGTTTAAAAAAAAAAATAATACCCATAGTGTTTTGTAGCTTCCATTTTCCCTCCTGACACTTTAACTCTCACTTCTTCTTTCCTTTCCCAATTTCTTCCTCCTCTACTTCCTTCTGTCCTCACTTTTCTCGCAGACAATCTCCTTTATTTTTCATTCTCTATTCCTTACTTCCCCTCTCATAATCCCTCCACTTCCCACTTAACATTTTTCCTCCTCTCATCCCACTTCTCTTCACTCATTTTGCTTCACTTCACCTTCCTCATTACCCCTGCTACATGATTTCCCTCAGTCGACCTACTTTACGTAATCTCATGTCCCTTGATTCACCTTTACAGATTTTCCCTCACTTTCCATCTTTGGAAGTGTAGCCCGGGCTACGCAATTATAAAAATAAAACTCCAGAATTTAAATGCATACGCGTCTCTTGAAAATCTTGTGACAAAAAAAAGGTAACAACTAATCGGAAAATGTTAATATTAGTGATAATGAGGAAGATCTGAGAAAAGATTCTTGTCAGATTAAATTTACAAACTTTAATTACTCATGACCTTGCACAAAAAGACGTGCGATTATAATAATAATTATTATTAAATTTACCAATAGAATTGCAGATGGCCACCAAGATGACGACCAGCTCATAAACACTTTTCATCTTCTCCAAGTAGATTAAAAACTGATTATAAGATTATTGAAGAATTTGCGCCACAGTGCGAATTAGAAATTTCTGGGAGATGCATATAGTATACATACTGTAGTCGTTATCTGAGGAATGAGAAGTTCGTATTTTGTATTTCATAGATCAGTATCAAGCTGGAAAATTAGGTCAAACAGTTCTTTTTTGCTTATCATTTACGTTCTGGAAAAAATATTTTTTTTCCTAGAAAAAGTCATATTATTTCTTAAAAATATGTTTTTATTTTTAAAAGGAGGGGTTTTTCATCTATTATTAAAAAAAATGTTGAAGCTATTTTTATAACCACTTTCAAGGTTTCAAGGGTGTTCCTGAATATTACAGGAAATTTCAAAAGATTTCATAATTGATACAGTTAAAGCGTGGTTAATTATATGAATATTTTTCATGTTTCTTCTAATAGTTACGAAATTGTTTGTATTCTTTATTACTACACAACGTTTTTGGAAGTCGATTTACACAAGCAGTATAATCATTTTCGAGATTCCAAATCTTTTTGCACACGTCTGAGTCAAATCAATTTTTATACAGGGTGTTCCATTATCTATACGAACCCCTTGTACTATATGATAGTGCATAACAAAATAAACATAAAAATTAAATTTTAATTAAAAAAAATGATTTTCTAATAAAAAAAGTCACCCTGTTCGATTTATCTCTAAATTTCTGTTACAAAGCTTGTAACAAAACTTTTTAAAAAACTGAACCTTTCCGGCACATAGCAAAATTTGTTTCTGGAAAAGTTACCAAGATTTAAATAAGAAAATACATTTACTAATAATGAAGAAACATTTTGAATACCTCTTAAAACTTCTGTTACATACCTAAATACAAAAATCCGCCCGCTTTGCGGGCACATTCTCGTGGCGCGCTGCGCGCGCAGCTCTCAAATTTGAGCGCGCCCAGGGCGCGCAACTGTTGATTCTCGCGCTTCGCGCTCGATAATATATTTTTATCTTGCGCTACGCGCTCGATAATGTATTTACCTGGTGCTCCGCGCATAACAAGCATTGATATTAAAACAGACGTAGTTTCATTGTCTCTTAAAAAAAAATGCGCTTTCTTTAAAAAAGTTTGTTATTAAACATTTTACTGCAACATCTGCCGTTTTTCCAAAAACTGACTTCTAAATTAAATCCCTACCTTAGTGACCAACAAAACTTCGATTAACGAGGGTTTGGGGGCGGGGGTGGGAGGCGGTTAGTTTCAACCAAGAGTCATAGCTGGTTCATAATATATTACATAATTTTTTATTAATCCTATGATGTTTTTTAACAAATGCACTATTCGGGCATTTGTCGGAAGAAAAATTCGGTTTCTTTAATAATGCTAGTTTTTTTCAGATGGGAAGTCAATAAGAGTTTCAGCAATATTCATAATAAGTTGATAAATTTTATTATTTTTTTAAACAAATTAGATAAACAAATTCATTAATCAGGCATTTGTTTACAGAAAAATTAGTTTTTTTCTATGTCAACAGTTCCCAATTAAAACGACTGAAATAAAAAAAAAAAACTAATTTTTCCGTGCACAGATGCCCGAATAATGCATTTGTTTATTAACTTTGTTTTTAAAAATAATAAAATGTGTCAACTCATCATCAATGTTACCGAATTTATTATGAAGATCCTAATTAAAAGTCTGATATTGAAACAAAAAAGGATTGTTCCGTCGATAGATGGCCTAATAATGCATTTGTTTAATAAATTTGTTTTTAAAAAATCTTACAATTGATAAAAAATCATGAATTTTGCTGATATTGTCATGAAGTTCTCAACTGAAAAGACTGCCAGTGAAAAAACTGAATTTTTATCTCGAAAAGCGTCCAAATAATGCATTATTTATTAGATTTGTTTACAAAATTATAAGATGAATCAACAAATTATGAAGTTTAGTAAAATTATCATAAATTTCCGAATTGAAAAAAATGACATACAAAAAAACAAACATTTCTGTGGAAAAATGCCTGATTACTGCATTTGTACATTAAATATGTTTATAATATAAACAATTATAATCAGAAAAGAAACTTTTTTGCAGAATATTGTTTCAATTCCAATTTCTTGCAAGATAACTTGAAAAAATGTGTATTTATGGGAAATCGTAGAAAACATGTTTTCAACAAATAATTTGTTGATAACCATTTTTTTTTGTATATTTTCTAATATTGGAACATCTTCAACTAATGCTATTTTATGTAACTTAAGCGCTTTTAACCAGTCATTTTTCTTCCCAATGTTCTGTTTTTTGTTTGAATCGTGAAAAATTGCATTAAGAAGATTGAAAAAAAGTAAATTTTTTGAAAACCCACACACGTGATGAATAGGAAAATTAAAAAACATAAGTTGTGATGAGAATGTGCCTACGCAGCGCGCTGATTTTTATTGTTAATATCGTGTTTCACGATTAAAACACAAAATACAGATGCTATCGAAAAGTTATCCATAATAAATTTGTAGATCTTTTTGAAATGCACAATTTTTGATCAGTCATCTTTTCACCCATTTCAACATTTTAACCGCAAAATGTAACTCTTTATTTTTCATTCTTTTTTTATTCTGTCAAAATTCGTATTTTCAATTTTTTAAGAAAAATCAAAAAGGTGTTTAAACAATCTTCCAGGGCATTGAAAAAGAAACATTTTTCTTTTCGTGACGTTTTTTTCATATCATGCGTTATTTGGCTTAAAATGTTGATTTTCGTGTGTTTTTTAAAATTTTGTAAATGCTATAAATGTAGTAAATTTTGGTTTTATAAAAAAAGGTATTAGAAAGGTATTAGAACCTTATATTAGGACACTGAAAGAGTACACCAAAGGCCAATTCAATCTGTCAATTTTTTCGAAAGTTATCGTGCTAAAAAAAACTAAAAATTTACAGACACACGCACACACATAGAGACAGACTGACATTCGTAAAAACCTGTTTTTCGGATTCAGGGGGTCTCAAAACGTGGACATTTGACAAAAACCGGGAGGGGGGGGGGGTCAAATTTTACACAAATCTAATACATTCTCTTGATGAGAATGTGAAAAAAATGACCACTTACGATACTTGCCAAAGTTTCTTTCCTTAAACTTTTTCACAAAGTCTTAAATTACAAAACACAATTTCTTATGATAATAGTCAATATTTTCGATTCCTCTTAGTATTTCTGTTACATAACTTGTAGCAAAACTTACAAAAAAAAACTTTCCAACCAGATACTCAAACAAAAACACTCTTTTCGATTCCTTTCAGAATTCCTCCTGCATAACTTGTAACAAAAGTATTAAAAACAAATTAAACCCACCAAACCCACCAAAATTGTATCACTAAAAATATACTTTCAAGTTTTAAATAACAAAAAACCATGTTCTAAAAAAGGTGACTCTTTTTGATTGCTTTCAGAATTTTTTTTGCAATATTTCTTTCTGAGAAATTAGATGCCAAGATTTAAATACCAAAAAACATTTTCTGTGAAGAAAGTGACCTTTTAAGATTTCTTTCAAAATTTCTGTTTTTATAACTTTTAACAGAACTAAACATAAAAACTTTTAATTCAGGTAACCTAACACAACTTTCTTTCTGGAAAACTAGTCACCAAGAATTAGATAACAGAATACACCTTTAGCAAACTAAAAATTTTCACAAAGGTTTAGGTATTTGCAACTTAGTTAAAAGTTATGTACAATAGAATTCTGAGAGAGATACAATTCTTAATGAACAAATTTTCAGAAAGAAATGCTGCCATTTTTTTGTTTATTTTTGTTACAAGTTGTGTATCGGAAATTCTGAGTCATTTAAAAGGGTGACTTTTTTTGTTAGAAAACAAGTTGAGTTATTGCAATTTTAGTAACATAGTGTCCAGAAACTAAATTTTCTGGCCTCGCGGTAATTGAGATTTCTGTCAGATTTGTTAAAAGTTAGGTAAGAGATATTTTGAAAGGCATCGAAAAAAAAAACTTTTTTTCATAAAGGTATTGTCAAGCTGGTTTTAAAATTTTCAAGAAAGCAATTTTGCTGAATTTAACAAATGTTTAGGTTTTTTCCAATTTAGTTACAAGTTATGTATCGGAAATTCTAGGAGGAATAAAAAAGTTTGATTTTTGTTGTTTGAGTATGTATTTCGTTGTTGAAATTTTATTAACAAAGTTTCAAGAAAGAAATCTTTCTAGATTGGCGTATGATAAATTTTTTGGTTAGATTTGTTAGAATTTAAGTTACAGAATTTCTTTTAGGAACCGAAAAAATAACTTTTTCTTGGAAAAGGTGATATTAGACACACATACAAATTTTCAAGAAAGCAAGTTTGTTGGGCTTCATGAATGCTTAGGTTCTTAAAAATTATTTTACAAGTTATGTAACAGAAGTATGTGGCGGAACAAGCTAAGGAGTTATAAGCAGAGTTTACGCAATTGAAAAAAAATTTGCTTACCACCACCCATTTTTTGGAGAAGACAATGGATACAAGTATGATAATCCTTTTCTGGATTCTAAACATTTTTGCACTAGTGGTAGCCGAATAAAATGTACACATTTCAACTATTTTTTTTTATAATGTAGGTATCAGGTGCCATTAATACTTAAAGTAAAGATTTTATGTAACTAAAGAAAAAATTATTTATTCTCCCATCAATATTACAAACTGTATCTAATTTGTTAATCAACTTCATAAAGCAAGTGTGATTCAGTAAATAATATTATTCACTATACACGACAAAAAAGCGCTGAAAATTTAACAAGGCGAGTTCGTGAGTTTAGAATAGGGCTAATACACAGTAACTGAAAAATAAAAAATATCCTGATTAGGAAATTATCGAAATAACGTTTTAAGAAACATAAGAATTCCATTAACCGTTCCGAGCATAGTTAATGAAACACTCCTGGACTACACCAACAAAAAATCCACAGGCAATGCAGACATTTACGAACTAATTTTTTCAATAATTTTGTTTACAATTTTTAATAATATAAACTTAAGCAAATCTTTTTGGTTTTTTCAACTTTCACGAAATATAAGATAAATATATCAGTTAATTTACTGATATTTTTAGCGATACTCTTGTTATAATTATTCATAATGATAATTTCTTTCCAAACAATAAATAAATCAAAGTTGAAACGTAAAATATTTTTTTTTATATTTCTCTCCTGAAAATGGAAATACTAAGTCATAAGATTGATTTTCTTCTTTGATGATCGATTCAAATTTAGATACGCCAGCTGCTATTTCCATACATTTAGTACAATACAAATGATGTAGCTACCATTCATACGCTGATAAAAATGATGTGTTGGTTGTGGGTAAATACCTTTTATTGTTCAATAGACAAATGACGACTATGAACAATCCTATTAAGATGGTACGAAATTTTTGAAAATTTCCTGTAAACTATAACAATCTTTAGAATCTTTGAAATCTTGAAACGTGGAAATAAAAACAGCTTAAACATTTTCTGAATCATTTGATCCAATATCCGAAAGGATGACATTCGTCGTTCGTAATGCTCACCATATGTGTTTAAGAATTTATATGAATTTTTTATGCAAAAACTTTCTTTCTCAAGACGCCAATAATTATACAAATTATAACAAAAGACTGAGCGAAATGCGAAGCTCACGTTTTTTACCTTGATACTGATGTGTAAAATATAAATATCACAAAAGGAAAAGATTGACGACTATGATGATATATGAGATAACGACTACTTTATATATATTTAAATTTTTCCAGCATATTAATCAGCTATATTGTTAACTAAACTCCTAAATAATACTGAAATCAGTTTTTGATCAGCTTGGAAAAGATGAAGATTATTTATACTTTGGCCTTCACCTCGGTGGTCATATTCAATTCTATTGGTAAATATGATCAAATGTAAAACTTAATCCTAATTTAAGTATGAATTTAATCTGATAAAGAGGGGTTGCAAGATGTGCATCTCTGATTCGACTGGGGCTCTACAGGGGAAAAGTAACCAGTAGTTGTTTTTTACGTTAATGGGTAGAACCTGAAAATCGCTGTTGATATTTTGGAAGAGCACAAAAATCATAAACTCTATTTACACTGTAACATTTTTTTTAAATACATAAAAAATACTTTTTTTTAAATACGTCAAAAAATACTTTTTTCAGAATTGTACAATGTACATAGACACTGCTTTTTGGGCTCCTAAGAAATAGTAAGACAGATTTTTCGGCTCTACTTCTTTACGATAAAAATTAAATTAGGTTTAACAGGCAGATGAGGGTTTGAAGAACAATATTTTTTTCGTATTTAACAGTGTCAACAGAATTACATGTTTTGGCTTTTAAAAAATGTCAAGTCCGATTTTTTGCCTTCTACTTTAACGTTAGAAAACAATTCCTTTATATCAGGCAGATATGACTTTGTCATAAATTTTTTTTGTTAACTTTGCCCTCGGTACACTGTAGGTATTTTTGGGTTCCTTAAAAATTTAAAGTCGTGTTTATAGATAGGAGTTTGATTCTTAAGATTTAGAAGTGCCCCCCCCCCCCCGCATGTGTCAAGCATTTCAAAGCCCAAGTAGAACCCAACACTACTCTCTATTTTGTTTTTTCCAGGTTGAGGTTTTTACTAAGAAGGTGATTTTTTGTAAATGATCCCCAAATTCTTATGCATTTTGTGCTTTGCAAATTTCATTTCTGGTAAGGAGGTAATTTTTTGAACATAGATTGGTTTTTGCAATTTTTTCGTGCATTAGGGAGCTTAAAATAAGTCAAAATTCTAGGATTCTTTGTTTTTTTTTCAAGTTTAAGTTATTACGTAGGGGGTACTTTTATTTTTAGTAGGGTTTTTTGGAAATAATTTGTTGGCGTGCTCTTGAGCCCAAGAAGGTCAACATTCAGAGGTATTAAATTTTTTTATCAATTTTTTATACTGTAGATGCTAGCCCCAAAATCGGTAATACAGAAAAAAGCCAAAATTTCGATACAGAGAAGTTTGAGAATTTTGATTGTCGAGGTGCTAGCTTGATGGACATCTTATTCAGATCTTTCAAAATCAACAAAAAATTTATATTCTATCTTCGTATTTCATATTTTACCAAAATTCTATGTACGATATTACCAAAAAAAAAACAAAAAAAAAAACAAAAACGTTGCTTTTTGAAAGCTCTACAAGATTTTCATGACGACTTTTTAATGTTTTACGAATAATGGAAAATTCTAACTTTATTCCAACAGTTTGCAAATTTGTTATAGATCACTTTTTCGCAGTACACGTCGTTTTTATCTTATTCGTAAAAAAAGATATTGGAAATAAAAAAATTATATTTTTGGACAAACAACACCAGCTAAGAAAAAAATAATTAAGCACCGGTTTTTCAACAAAAAAATAGCTATCAATTTGTAATTATGAATTTTTTGATACTCCACGTAGTTTTTGTTCAAAACGCGCTTGATGATATATTTATCTAGCGCTGTGCGCTTGAATATGCATTACCTTCGTTACAAAATGACGTAGTGAGGGTTACAACCCCGGGACGAAATTCGTATAGGGGTCGATTAAGAACCGGTTAGGGGTATGGTACAAATAATACAGGATGCTTAATAGAACTGGTCAGGTGCGGCTTACAACCAGGGGACAAAATCTGATTAGAGACCAGTCAGAGCAAGTGAAGACCCATGTATGAATATTGTGAGGACCCAGTTACAAGTCGGTTCGTTGACGATTACAACCCGAGAACGAAATTCGTGAAGGGATCGATTAAGAACTGGTTAGAGATCTGGTATGAATATTACAGGATGCTGGATCAAAAACCAGTCAGGTGCCGGTTACAATCCGGAGACATAATCTGGTTAAAGACCGATAAGGGCCGGTTAAGAAGTGATGGTTACAACCCAGGGCCGAAATTAGGATAGGGGCTGGTTAAGAACCATTTAGGAATAAAGGGACAATATCCGGTTAGAGACCGGTTATGGCAATTAAATAATTTATTCGAATTAGCCCGCTAAAAAGTGTGCAGGGACGTCCGTCAGCATGTTCGATATCATTTTCGAAAATTCATATTCTAAGTACCACATGCCTATAAGGAACTCGATCTTTCTTTTTGATCCCTTAAACTGGGTGCCGAAACAAAATCCAATCCAATTAGTCTTTCGAAAGTTATCCGGTATACAGACGAGACCAATGACGACAGAGACGACAGACATTCAATGAAATCCGCGAAACTCAATTTTTAAATAGAACTAGTACCTTTTCTTTATGGATGAGAATGTAAAAATTTATTACATACTCAATATAAAAATGTTGAATATAATTTTGAAAAGTTCATGTTTTTGACAAAATCGTGTGCGAAGTACGAGGCATTTGATGAGAATGTGTTCCTTAAGGCCAAAAGAGGTTTAACAAAAGAGAATTCTCAACCACCAAATTATAGTCGTAGATGCTTTGCCTTTAAATTTAAGAAGTTTGTGCAGAATTCTGGGAAAAGGTAAACACCGAACTCGCAGTGCGAGGTAAACACATTACCGAGCGCGAAGCGTGAGATCGTAGAATCGGGTGCACTTAAAATTGCGAGCGCAGCACTCCGCGCAAGCAGCACGCGATGAGAATTTGTCCATTTGGCGGGCTTATTTTCCTGCATATATTTGGAAACCTCAAAGAAAAAAATGTAGAATAGATTAAATGCAGTGCATGTGCATGTATAAATTTAATGTTAAACGGTAAAGATATTAACTTAAAGAAGACAAGGGTTTAATTCTTATGACGAACAGATCATTTCAGGGTTTTCTATTCTACTATAATAGCCCTAACAAAACCAGCGTATTTTGGTATTTTCCTCGAAAAATAATGAAACTGCTCAAAAGCCGCTATTTTGAATTTTCAATCTCCAGAAAATTATTTTTAATTTTAAATAATAAATAAAAAGTGCGCGTCGCATTAGCGCATTAGCGACGTTTGGGATACGAAAAAAATAAATCAGATATTGATTTTTACACAGCGATCTGTGGTGACAAATATTTTTTTAATTGGTTTACATTGATTATATATTTGTGCAATTAATACGTTTTCAATAAGGCGAGCGTCTTGCGATAAAGAGCTATATGATTATGAGCAACTCAACTAGATTTTGGCAATTTGCTTTTGGAGCGCTCTCTAATGCCTTAAACGAAAATTGTGTTTTTAATTTATTGAAGATTAAGGTTACATCTAGAATTGGCTTTAGAAGGGATGAGAATCTAATTATTTTCGTTTCTTAGACAGGGATTTAAAAACAAAGGACAGAAACAGCATTCTTACAGGGAGAGAAGTTAGGTAAAACCGTCGCGCTGGCGGTGAGAGAGTCGCTGCACTTCGGCATGGTTTGGCGTCCACTTCAGATTCGGGTTATCTGAAACTTGTGGAGTTTAGTTGCTCCGAAATGTGGGTTCTATATATTACTAAACTGCACCAGGGTGAAACAGTGCCGCCAGCGCCGAGTATGAAGAGCATCTCAACTATATTGTTGATTAAATGGTTCGGTCTGTTCAGGGTAATGGTCCTCTCAAATCAGTGAACCCGTTCCACCAGGCAGAAGTGGCTCTCCTTGTAGGGATTAAAATTTGTAATACCAGGAATAAAAACAATGTTTTTTGTGTTTTTTTTACCGACTACACATTTTACCACAATTTGCTGAAAATCGTTTAATTTGGCACAAATGAATCGTGCCACAGTCAATGCGGTCAGAATTATTTTTTTAACGTTCGATGAAACTGTTGCCCAAATAAATATAATTCTTCTTTTTCAGAATTAAGTTCGCAGTCAGATTGTAACCCTGATGGCGAAAGTAAAATTAGTATTTTTCATTGCGGACCTTCTAATGTTCCTGATGGAAATTATTCTACTGCCACCGTGCCTCCTCCTGAGGAACCTGCTCTTCGTACCAGGTGCAGATCTCTTGAGGAGCCTGCTGTTCGTGTTAGTTCAAAATTTCGAAATGCCAGACCAGCTACTTTTCAACGCATTTATGGTTCTATACATAGATGTGGACAACTTGAAAGAATTCGTGTTAGTCCCCGCCGAAATCGGAACATATTATTTGAACTTCGAAGATACACATTTCCGGCTGATAAAGCAATTCAATTGAGATTTGGAAATATTCCTAATGGCTATGAGCCAGTGCCCACCCAAGAAAAAATTGTGTTATCAACATTCGGTGGTGATGTTGTTGCAATATTGGAGGAAACTAATTGCCTCGTTGCAATATATAATCGACGTAGAGTACGGGCTAAAATAAACATGTGCACTGGCACGGTTACAAAAATGGAACCAGAAGAAGTGAGCGCCTGTCCAGTAGGTAGACGCATTCCAATCTCAG
The DNA here is from genome assembly GCF_010883055.1 of Belonocnema kinseyi. Classification (NCBI taxonomy): domain Eukaryota; kingdom Metazoa; phylum Arthropoda; class Insecta; order Hymenoptera; family Cynipidae; genus Belonocnema; species Belonocnema kinseyi. Next base: position 32,738,868 of record NC_046657.1, read on the forward strand.
CTAATTACGTATTGTTACGTGCCTGCCTCGATTTGAATCAGTGAAATCGTCACTATATTTGACCAATTAGCGTTATGTCGCCATATGCTTGTGCTTCATAAGAGAAAAAAAATTATATGATCTACGTAGTTCTGCTGTATAACGAAAAATAAATTATATGTCATTTGCCATTGTCATTATTTTCAGGTAATTATCGGCATCGCAAAATAACCTGTACGGAAAATGACACTCACTACGTTTTTTCGTAGAACAGAAGAGTTATCTACGGAGCCTGCACCGCGAGAAACTGTCACTGATTAAAACAGTGACGCTTATCTTGCTGACGTTTACAGTACTTTTTCACTGATTTGCAAAAACCGACTTATAGTAAAATGACATGTATTTCAAAACTAACGATACATTGATACAAAGTATCGTTTAATTTCGTTTAATTTATAAATCTTTTATTCGACAGATGTTTGAAAGGAAATACAATGCACTTTTCCTTCCTTAATTATTATTTTAAAATTCCCGAGGCTGTAATAATATTATAATTTTTCATTCTGGATTGATTTTGTGTTTACTAATATTCTTAATTTAATTATGACTGAATTTCGATGATTTTTGCAAAAAGATCTTAAACTTAATAAAAATTATATTAATTTTTCATAATAGTTATGTCACATTTTAAACTTATCTCAGTTAGAGGTCTAAATGAGGTATCTTACATCAGGAACGCCAAAAATTTACCGGTAAGTTCTCAATCGACTTTATTCTCGACAATCTACAAGAATGAAGATTTTTCACCAAAATAAATGTAAACTTTTGAGCTACAATTGTTTTCAACGCACCTATGTTAAGTTTTATTAACTGAGGGGATATTTTTTAATTCATCAAACAGGTATTAGCGAGTTCCTTCATTGCTTTATTCACTTGAAAAACAAGTCAGATTATAAAAATTGCTTACAATTGTGATTGGATTTGCATAAGCCTATTATAATATATAATTATGCGTAACCAGGTGTGAACAGGCCTTCTAAAGAACCAGCTGAATTGTTATCTGTATATTTCAATTATAATACGATTCACTTTACAATGCGTTATTCGTAAATCTCTTAATTTAAAATTTCTTCATTTTAAATATTTATTTTTGGGCTTACGTTTTTAATTTATAGAAATTTAAAATAAAGTCCAAAGCTTTTCAGTGATGTTTTATCTATTTTTAATGAACATAATTTAACTTCTAACTATCGAAGTTTTCAGTTTCAAAATGTTAATGTTTTAATTTTCAATGTTTCTAACTTGAAATTTTGGAAAATGATAAAATTTTGAAAATTTGAAAGTTGATTGATTGATTCTTCAATTTAGAGCATTGAAAATAATAATGTGGATTTTTATTTTTGGAATTCAATCCGAACCTTCGAACTATCATTTATGAAAGTTAAATAAATAAAAAATAAATTAGATCATCTAACTGATCTTTGGGGAAAAGTTTAAGTATTTAATTTATTTGGTTTCAGTAAGAATGTCGTTTTCGCTCCTCTCTGAGAGCTGAGCTGAAGTTTATTCTTAGAATATTTGTGATGCTCAATATTCAACATAGCTACATCATTATCATTGGCTTTTTTAAGTAAAACGCTTAATACTATTTGTTCCTGTTACTTATCTAATGATTTATTAATCATGTGATTAATGATATTATTACTAACAGGCTTTGTGCAGATATCTGGCGATGTAGTTTTATCGTCCATAGATTGGATTTCACTATAAAAACCATTTTTCACATAAATTATTACTGTCCTTTTCATGTGACCTCAATATTTTTGCATCTTGTTAAGAGGTTTGCACCTTGCTGTTGTACACACTGTAACGGGGTTTTCTCAATTGGTCTTGGTTCTCATTGTTAACCACGACCTGGTTTTCGACCCACCAACAACCCACACAGTTCATTGATTATTTTTTAAAGGCGCCAGAGAGGGTTACCGTACCCGAGCCCCGTTGGTTCTATTCATGTCACAACTGGTAGGTCGACCAGCCCACTAACACAAGTCAGAAAAAGGGATGGGTTCACGTGAGTGAGAAATAATTTGATGAAAGCAGTTAGCACGAACACATCTGTCTCTTTAAATTCACGTAAAACACATTTTATTAATCCAACTAACTTAACAGAAAAACCTAACCTAAATAATCGTATTGCCTACATGTGCGTTAAATTAGGTTCTTAAAGGCAATCTGCCGGAGACTATCAATCGAACCCTCCCTATTAGTTACATAGAAATTTTTAATATTACCGAGTATTAACATAGAAAATTTGCATATTCCCTAGTAGTGAAATAGAAAATTTTAATACCATCGTGGACAGAAACGGCAGACCGATACTTCAGAGACACACACGGAGGTTCAAAATGGCCACTCGAGTTTGCACTACGTCGTCCAAAGTCCATCGTTGCGGGGTCACACCTTCGGTGCCCGCCACAACTAGGCTGAAGTCGGGCCTTGATTCGGGCTTTCCTCAATCTCCAGATATTGAAAGGGTCTCGAACGTTTTCAAGATTAGCTGCCAAAAGAATTACCATTAACTCGTAACCCTTGTTCCCGATCCCCCTATCGTGGCTAGCCCATTGCTGTCTTTTCGTCCAACCTTTTTTTAACGTTCGTCCCTCTTGCCACCTCTCTAACCTCTGCTTTTTCCAGGTGGATCACGCTACCGCCAAGCCATGAACGCGATTGACGAGTTTTGCCTCCCCTCGTATTTCTTTCCGTTCCTTTCCTGTCGGACACCAGGATTTCAGTATCGTGGCCGTTGATTGGTTATTTGGAATGGTAAAAGATTACTTGGTGGTTTCTGCCAATGCGTGTCTCCGTACCTTTCCTGCTTGCTTATTGGGTCCGTCTCCTAGGCCTTTGTCATTGCAGGGTCGCCTCATGTGACGGCTTGCGTATTGCTGTCGATTAAACTCGTTGATTTTATAATCTCAGTCGATAAAGAAGAAACTTTCTTTATCGTTGGATACGAGTTAATTTAAATTCGTATAAAAAATTAATAATTGTTTTATGAAATTGCTTATTAAAGTTATATAGGGTGTTAGTATAAATTCTTCAACATTCTCTCTCTCTTCTTCTTTAATTTTAGGATAAAATAATTTGCTTAATATACCTAATAAGACAAAATAGTATACATGAAAATGTAGCCTTATTAAGAGTCACGTACGCCGGGGCCTACGTGGTCACCTTAATACGTTACGGCATTCGTTAGCGGGCTCCTATTGGTCAGGCTCAACGTCAAGGTTTTGCACTTGACTCCCCTACTCTAATGCTACCCTTGCACGTTATTCAAAAATGCAAGGTTATAAATATATGTGACTCGGGGAGGAACGGCAGATATCCTTGAATCATTGATATTCATTGAACTCGCGTCACTCGAGACCTTAAATATTAAATATTTGATATAGAAAGTAGAATTTAAAATGCATTAGTTCCGCGTAACTTAGTGTAGTCGTCGAATCTAGTTTATATGTAACATTAAGAAAAGTTAGATATAGAATTTAATAATAATAATAATAATAATAAAAAGTTTATATTAACTGTTGTGTGTGTGTGTCCCATGGATTAATGTGCAAAGTTAGTGAATAAAGTTATTCATTTAAAATGACATTTTAACTTGTGAGATTCTTAATTTCATCACCTGTG
>NC_046657.1:32742636-32743881 GCF_010883055.1 Belonocnema kinseyi
AAATTTATAAATCTCACAAGGAGGATTATAATCATCCTAAATAATAAAAATCAAGTGTAATGACATTTTATTTTTGAGAATTAAAATTTTTATTATTTTTTTAAAAATACATAATTGCGATACAATGAGTAATTAAATAAATAGGAAAACAGGTACAATCGACTGATATTAAGTTTTCAATATTACACCTTGAGTACTGACTGAAACTAAAATGCCTGTTACACGACGAGCTGGAAGGGTCACCAAGCGTGGTGAACTTATAGCCAAAAAACAAAAGGTGATCAGAGTTAATACTGATACCCCAAGTGTTAGAAGCGTAGCAAGCGAAACAAACTTTGATAATATCGTTCCTGGAGATAATAATGGTATCGCAAGAGCCCCATTGAATGAAATTGTATCTACTTTAAATCGTTCAGTAGGAACAATGAGTTTGACAGGCGGGAATGATTTGTGGAATGGTGGCGAACGCAGTGTCGCGGTTCCCGTTCAAACTTACCCGCAAATAAGTCCCTTCATTACTTTAGCTAGTACCCCTGATCCTTCGAAGGTTTCTAAAGTAGTACGAGACATTATTCCCCAATTTGAAGGAAGAAATAAGACAGTCAAAATGTTCGTAGAACACTGCCGAGCTGCCATGTCCATGATCCGTCCTTTAGAAATGCCTTATTTGACAATGTTAATTAGGACAAAAATTACCGGTAAAGCTCGAATCCATATTCAGGATCGTATTAATATGAGGTTAGAAGAAATTTTAAAAATATTAGAGCAAATATATTCTCCTCAAGAAGACTCAAGTCAATTATTACAAGACTTGACTAATGTTAAAAGACAGTCTAAAGAATCCATTCCTGAATACGGAGCTCGATTGAATCAGATTTTGAATAAGTTAACGTCTCAAATAATGGAGAATACTCCAAATGAAAAAGCTGTAGGAATTTGTGAAGCTTATCGAGCGATTTCGGTTGGGAATTTTCTCCGCGGCCTTGATAAAGATGTTTATTCGCAAATTAAGGACAAAGATATTGCCACTTTAGAAAATGCTATTGCTCTTGCGAACCAAGCCGATCTCCAGTGGAAAAGTTGGAATAGAATTCATAAGAACGATGAAATTAAAATTTCAGAAAATTTAGGAAAATCCGAACCTACCGAAATTCCCAATAGGCGAGTCACATATATTGAAGGTAGAACCGAACAAAAATTTAATAATGAACAAGCACGAAGACCCGTACAATGTTATGGATGCAA
>NC_046657.1:32743981-32757016 GCF_010883055.1 Belonocnema kinseyi
ACGATATCGTTTATAAACCAGGTAAAATTAATAGCAATGCAGATGCCTTATGCAGGAACCCTCATAATTTAGAGGAGAAAGAAGGCTCTCTCCCTGTAATGTGGATGGATGATCATGTTTTGCGTACGCGAACTCCTACCATGCTCGTCTATTATCAGAACAGGATGAAGAGAGTCCTGAAATGGAAGCTTGTGTACAAGCATTATTAGGAAGGATTTTTCTGAGTAGGATGAACCCCAACGCAGGCAAGATAATGCTGCCGTATGTTGCATAGCCGCTGGTTGAGGTAGTGGCCGGCCGGTGCTGCCTCTTGTTACTTGCTTTGAACCACTGTGCCCTGTCGATTGCGTTTCACCCTCTCGCCCTGTTTCTGCTGTGGCTGGCAGGCTGTCGACTGTCCGTATCGCCTGATCGTTGTTTACAAACTGTCACTTGTTTCTTGCGTTGACTTCTGGTAATGTCTTCCCAATAGCTTTTTATCGAGTGTGATGTGTTGTTGGAATTCATGCTTGTTGTCGCCTTTGGTAATGTTCATCGAACTTCTGCTTCTCGGTAAAGCTTTGACACAAACCCCGTACTTTTTGCGAATGTCATGCTGCAATAATTTTATCACTAACTTGGACAGGAGTCCTCTGAAATTTTGGGTGATGGTGGAATATAGTAATAATAAAAAAATATAACTTCTTCTACACAATAACCTAGGCTCAGATCTCGGCTCGACGGTAAGTTTGTTTAATCCGCTCGTGGGGGCTGCTCTATCTTTACTTTATGTTCAGCAAGTTCCACATATAGCAAGAGGAAAACGCTCATTACTGATAGAAAACTTTTTATTTACACACATTTTTATTAGTCCACATAATCTCGAATTTATAAGAAATTTTGCGAGGCTGGCTTTGCCGAAAATAATCTTCCTCACACTTGTTGCACTCAGTTTTTGTCGGTTTTGTTCATGGACATTTGTACTGTTGAAAGTTAACATTGTTGTGTAGAGGCAGAGGTAACAGAACTTCACAGGCGTCGCTTGATATCCACTAGTTAGAATCTGTTTAATTTGGAAAGAGGCACTATTTTACTTTCAAGTTTTGTTGACGTTATATCATTTACTAATTAGTCTCTCTATTTTTTACATCGGTAAATGGTCCATGAATTTATAAAAATTTTGGTCACCTTCTTTTGTTATATTACATAAATGCATTCAATTCGATGGATAACATTGTTGCGTGCTGTTTTTCTTCTAGAAAGGTTGAACAAAATTTTGATCAATAATTAAAAGAATTGGAAAAACTTAACAAGGCTACAGAAATTTCAGAAACAATGAAAATTCATTACGCAAGCTTATATGGCATATGATTTATAATTTAAAATCAGTCATTCGCATTTATGCTTTCGCCGAAAATGAGCTATAAAGTTTGCAAACTAAAATGTACGTTCGCTCATAACACGCGAACACACGAGCGGAAAAAAAGCTCAATCGCGAAGATTTCACAAATGTGGAATATTATACGGACGAATCTAAAATCACTATAAAGTAGAGAAATGTTCGTTATAAAATAGAAATTTATGCGCAGCCGGTAATTTTATCAGCCTGGGGAATTTTACTATGTACAGTGTGAGTCCTTTTTTTATACACTCTGAATGTAGTGATTTTCAACAAGTCGTATGGATTCATGCAAAGTCATAGAATTAAACCTGTAAGAGACGTCATTCTACACAACATGTGGAAATTTGCTTTCTTGCCTGTAATTTTAATGCATCTAAAGTGACATTCTATATGTGTAAGTTTATACTTTGAAGTGAAATTTTTAAACATATTTTTTACAGTGTATTATTTATTGCTCACACCTTGCGTGCTAATAAGTAGAATAATAAATAAAATTCGCCTACATAATTCTCTAATTAAAGTTTTTATTCCGCTTTCTGTGGCGCATTTTTTGCAACCGATTTAGCAGAAGATTCAATTTTTGGCTTACATCCTAGTGATATTCTTAGTTTCGGAAAGGCAAAAATAGGATAGTCAGTTGGCGCCCATAGCTTGGTGTCTCTTTTCCGTTCGCGACGACTTCGTCGAGGCGAGTGTGCCGGTCGACTCGACTGTAATCCGCGCGTGAAAATAAAAAAGTACTCGTATGTTTTAAACAAAGAGAACGGTTTGGCTCAATTTTTTAAAAGTTTTCTTTAAACATCAAGGAACAACTTTTCGGTGGAAATTTTGCCGACCGCGAATCTTTCCTGCATACTTTTTTCCGTCAATGTATAAGGAAACAATTACTCACGGTAATGATTTTCAATCAGTTACTTTGAAAAGTAATTGATTTCCATACTTTAAAAATCATCTTTTTAATTGTGATTAAAAAACTAAAAAATTTCATTACCAAAATTTCGGAATGAAATTTGAGCGGATCGTCCAACCGCACATTGTCATATTTTTTTTGCAGAGTTAATTTTTTAAGCGTAATTTTGTAAAATTTTTCCGTTCTGCAAACTTTTCGTTCCCGGAAAAATCGCTTCTCTAACACTGCACATTTTGTGACTTTCCTTTCACTGAATTCCCTGTTAATAGTCGAGCCACACTTTTCTCCTCCATTTTTATTTAATCAATAGTTGTTGCTTCATCCGATTGAACGATTTCGAGAACTTCTTTTAATGCAATGTCCCCTTTTTCCAACACTCGCTTTCGCACTTCGGACAAAGAACAATGTTCAAAGACTTAATATTTAATTGAGTCGTCCTTGTCGGTAAATTGACAATATACTGGCGGATGGAGAGTTCTTCGTATGCGTTGCGCAAACGATTCATCTTTTCGTTTCATGTCTCGAAACACATGCCTCTCGTAGGAACCTTGTTTTTTTTAGTTTGAAGTAATTTTTCAAGGCATTCTTTCTGTGCATATATTATATCAGGTAAATCTAAGCAAGCGTGTTGAAGCAGCATGGCCTTCTACCTTGGGGCCTCAGTTATAAATGCTCGCTAAATACAGTTAAAAATCTCGTAGCCATTTTTCTCAGAGAATAAAGACTCCATTTTCATCCTCATACGGTTTTCGAGTCTAGCACACTTTTTTACTATGCTCCTCTTCAAACATAGTATTTGGAATCAGGATATATGCACAATGAAAAGAAACTGCATTCGTATAATACCGTTTATTAATTAGACAATAATAGAAAAAAATTAAAGGGTCAAACAAATTTTCCGAATTTTTAGTGTATTTTCAGAATGCTGTATCTCAGTGAAAAACGGACGTATTAAGGACTTAAGAAAAGCATTTAGATGCTTTAAGTTTGTAGTTTCCAGATCTGTTGGCAAACAAATTTTGGAGCTAAATGTTGATATGCACGTGTACCGATCCTCCCGGACCAGCTCTGTCGCCATCTTTCCTTTCTTTCCCGAGCACGCAATGCTGCTAAACTTAAGTAACTAACTGTATACACTAAAGAGAGATCGAATCTTTAAATTCGAACTGAAATTTCTTAACCTTATTAAAAAGGCCACCCTGAATTATACTTCTGTGAGTTTGAAGCTGCATAGGGTATAAATAAATTGTTTTTTATTTGTCACGTTCATTTAAGTTTCCTAGATGAATTTGACATTCCCTTTTTAACCACAGGGAAACTATTTTATACCGCCGACTTTGGGGCTGACCTTGGGCCTGAATTAACTCATTGTAGCCCGCTCTGCTTTTGTTTGTTCACGCTTGACTGCTCGCCCGAGTGACAACCGCAGACCCTGCGGCCCCTGCGCAGTTCCTGTTATACCTACCTACCGCGCTTGTGACTTCAATTTTGTAACATCGTAAATATATGACATTGTCCTATGATTTTAACTTGAAATATTTAAAAAACTATAAAAAGAGCAACCGCCTGTTTATTTCGTTAAGTTCCGAAGAGAAAAGTTTCAGGAAACTGTCACTTTATTTCTATGGAGGTTTAAAACTATTGTAATAATTGAAAAGTATTAAAACTGACTTTTTCTCATTAAACGAAAATTGACAAGCTCGACATTTTTCTTTCTGACAGACGTCTTTTTTCATTTGGGACTGTTCTTTTTCCATATTAGAGTGACTTGAAAAGGTAATAATATTATTAAAATGAGGTATGTATTTACTATTGTCTGTTGCTGTCGTGTGATTTTTTGTGTTTTTAGTAGACTAAAGAAAGCGTTCAGCATACTTAAACAATCTATCAAACACAATAAACTTCGAATGTTCCTCTTTTGCGATGTCAGCCGTAACAGTATTAATCAATTCTAAAGTTGGTTTCCGTTTAGTAGATTGATACACACCCTTTCAAACGTTAACAGATTGATACTGTACTCTCCGGACAACATTCTAGCTGTTGCTTGAAACATTCATTGTTTGTTTCACCCTGTGCAGAATTTCTATAATTGGTTCAATAAGAAAGACTCTTACGCATGAATGTATATAGTTACACATGTTGCATCAAACTAAATAATTCGTACAATTGCACGTAAGTTTGTGACTGTATAAGCGATTATATAACATCGCCGTATTTGGCTGTCTTAACGAATGTCACGATTCGACTCTCCATTTATTATCAGATACATTGTGAATCATATTGTTGGACATTTAATGACTGCATTCTGTCTTCAAGGTACAGTAGGACCCGTCGCATCGGGACTCGTCGCATCGAAACTTCTCCACTGACCGCGATAGGTAGGCGCACGCGCGTAAAAATGCAGCAGACTCCACGCGCCGGAAGTCCGTTAGGGCCTTGAACATTTTAAGATACGTCACTACCAGGAGGTGTAGCTAGATTTGTTTCTGTGACTTGCCTGATCGAAAGTGGAAATCAGGTCCGTCCCGACCCGACAAGTCCTGCTGTATCTCCTTCCTGCGTAGAGTTCAAGAATTTTTATTTAATGAATCATCCTTTGGAACATGGCATCTGGCCTGAATCGAAGAAGTTGTGACACAATTTTGCAGTGATTTTAAAAATATTCTACATTTTGAACAACGGGTAAAACTTTTAAACATTCATTATTATATACTGGGACTTCAGCAATTTAATATAATATAATATAAATAATATAAGATATGGAAATCACATCTGAATAAGGACTAAAAATGAAATTTTACAGAATGAACAAAACAAATGTTTTTAATTATCGTTTACAAAGAATTGGTCTACGGAAAAATTCAAATTCTAAAAATGTATTCAGTTTTTGTCTATTTCGCTGTACTATTACCTGTCTATTACCTGTACTATCAACACATATTTTTATGTTAAATTTGGTTATTTTTTGCAGTTTGTAATCTGCCACTAGGACTAAAATGAAATCTTTAGCCTTCAGAAATGGACTTGCAGTTCCTTTTTATTTCTCCTGTTGGAACCACATATGAGTACTCCAAGTATCATTGTTATGCACTTCATTCGAATCAAGTTCAAGATCTCCCACTATATTTTACAAATCTCTTTTGCATGCTGCATGAAGACGCTTTACATACCCAGAGGAACCTCGGACGTCTTGTATGATACGAGTAAAAGTGATCCTATTCTTGATGAATTCTGCTGACAAACTGTCTTTTTTCGGCAGGAACAGGTTTTTGATTTATTTGTTGTTTGATCTCTCGATAAAACATAATAATGTCTTAGATTCCTCCTTTGCTTTCCAAATGTTAAATTCTGTATTTAAAAACTTGCATATAATATATTTCGGTTTTGATTCCCTTGGAATCGAGCAGAAGGTCCTATGAGAAAGCCACTGACCGCGTCCTCGGCTTGCGGATAAAGGGACCCTGTAGCAAAGATTTGTTTAATATGGATCAAATTAATATAAGCTGACGCGGAAAATTGTAAACGTTTGAGAGGAGGCGTAGCAACCGTGCCGAAAACTAAATAGCACCGTGGTGAAGTGTCTTAAACGGCAATCTGAGATACTGGGCCAACTCTCAGAGTATGCAGGCTACGATGCTAAGATGCTAGGATGTACACGTATTAGTTGTGCATTTAAAATTATGATCTGAGATAGCCTGAATGATAGTGTAACATTTTTTCCTTCTGAAAATGTTAATAATCAGTTATTTGATCAGTTCTTAATACAATACTTAATACAAAAGTGCCAACACGAGGACCTTTTAAAAAAAAAATTTTTTTAGAAATTAATATCAAAGAATAAGGCACCATTAATAAATTATGTTACACATTAAAAAAGAGCTAAGCAAAACCCTAAAACCGATACCTTATTTTGTCTTTTGTGTTCATTTATGTTTGTTTTGGTGAAACACAAGCACAGAACATTTTTTTAAATCTACCTTTCTTGGCCTTTTAATTTGAGTTGAAATACTTAAAAGAGTCTTGTCGAAATTAGATCGCTTATTTCCTATTTTTTTTAAATTTCCAATCATTTGGTAGTTAAGTGACATGATAAAAGATTTGAGACAATGGTCTAATCCCATTTTATGACATTTTTTAACGTTTACTGTGATCGAAATCATTTCACAAAAGATTTAGGTTATTTGAGTTAACGCGTCACCGGTCAGTAAAATAAAAAGGTATATATTGTATTTTTTCTACGTAAAACAAGATTTCTTCTTGGGTGTAAAACAGAAATGGCCACGGACTGACGAAATAACGTCATAGACCATCATCCCGCAGTACTAAAAATTAAATGATCGTCGCTCGTATGCTCTTTGGAGATTTGACAGTAATATACGTGTCAATTATCGTAATGTAGATGAGAAATTTGGTCATTAGTACATTAGCTGGGAAATCTCGGAAAATCTTGTCAAAAAATGTAAAATATGGATATGATAGTTGCACGTATGCCGAGATTAGTAGTAGAAAGTTAACGAAAAAACAATCCGACAAAAAATGATCGGGATACGTGTAAGGTGGTCCACTAGGGGTGAAATATACCCGTTTTGTTATACAAAAACGTAAACCTTTTTAATTATAGCAACACGTATGCCTCCACATGATTTTGATGATTTTTGACGTACAATGCATACATGCCAAACGGCATACCGATCGGTTGGTCCAAAGTAATTCCTACCCTCAAATACATATGTCAAAAATTGCGTATTCTTTTTAATGATCGTTGCTCAAAGAAAATAACTTTAAAATGAAGTTTACGTATTAAAAAAAACCATTTATAAAAAGGCATACGATTATCTTAGCCTTTAATCTAAAAAATTAACAAAGAAGTTGTCAAAATTTTTAGGTTACTTTTCGACTATTTTAGCACGTATGCCGTTATGTCTATGGCTTAACAAATATAAAATAAGATGTATTTTAAAAAGGCGAACGGCTATCTTAGTCCCTAATCTAAAACATTTACATTGAAGTTATCAAAAATTTGGAGGTTACTTCTCGACGATTGTTGCACTATGCCGTTATGGCTATAGCTTGATAATTATAAAATAAGATGTATTTTAAAAAGGCATAGGGTTATCTTAGTCCCTAACTTAAACAATTTACATTAAAGTTGTCAAAATTTGTAGGTTACTTTTCAATGATCGTTGCACGTATGCCGTTATGTCTATCGTTTGATAATCATGTCATAAGATATACTTTTAAAAAGCATACGGTTATATTAGTCCCGAACTTCAAAAATAAAAATTAAAGTTGTCGAAATTTTATCAAAAGTATATATTTTTCGATTTATTTACTCCGAAATTCATAGCATTTGCTGTTTAAAAAACTTCAATTGGGAATGGCTACGCTGCAATACGCCACCTGGCGACGAAAATACGAACCAGAATGAATAGGGACAATTTTAAAGATGCATTTTAATTTGTGCATAAGAGTGTTTTAACGATTTTTTTTGGAGTTTAAAGTATTTAGTGGATAATAATAACACAGCCACACAAAAAAAAGTGTGCGGATTTGGTAACAAGACACACGTATTCCTATGTATTTTGGGGCGCTGAATTCAAATTCGGTATCAAAAATCACCCATCACGTCATGGTTAAGCCATAAACTCAAAAAATGACGAAAAATCATGCGCTGAGGCAAATAAATTTCAAAATAATGCCAGTGATGCAAATTTTCACTTCAAAAACTTGTTGACAACTGTGAAGGATCAACCCTTGCCTGATATTAACTTACTTAACATAACTTTACCCAACAGAACATGACCTCACCTAACCTGAATTAACAGAAATTTATTGAACTACACGTAAAGCTCTGGAAACATATTTTCCCAGTAGCAAATGTGTGCAACATCGAATGCGTCAACTCGAGCCTAACCTAGAAATAAATATAACCTAGCCTAACCTAACCACACCTAACCTCACGAAACACAATTAAACTGATTGGTTTGTCCCGTTCTGTTTGCGGTACAGTTTCATTCAGCTTCGGCTTAACCTACATAGAGGTTGAACCTATCATAACCTAACAAAACCTGACCTAACCTAAACGATTACGCTGGTAACCCAGTTCTTGCGTACTTTCATATTTTGACATTAATAGCAGTAAATGTCTGGAGTTTCGTAACCGCTTGTTGCTAGCATTATTCGCCTGTGTCTGTAACCAGGGCACCTCAACGTGGTGACAGTGGGCAACGGATCCACATTGGCTGAGTCCCTGGGTAAACGGCGTTCATGCCGTCATGGAAGACACAGGTAAAAAAAGTATTACGATGCAGGGAAAACCCCCCGTATCGGCGCCTGGTCAGGGTGGGAAAGCGGGCCCTCCGACGTCGTCATCATGCAACCGTAGCTCTTCATCAATGGATCACTTGCTTGGTGTAGAGTCTCATGCTACAAGGAAAAAAACCGCGAGCATTTCTCAATCGCATGCCTGCAAGAATAGCTCAGATTCATTCTGTTATGAAATTGAAGGTTCCAGTATTAGCGTCGCAACTAGAACTGAATGATTTTATTAGATATCTTGGATTATCGAAAGACGGCGCTGAATTTGGCGCTTCATTTCTAAAAAGAAGAAATCTTCTAGGGTCAGAGAAAAAAGTTTCATTCTATCGCGACAGGGACTAATGACGTTAATGGACTAATGAACCGCTTGAAGAAAAATGTTTAACGAGAGAGCCATGCTTTATATGCCTGTGGAATAGCAGAGATCGAGCAAATCATTATAGCAAAAAACATTGGCCTTTAAGAGATTCATTCAAACCTGGTTCTCATAATATCATCAACCAAAGCCTCGCTGATCCAGAAAAAATTTTACTACCACCCCTCCACCTAACGCTAGGGCACATGAAGCAGTTTGTCAAGGCGTTAGACAAAGATGGACAATGCTATAAGTATATACCCCTTAAATTCCCTAATGTTTCAGACGCTAAATTGAGAAAAAGGTGTCTTTGATGGACCACAGATTCGAATATTGACAAGAGATACTAATTACGTGAGCGACATGACGAAAATTGAAATGGACGCTTGGGAAAGTTTTAAAGCAGTAAACACAAATTTCCTCGGTAACAAAAAAAGTCCAGACTACGAGAATATTGTTGCGAAAATGATAAGAAACTACAAAAAGTTAGGCTGCTTGATGAGTTTGAAACTTCACTTTCTAAATTCCCATCTGGATAAATTTCCAGAAAATGTTGGTGATTTCAGCGAACAACAAGGGGAACGTTTTCATCAAGACATAAAAGTGATGGAACAACGATATCAGAGTAGATGGGACGAGGTCAAGATGGCTGCTTTTTGCTGGATGTTGAAAAGGGAAACGAATGTAGGTCTTAAACGTAAGCGTAATTCTTTGCATCGTTCCTTCGAAGAAAAAAGGAAACGTTATAGCAGGCAGAAAATAGACTGAAGTAGGTCTGTAAATCAATTTAATTACGATAAAAAGCAAGACAAAATGTAAACATGAAAGGTAGTATAAATATATCCCTTAAGTTTAAGAAAAGCATAGAGAAAAAAATTTTGAATAAAACTCTTATTCATTTGCATGTTTAAGTTACAGTTCTGCATATTAATTGATACAAACATTGTTAGGTAAATTGAAATGGGGTCAATTCTACTTGTAGTTCTAAATTTCTTCAAATGAGTAATGTGCGTCTGAATTTGTAACCACCTGCAGTACAATGAAATGAATTTTATTGTGTTACAACGTGAACACTTAAGTTAAGTTGTGTAGCGTTAAGCAAAATTTCGTTAGGTTCTGTTAAGTTAGATTCATTTGTAGGTTAAAATCGAGTTAACCTATTAAATATAGCACACATTTAAGACTGAGAACCGTACGGAACAACACAATGAGTTTAATTGTGTTACGTGAAGTTAAGTTAGGTTAGGTTAGGTTTTTTTAGGTTAGGATAGGTTTGACCTCTTTGCAGGTTAAGCTCAAGCTGATTCAAACACTCAATAAATTTCTGTTAATTCAGGTTAGGTGAGGTCAGGTTCTGTTGGGTAAAGTTATGTTAAATAAGTTGAAATCAGGCAAGGGTTGATCCTTCACAGTTGTCGACATGTTTTTGAAGTGAAAATTTGCATCACTGGCCCAAAATCCATAGGAATACGTGTGTCTTGTTACCAGATCCGCACACTTTTTTGTGTGACTGTGTAATAGGTCTTCATTGTAAACAAAGGGTTTTAGATGGAATTTACAAATTACACAAGAAAAAAACACATTTTCTACAAACATATTTTTCTATAAAAAAAATTCTTCTTCTATTTATCGGGATTTTTAAAGATTATAAACTTCAATGGAAATATTTTGTAGAAAAAATTGAACTCAAGGTATATTTTTATTAATTCATACAAGAAATAATTATTAAATAGAAATATCATTTGAAAAGTCAGGTTCGGATTCGTATCTAAATTAAAATCCCGTGTAGAAATTCAAATAGGGAACTAGTCTGGTTCCCGACCATGCGACCCCACTTAAAATCGGGGGCTAGTCGGGGCATCTGACTACCCCCCGACCAGTAGCGTCACGGTATATTGGTCGGGGCTAGTCAGGTGACCCGACTTAGCCTAGTCGGGGCCTGATCAGGTACTAGTAGGGGTCATATGATAATACATCCGTGTAAAATATGACCCAAACTCCCCAAAATTTGTGGAACATTCCCTAAAAGTTTGTTAAAATACTTATTATTTACGGAAATCTCCATAACCTTAATATATAAATTAATTTTTAAAAAAACTTTAGTTGGAACGCAGCAATGGAAGAGCTTCACTCTGAAGGAACCGCCATGTTTGTCACAGTAGTCTCTGCTAGAGGTAATTATGCTTCGTTACGTGTGGACTGCTGTCTTTAAACACTCGAAGCGTCATTTCCGTTGCGCGAGAGGCGGCACGTCGCGCCCTTGCGGATTTTCATTAAAGCTACCAGTCCAGAACCGCAAGACTCAAATGAAGGTGGTAGCAAAATCTGAACTGTACCGTGCTTAATAGTTTACTACTAGTATACTGCTCTTCACTGATTAATCAAAAAATTTTCTCTTTCCAATTTCAACTACATGAAGGATTAGACTTTGTTTAAGTATGGCAAACCTTTCAGATCAATTTAAAACTTAGCATCTGTACAAGTTTAGAGTCTTATGACTTTCGGCAGACTTTTCACCTACATCAGAGCCCCATTAGCTCCCGACCAGAGTCAGAAGATTACCCGCACGGAAATTAGTGAACAAAAAGTCCCTATTAGCCCTTGACCAACCACCGACCTGGCCCCGACTGAAATTTTGACAACAAAAAGCCCTACTAGTCCCCGACTGGGCACTTTGTCAAAATTAATAACCCGACTAGCCCCCGATTAGTGCCCGACTTGTAATGGGGCCAAATGGGGTTATTTCCACACGGGATCTTCTATTATTCGTAGTTTTGTCATAATCTGGATAAAATATGACGATACATACATTGACTAAAGTATAGTTAAGCTTACAATGCATTCAAATTCACATGATACAATGCAATAATTGTTTTTGTTTTTAAACATAAATCACCAAAGCGTGTTTTTTTTAATGTAAAAGATGGAAATTCTATCTAAAAGTATTTGTTTTTGATGAAGATTTATTCTTACTATTGAATCGTTGTTTTATAAATCACAAAACGATCGTAAACCCACTCTTATGCAAAAACTAAAATAAATAGCTGGCTACTGGTTCCTGTTTTCAGCGCAAGGTGGCGAAATGGTAGACCACCTTTCCCAATAGTATAGTGTCTGTGTACATGTGTATAATAGCGCACACGGATAGCATCGACCATTTGTTTAACGCAGAATTTTCGGAGTAGCAGTTTCCGATTATTTTTGCGCACAGTAACGGTGTCGTCAGTAAAGCAAAGTGTTCTTATGCGTTAAATTTATTAAATAAAAAATGTTTAATATTAAAATAAAACATTTTTAGGAGTACAAACATCACAGTAATACAAGATGATGAATTTTAAATGTAGATGAATTTTATTTTTGCATTAAATTAAGCAAGTCACTTAATTTCCACCAGAAATGGAACTTAAGTGCAGTGTCTCATATCTGATATGCGAGTAATATCATAATTAACTGACAAGTATGTTGAGTTTGGGAGCTGACAGTAGCCAATATGGCGTCGATAGTGCTGGATAGTATCGATCAACCCTGAACTCATGGTAGTCGGTTTGTCAAAGTTTCCTATTTTGATATACGTACTCAGATCTATGACGGATTTTGATTGTGAATAGAGTAATCGTACATATGTGATAAAAAAAACATAGATAAGGATTGAAGATTCACGTTCTGTACCTAATAACTGAACGATAGCGCATAAATTTTATGAATTTTAACAATCAGCTGACTTAAATTAACCTATAAGTTTCATTTTACACGCACGCGTTGACCGAAAGTTAACAATCTACGTTTCGAGACCCCCTGAATCCGAAAATCAGGTTTTTACGACGGACGAGTTCGTTAACCAGCAAATTTTTATAAAATTAAAAGTGTGAGCGCATTTTAAACATTTTGGACCACTTTTTTCTGAATTTGAAAATTCTATTTACGGATATTTATAGTACCAGGTGTATACATGTGAAACCGGTATTGCCGTCTAGCGGCCAGTAAGCACACTTGTAGGCACTGTCGGAACTTACCATTTGTGCTAATTGGCGTATTGTCATCTGTCAACAATATCCAATACCAAACATTTCA
>NC_046657.1:32757116-32809152 GCF_010883055.1 Belonocnema kinseyi
GGGCGCATACTTTGAATAAAATATTTGTTATCATTCTCTTGAAATAAATGTGTTTTTTTCTTGAAAAAATACCGGTTTCATATGTATACACCTGGTATTAAGAAGGACAAACAATTTATTCAAATGACTTTTTTTGATAAAAAAAAAAATTCTCAGATTTATAACATTTTCAATTTTTTTTAAATCAAACGCAAATCAAAATCTTCGGCCAAAAAACGCTCGATATCCAAAAAGTCAAGAGTAGAAAAAAATTGCTTTTTGAAAGCCCTACAAGATTATCATAAAAAATTTTTGAATTTTCTTGAAAAATCGAAAATGCAAATTTTGATTGCACAAAAAATGAATAGAAAATCCAAAATTCCATTTTGTGGTCAAACTTTGCAGGATACGAAGAAATATGAATAAACCAAAATTGTTATCCCGAAAATGATCTATAATTTCGTCAAAAATCACTTCTTGATAGAACGCGTACTATTTGTTTTATTTGTGAAAAATAAAAATGAAAATAAAATAATAAAATAAAAAAATGTGTGGCAAAATGACGAAAGTTACGAGAAAAAAAAAGATTCAACAAAACCTGTTTCCAATGTCTGTCGAAAATCGAGCCCGCAGCGCGAGTCCCAAGATGAGAATGTGTACCTCAAAGCTTACAGAGCGTTGAGAAACCTAAATTTGACCATACTTAATTATGTTGACAATTCAGAATATCAAGAAACATAAAAATACTGCCATATAAAAGAGTTCTTTTTGATAAAGTTTTATTCAAGCATCACAAATGCAAAGAATAAATATCCGAGCGCGAAGCGCGAGGTGTAATTATGTCTGAGTGCGCGATGAGCATGTGCCCGCGAGGCGGGCAGATTTTTAGAAATAAAATTATCGAATAAGAAAACATAACGGCATACTGTGTAATTTTAACACATTCGACTTTTATTCGACTATTATGAAAAGTCGTAATTGCAGAGGTGACAAATATTAATAAACCTCTGATGAAAAGGCGCACCAAAGCTTGAGAATATAAGATTGAATAAATTAAGTTGATTTAAATTAGAAGAATTTAAAAAGATGGGGGAGTGGGTTAATGCATAATGCTTTGATAAATTTGGTTTATATTCAATATTTTAGTTTTTTAATTTATTGAAGACATAAGGGCATACGTGCAACGAACGTCGAAAAGTAACTTGCAAATGTTGACCACTTTAATGTAAATTCTTGAGGTCAGGGACTAAGATAACCGTGTGCCGCTTTGAAATACATCTTATTTTATAATTATCAAGCTATACCCATAACGGCATACGTGCAATAATCGTCGAAAAGTAACCTACAAATTTTGACAACTTCTTGTTTAATTTTTTAGTTTAGGGACTAAGATAATCGTATGCCTTTTTAGAAATGTTTTTTTTAATACGTAAACTTCATTTCAAAGTTATTTTCTTTGAGCAACAATCATTAAAAAGAATACGCAATTTTTGACATATGTATTTGAGGGTAGGAATTACTTTGGACCAAACGATCGGTATAAATCATTAAAAATCATCAAAATTATGTGGAGGCATACGTTCTGCTATCATTAAAAAGGTATTACGTTTTTGTACAATAAAAGGGGTCTATTTCACCCCTAATTAACCACCGCACACGTATGCCGATTATTTTTTGCCGGATTATTTTTTCGTTAACTTTCTTTTACTAATCTCGGCATATGTGCAACTATCATTTCAATATTTCACATTTTTTTATGAGATTTTCCACCTAATTTACTGATGCCCAATTTTCCCATCTACATTACGATAATTGACGCGTATATTACTGTCAAATCTCCGAAGGGTATACGAGCGACGATAATTAAATTTTGAGTACCGCGGGCTCACGGTCTACCAACGCAGCTACTCTGTTCAGTGTCTCCGGAATATGGAATTTTTCGGACCCCACCACTCTCCCATCAGGACGAAACAAATTCAAACGTAGCGTGTCGGTGAGTCGGCTCTGTTACATGTGCGTAGGTCAGCCTCGTGTAGAGCCGAAAATGTACGAGCAGGAAACCGAACTCTCCCGACTTCATGAATGACGATCTAGCTGCTCCTCAAACTTATTCTGGTTTTGAAATCCCGACTGATCTTAGAATCATTAGACTCATTGCGAAAAGGGAAATATAATTCACTTAATGTAAATAGATATAGGAGACAAGATCTCTGGGCCTTAAATGTTTCAAATTTAGTGCTGCATATCAGTGTCTTTAGAACGTGGGATTTGTCGGCCCCCACCACTTTTCCATCCGGAAGCGACACATTCAAATGTAACGTATCGGTGAGTTGGCTCTGTTGAATGCTGCGAAGCCTAGCCTCGTGTAAAGCCGAAAATGCACGAGAAGGAACCCGCGTTCTCCCGTCCTCAAGAATGACGATCTAGCTGCATTCAGGTTTTGAAATCCCGAGTTACCTTAGAACCATTAAGCTTATTGCGAAGAGGCAAATATAATTGACTTTATGTAAATAGATATAGGAGACAAGACTTCTGGGTCTAAAATGTTTCAAATTTTGTTCTGCGTGCCTTAGTCATATTTTTAGTAAACAATTGATTTTTAACAAATAAAAAACAAATTTTCGACAAAATAGTTAAATTTTCAACCCAAGAAATTACTTTAAAAAATACATTTTTTAACTTAAACATTGTAGTTTACACTGAAGTTTGCAGTTAAAAAAATGAATTTTTAAACCCAAATAAATGCGAATTTTCAACAAAGGAAATTTATTTTTATCTAAAACAAATGAATTTTTAATGAAGAATAATTTGCCAACAAGGATGAAAAATTTATAACTAAAAAGACAATTTTTCAAGAAAAAAAGTGTCAACAAAATTGTTAAATTTTCATGTATAGAAATGAATTTTAAACTTTCACATGATTATTAGAAAAATAATTCTGTTTTTCTAATCTTGTCAGACCTTTCAATCTCTAATCTTTAAAAATTATTCAAATTTTTCCTGATTTTTTTTTTAATTTTGCAAATTTAAAAAAAATGCCTTTAAAGTTTTTCATATGCTTTGAAAATATTTGAAATCATTTTCAATGTTTTGAAATGTTAAAAAATAATCTTTTCAAATTAATAGTTGGAAATAAAAAATTATGTTAATTATTCCTTTAAAAATCTTTACAAGTTTTAATTATTTTTGAATCGTATCAAAATTTTTGAATATCTCTTAAACTTATTCAAATTTGAAAGAATTATGTTCCTTAATTTTTCTTAAGTTAAGTAATATGGAAAAATTACAACATTTTTCTTAAAAATATTTTACATACTTTTTGGAAATTTTAGGAAATAATAAAAAAAAATTTTAATCTTTTTTCAATTTTCTGTTAAAATTCATTCCAAAACAATTATTTATATTATTTCCCAAAGAGTTTCTTTCATTATCTTTCATTATCTGAAAGTCCTTCGTTTATCGACTTTTATTATTATTTTTTCATCTTACATACATATCTATTATATATTATCAAAATATAATATAAAAGTCTTAAATGTTAAGTGTATTTAAATACTACAATTTTTAATGTTTCCAAAATTTTAGAAATAATTTAACAAATTTTATGTGTAATTAAAGTAAACTTTTTTAAAATCTCATTCAACTTATTCCAATTCGAAATTTTAATTTTAAAGACTGATAATCGTACACAATTTCCAGACGCATCTTTCTCATTCTTCTACAAGAATTTTTAGGTTTTTCAGTCTTTTAAATCAGTTTATCCTACGTTCCTAAAACTTCTCTGAAGTTTAAATTCGTTTTTAAGCTCATCAATTCTACTCAATATTTATTGAATTTATTCGATTATTTACATTTTTTAAAATTTGTAATGTTATCGAATTAAAAAATGTTGATTTTAAAAACTTATACACTCTTTTTCGAAATTTTAGGAAATTTTTTGATGTGTTTAAAAATCTTTTTATTTTTTTGTAAAGTACATTTTTCAAAAAAATACATCAACTTTAAACCATTTTATACGAAAAGAAAATCATTTTTATCTAAAAATAAATTTTTAATCAAAGCAATGAATTCTCAATTAAAATGGATGAATTTTTAAACAAGAAGAATAATTTTCTATCAAAGAAGATACATTTTTAATTGAGAAAGGTCAATTTTCAAAACAAAAAATTTTCAGCAGAATTGTTAAATTTTCAAATTAAATAAAAAAATTCGAATAAAAAAATATTCAACCAAAAATGATGCAGTTAAATTTTCAGTTTAAGAAAATGTTTCTTTAACAAAAAAAAATCGATTATCAAAAAAGGAGTCAGATTATCAACCAAAAAAAAAGTTTACAATAAGAATAATAATTTTACGTTAAAAAGGATGGATTTTCAACTGAAAAAGATAATTTTTGTGAAAAATTTCAACGAAATTGTTAAATATTCAACTTTAAATATGAATATTAAATCTAAAAAATGAGTATGTTAAACCAAAAACGGAATAGTTATATTTTTAGATAAAAATTTAAATTTTCTGCAAAATATTTCAATTTTGAATGGAAGAAATGGATTTTCAAC
Organism: Belonocnema kinseyi; assembly: GCF_010883055.1. Lineage (NCBI taxonomy): Eukaryota > Metazoa > Arthropoda > Insecta > Hymenoptera > Cynipidae > Belonocnema > Belonocnema kinseyi. Next base: position 32,761,655 of record NC_046657.1, read on the forward strand.
TAAGAAATATATTGATTAAACAATTTAAAAAAAACAATCGAATTTACAAAAGAATAGTTAAATTCTCAACCATATATTCGGATTTTCAATTAAAAAAGACATATATTCAACCAAAAAGGGCATTGAATGGATTCTGCGAGAAAATAAAAAAAAAATCACAACAAATTTTTAATTATTTCCTAAAAATTTTAAAAAGGGTGAAAAATTAAGCCCTTTTGCGCTATTTTGTTTCACACTTTTTTTAAGTTTATGTAAAGTAAAAACTTGTGAAGAGTACAGTATTTGAAATTGAACGATGCTTTTTTGTACCATGTTTGACTCTATAGCACAGAATCAAGGAAAAATATTTTAAAAATATGTTCATCAATTATTAAGATGCTACAAATACTTTCCTTTTAGAATTGTTTTGCTCTTTTCAAATCATGAGGTATGTCTTTGAAAAATAAATAATTCACAACTAATTTGCCATTAAAATTTTATGACAATTAAAATAAAATTGTAAAGGCTAAATTTCGAAAAGACTTCTAAGAGATTTAAAGACATTTTTTTATTTTGTAGGATTTTAAAAAATACAAGGAAAATTTTGAGTCTTTTCAAAAGATGTTTAGGAATTTTTAAGAAGTTTGGAATAAGTCAAGAAATATTTAATGAATGTTAGGAAATTTTAGAATATTTCTCATCTATTTAAAATGTTTTAAATTCTTCAAAATATTGTTAACTGTCTCGAATTTTTATCAAAATTTTGAAAAATCATTGAAAATGTAAAAAAGTAGCCTATAATCTCCTAAATATTTCCCAGCATTTCAAGAAAATTTGTTTATTGTCTTAAAACCTTTGGAGATTCTTTGAAAACTACTGAAGTTTATCCTACGTTACTAAAACTCTTCTAAAGTTCAAATTCTTTTTGAGTTTCCTCAATTCTACTAAATATTTCTTGAAAATACTCGATTATTCACATTTCTTTAAACTTTGAAACTTACCAAATTGAAATATTTTGCTTTGAAATCTTCTATATTGTTCTTTTAAATATGATGAATTCCTTTAGTTCTTTAGAAAACATATTTAATTTGCTCTCAAAGTACACTTTTTAAAATAAAAAATCACTAAAAATTTGCACACGAATATCAGGAAAATCATTCTTTTATTTTTAATCTTGCCAAATGGAGTTCCATCCAGTGATGTAAATGTTGGCACCCTGAGCTCCTGCGGTTGCGTTAGGGCCGCGCGCTGGTTGGCCGCACTTGGCGCGCAATACAAAATTACTTTAAAACAAATTCTTGTAATTTAAATAAATAATTATTAAAAAATGCAAAAGAATGTATATAGTTTGTATAACTTATTATTTCAGGAAAAAAATGAAAACACATTTATTCTATAAATAACAGTTTATTTTAATTGAATGCTAAAGACCAACTTATATTTTACAAAAAATTTAATTTAAAAATAAATTTCTTGTAAAAGTGATTGAAAATAATTATTTATAATGTTTTTGATATTTTGCATTTATTTTTCTTAGATTTCATATGATAATATAACTCATAAGTACCTAAATTGTCACCACCGCATTGTTTAAATCAAAACTGCAATGCAGTAGCGACAATTTATGTATTTATAGGTTATATAATTATATAAATTCACAGAAAAATACATACACGATATTAAAAACATTATAAATAATTATTTGTAATCACTTTTACAAGAAATTTATTTTTCAATTAATTTTTTTGTAAAGTATAAGTTGGTCTTTGGAACTCAATTAAAATAAACTGTTATTTATAGAATAAATGTGTTATCTTTTTTTTGCCTGAAATAATAAGTTACACAATTTATATACATTCTTGTGCATGTTTAAATAATTATTTATGTAAATTACAAGAATTGTTTTTAAAGTAATTTTGAATTGCGCGCCAATCGAGGCCAACCAGCGCGCGGCCATAACGCAAGCGCAGTAGCATAGGGTGCCAACACTGGCATCACTGGTTCCATCCATGCTAAGGCGGTAAGAGTGGGGTTTAACGAGTTGACAGATTTGAGCTTCCAGAGCTTGCACGTGGCCATCCCTGAGCGAAAGATTATGTAAACTGTCTTATCAGTTTTAACAAATTATGTAACTTAATTTTTTTCTTTGGCACTGATGTATGAAATAAAAATATCACCAAATTTTAATCCTGGCGACTATTGTAACACATGAGATGACGCGCTTACAGTGTGTTGCATCTAGTAAATAATGTATTCACTACTATCTTCTATTTGTTCTTGCAGAATTTAGTTTACAATGCGGTCGTAACCATAATAGTGAAAATAATCCTGGTACTTCACGTTGAGGAACTAATTGAAGCTAATTGAAAAAGTATAAATTTTATGAGGTATTAGGTTAACTTATCAAGTATTTATTAAAGTGTTAAATATCAATTGCGAAATCTCGCTCCCTTCTTCTTCACTCATTTCGAAGGTGATAAGATTATTTTATATTTAGAATCCCGTTACAAACTATTTGTGTTAATTATTAGCTGGATTTGTTGCATACGAGGAGGCAAAAGGGTGTTACGAATTTATACCTGCTGAAAGTTTATTTTTTATTTTTGGTGTCCAATGTCCCCCAATTTCATCAAATAAACTATGCAGCATTTTTGCACTCTTTATAAATTTTGAAATTTTGATGGGTTTTCGCAGTTTAGAAACATTGTTGCTCGAATGTCGATAGGTCGCAAGTTTTAGAATATTTATGAAATATTCCAACTTTGTAAAATAAAATTCCCAGCGCCCATGTTACACATTTTTTCTCAAAATGAAAAACTCTCATACCATCAATTGAAAATATAATTTTCATCCGGAATTCAAGAGAATATAACTAGAATAAAAAGAATTTATTAAATTAAATGCAATTATGATAATAGGATTGTTTCGCTCTTTTAGATTAAATAATTTTGAAATACTCTATTTTCAACTAAATTCGAAGTGCATCATTTGATTTTATTGTATGGAGTTATTGCAAATAAGGAAATGCTTTAAAAATTAAAAGTGTAAAAAAAATGATTTAAACCGGAGACCCGTGAGAAGAAAGTCGAAAGCGGTTCTTAAATATTAGAGCCAATAAAGTAATTGGTTCTTCACCAAAATTGTGACAAACACTTTATCCTAATTTATGCTAAAAGCTTTTATTGGAAAGTACTTCTTAAAGAAATATTTTCAATGGAAAAATATAAAGCCCAACATTTTTCAATTATAAGAAATCCTTTAAAATCAGATATAATTCCTCTAAAGTCGTTCAAATATTGAAAAACTTTCTGTAAGCTTTGAAAGACTATTGAAATCCGTTGATATCGTTTGAAATTCCCTGTAATTTATAGCAACCCTTGAAATTTTAAAAACTTAGAATGTGAAAAAAATGAATAGCTTAAATAATCTCTAAAACCATTTGATTAAAAGGCTGAAAGAATATATGAATTTGTCACGCCAGTGTTAGCAAATAACCTGACTGAATTATTTTTGTGCTCGACACTGATATATGAGATACATATCTTTCAAAATTAAAATTGTGACGGCCATTATCATGCATGAGATAACGACTGGAGTACATATACTCTAGCAAAGAACCAGAATATGTATTAGTTACCCTGTTAACCCAAATTTTAAAAATACTGTTAATCAGTTTTATATCTGCTTGCAAATGATGATGATCTATTATACCCTGATATTCATTTTGGCGATCATTTATAATTACATTGGTAAATATAAAAATAATTATTATGCACCTAGTTGCATAAGGTCGTAAGGTACAAAATTTTGTAACCTCAGTGTAACATGAATCTTCTGTTATTATGCCTTGTTGAATTAATTATAAATCATTTCTTCACTAATAAGTCACTATTTTTTCGAGACAGACGATTTTCTAAAAGCCTAATCCTAATGGGAGTTTTTTGCTTTTAGTGTAAATTCGCCTCCTCTTTCAATTCCTAGTTACTTTTAAACGATATCTACGTTTGTACAAAATGATTACGAAATTCTATAATGATTAGATACTATAGTGTCAGATGTAATATCATAAATATCAACGATTTTACAAGTAAATGCCGGTACATTCATTAGGAAAATACTGACGCGAGATCTCAGAACAAATATTCCAGCTATACGCAAAGTAAGATAACCCTATCCGACTTTAAATATTTAAATTTCACTCAACATTTTGGCAGAAAATTGCCTGAACATGAGCCTGAAACTTGATTTCAAGACTCCGAGAAATTAGAACTACCATAAAGATTATCATCAATAAAGATATTTCAAAATAAGCACTAGTTATATTTAAATCATGCGAAGCAATTAGTTGACGTGAATTAAGTTATATGTAATCTGATCAAATTAGAGAAGAAGTTAAAGAGCCTAATTAGTTTTTAAATATTTGTAGCTTAGTCTCAAGAAAAAATCTCCTAGATAAATTATATCCAAAACATTTGAATTCGAGCTTATTGACTGAATATTTTTTAGTACCAAAATTGGGGGAAATCTCGGCAAAAGTAAATAATGCAAAAGTGTTCGCAATCCAAGATACCTCAAAAGCCACCCGGGACTGAAAGACACGACGGTCATTTCCGTTACCTAGAATGGATGACCCCTTCGTTGTTCATTTTTCATTTTGATGACGCGGCTTTAATCATCTAACAATGGGGAGTTCCAGAAAGCAAGAAGCCGCCAAACTTTTTTTTATTTTTGTTTATTCGGATAAATGCATAATATCTCAAGAATAATATGCTAGAATTTCAAGTCGATCGGAGAAAAATTGACGGAGCTATGGATGTTTGAGCGTCCATTGTAAAAAATTAATGTAAGAAAAGTAATGAGATCGTGTGCCGACCGAAAAAAATAGTCCTGCTGTAGAGGTAAAAGAAGATATCCAAAAACATTATAGATCTTGTACGTGTTTTTTTAACTATTGCTACCTTAGTAAAGGTGCACTCCAAGCTTGCAAAAAAGGAGGTCTTGATTTTAACATTAAAGTTACGTGTGAAAAGTGTAAACAGCCTCATAGCATTCCATCTGGGCAAAGAATAAATTCTGGTGCATACGATGTCAATTATCGATTTGCTTTTGTAATGCGAGTGTTAGATTTAGCTTTAGCCGGATGTAATAAGTTTTGCAGACTATTGGATTTAGCTAGTGCTATCTTATCGAAACATATGACAAAATGTGCGAATCTATAAAAAATGTTGTCAAGATTTTTTTTGGATCGGCTGTACAAGAAGAGGAAGAAGCACTGCGTGACGAAAATAATTTAGAAAAAACGTCAGAGTTGACTGTATCAGGCGACTGCTCATGGAAAAAAGAGGGTTCTCTTCGTCATTTGGCGTTACTTCTCAAACTGAATATTATACTGGAAAGGTATTTAACATTTTTGTGAAAACTAGTTACTGCTACGATTGAAAGATTTGGGAAAACTAATTAGATATTTTTTGAATACGAAGCGTCGCACGGAGAGAATGTGATTAGCGACAATTGCAAAGCCAACCACGTTAGACATGGAAGAACATGGAAGTATCAGCAATTATAGAAGTGTTCAAACGATTGTTGGAAAATCTTGGGGCGACTTCTCGCAACAACATCGAAAACGGTTACTCGAAGATGTACAGCGGCGTTGTTGATGCAAAACCTTATGGTGAACATTTTGTTAACAAAAAAGAATGCATAGTGTGTGTCCAAAAGAGAAGGAGAACACGCCTCCGTGAACTAGTAAACAAAGGTGTAGTTGACACAAAAACCAAGGCCGGAAAGATCTTAAAAAGAATAAGCCTTTCTGGCGAAGAAAATCTTACTACTAAAATTATTGACAAATTGACTGTTTACTATGAAATGGCTATTCGTTGTTGCTATTTAGTTGAGAAGATCACAAATACCATATAGGTAACTTATTATCACTGCAGGTCAACCGAGGAAAAACCACATTACAAGAAATCCCTGAGAAGCAAAGACTCCTGGTGCGAATGGCAGAAAGTTGCAGCTACAGATGCTTTAGAATCATTCAAACACAGCTACATTCAAGCACCTTTACAATTTTTGAAATTGCAGCTAATATAGCTTCATGTACTTTCAATGAAGGTTCGTCAGTTTTGTTGGCCTTTATGTAAGCGATGCACATCGGTATAGGATCAAGTTCTTAAGAATGGGCGTGACAACTTGAAGAGTTTTGAATTAGTAGAGCAGATGAGCAAGCGGCGCACCACAGTAAAGAAGAAAGAGTATTGTGTAGACAAATACAAAAAGTTGATTTAGATCATCTCGATCAAAGTTATTTGCTCCATGGACTTGGAATCGACGAATCTATATGAGTATAAAAGAATTATCGAATTATATTTTTAATTTTTTAGTGTGCAAAACTTTGAAGCGTTTTCCTGAAACTTGTTATTTTTTAAGTCCATGTACGCCATAACTCAAAATATACTGGATCAATCATTTTGAAATTTTGCACATTACATCTTCACATAATTCACCAGGAATCCCTGATAGCGGTTTTTTAAATTATTGTAATTTTTTTAATAAGAGGTGTACTTACATTTAGCTTTCTTACGTTGAAAGGGCAAGAGAGTTGTTTTCTTGTCGATTGTATCTCCGTATATTTTCTGGAGTAGCGACGAAACTCTACCCGATGTTCGCTTTGGTGAAAATATGTATAAGCACTGTTGTTCACTGTTTATAATTTTGGTAGGATGACACACAGTCCTATGTAGCTACTGAAACCACCCTTGAGTTCCCTTTTCCCGAACGTAGAGCACAGCGACCTTAATTCGCAATAGACTCATTTTACGACGATCGAAAGTCTAAGCTGAAGGGACTTTTCGTACAAGGCTCGAATATACGTGAACTATTTTAAATCCATTTTCGTGCACCACGACGGTCGGTAATAACGAATCTCCTCTCTTGGCTTCTCATTGTTAGAGATTTATATTGACCCTTGTCATTTTCATTCTTAACGTATTAGGATTATGACTACATTCATACGTATAAGTATGATCATTCTACAGCGGTAGCATCTGTAAGTAATTTCAGTTACCGATCATTTATCTTCTCGCGATGAGGTACCCGAGTTTATAATTCGCTAATCACGTTACCGACCACGATTAGTTTACCGCTGACCGCTATATATCAAGCGTCGTTGCTGATCGTATAAGTAATTACCATAAGTAACTTATTTTCTCCACTTATCATTCGGTGTTAAAACCACAATTTGAAATTTTAAATGGAGCATTTGGATAACAAAGTTCAGATTGACGTAGACCTCCATCGTGGAACTTTAATTCCTACTGTTACATCTCAAAATGGATCTGCAACATATTTATTTTTCGTTCTTTTTTTGTGGTACTTTGATATACATTTAATTATAAATTTCTTTTTGCAGAATTAAGTTCACAATCCAACTTTTACTCTAATGGTGAAAATAATGATCGTACTTCTCATGGCGGATCTGGTGTGAGTTCCAGTTCTCCTCCAGTTAGGCCTCCTATTATACATCGACATGGGCAACTTGAACTAATTCGGCTGATTCCTCATAATAATCCGAACCGATCATTTGAACTTCGTAGATATACTTTTCCGACTGATAAACTAATTAGTTGGAGATTTGGAAATAATTTCTATGAGCGTATACCTGCCCAAGAACAAGTCGTCTTATCAACGCAAAATGGGGACGTTCTTGCAATACTAGGTCAAGCTAATGTTGTAATTGCAATATATAATAGTAGTAAGCAAAGGGTGAAAATTAACATCCACAGTGGCATAGTTACAAAAATGGAGCCAGAAGAAGTCAGCGACACTCCAGTGGGCAGACGCACTCCACTCATCAATAATTATCTAATAAAACGTGAATGCATTGATTTGAATCAGTAAAATTGTTGTTCTATTTCAATGCATAGTTCAGGTCTTCACTGATAACCTAGTCACGTTTTTAATATTAAATAGAAAATCAGTAAATGTTAGTGAAGGATGAGCCGACGGATCCTGCATCACAGGAATATGTCACTGATTGAAATAGTGATCCTAACTTCACTGATTCATTTGCTGATTTGTAATTTGTAATTTAATGTAACAATTATGAAGATACTGCATTTTATACTAATTTGAGTTACTTATTACTGAGACCAAAAATTCGAAATATGTTTAAAAAATTTCGATGAATTAAACAAGTTTCAATTGCCGACCTAAGAACATAAATTGTTAAGAAAAACGTTAATTTACGACCAAACTGTTGAATTTTGAACTAAAATTATAAATCATCAACCAAACAAAATAAATTTTTCGTAACGTAGTTCAACATTAAAGCAATATGTCAAGTTTTCAAATAAAATAAAATGTAAGCAAAACATGTTATGCTGAATACTTTGACAGACATTTTTTTAAATTTTACATAAAAAACAGTTAAATTTACAAAAATGGTTACATTTCCAAATAAAAAATATAAATTTCCAATAAAGAAGATTAATTTTCTACAAAAAAGACGAATATTTAACAAAATGCATCCACTTGCGACCAGAAAACATCAATTTTTAATGCACAATATCAATTTTAAATCAAAGATGGAATGTTTACATTTTCAGTTGAGAAAATTAATTTTCTACCATAAAAAAAGTATTTTCAGCTAAATGGATAAATTTTTAGCTAATGATATCAATTTTCATTTAAAATGATGACACTATATAAGACACCCCGTGTATATAAGAAAAGAATTTTCAAGAAAGTATTTTTCTACACAAATTTAAAGCGTTGACATTTCAATGAAGCAGTACTATTTGCAACCAAGAAGATATTTTTTCTACAAAAAAAGATGAATGTACACCAAAATATATAAAATTTGAACCAGAAAGATACATTTTTAGTAAAGAAAAATGATTTTATACAAAAAAAAAAGAATTCGAATCTAAATAGTTCAATTTTCAACCATAGAGAGAAATTTTTATCTTAAATTATAATGAATCTAAATAAAAAAAAGGAATTTTATTTTTGAATACTCTTGGTTATTATCTTTATTACAATTCTTAAATTTCCTTATCTTATTAACAAGATTTATAAAAAAATCTCATTGAGAGAAACTTTAAATGTGATTACATTATTAGAATTTGTACTTGCGGCTTTCACAATTTCTTCAATCCCGGATATATCCCGTTTTTAATCATAAGTAGCACCTTAAGTTTGTTTTAACAATATGGTTATTTTCAAAAGTGGAAAAACATTATGAAAAGATTCACTTAAAAAATGTCTTGCATAACAAAGTAGAGTGTCAAATTAATAAATTATTCCATCTCTTTGAATTTGTATGAACTTGACGATCTGAACTCAGCATTATTCCTCAGTTAGTGATTTTCGGTAACAAGCATCACACCCTGAAAAAGATATTCAATATTTATGTTCTGTTTTACCGAATTCATAATATTATGGAGTTGAATCCACCACTTATAATGGCCTGCAAAGTTATTAACTCTTAAAGCGTAGGGAGAGTTAAGCCCATGAGCTCTAGTGTATATTATACAAAAAATTGCACAAGTATTGCCTTGTTTGTAATTTACTATTACTACTAATATCAACATGATTTCAAGTAGATTTTTCCAAAAAATCGTTTGTTTAGGAATGAAGATTTATACATGTCCTGCAGAATTTTCGGTTTGTTTAAAAGATTTATTTTTGCAATGTTACACCATAGTGCTGCAAACACAACGGTGCGTTCAAAACACTATCGTTTGTGAAAATGTTGACCTGGAGTAAAATCTTTTACACCACGCCAATCAGGCATATCTACAGTTTGAAAGATCGAAGATAGATCGAGCATAACAGATGGTAAATGGTTATAAATCCAAAATAGTAATTTCCGGTGGTTGAGGTCACTGTTAGAGAGACCGCACAAGACAAGATTACCCGTAAAGTTGATTATATTGAGTCCGAAATTGCTTTCGATTGAGTCATTTCGTTAACGGGTGAAGGAGAATTCGGGAACTGACCTTTGACGAGAATTTTAGAATCGATTTCTTCGGCGAGAATTTGAGACAGCGGTCTCAAATTTAGCATGTAGAAGTACTGCGTCTGCGCAAGGACGCTTAAGAGAAACACGATGAGAAAACACGTTACCATGGCAATAATAAGCAATAATAATAATAAGTGTTCCTCTTACGCACAGCTAGCGCAAGCGCAGTACCTCTAAATGCCGAAGTTGGGATCACTGATTTGAGAACCGGCGATTGTGTGAAAGTTATAATTTTTATATGCTGGGGATGCTTACTTTCCGTTCGGGCTTTTCGGGCATGAGCTAGAAAAAGGTTACCCTTGATAGGTCGAAAAATATGGGAGAATTACACAGGATCACAAATTGCCTAAGTTTGCAAAATAAGAGAGAATAGGTGTACCATATGTTTGTGAGGTCGCTAAATCCGAATCCCGTGTCCGTTTGACGTCAGCAGGTCAGTATTCTGGTCAGTTAAAGGTCTAGCCTACAAAATTCATCGCTCACCAACTAAATCAGTGTACCTTCAGGTTTGAGTGGTTGCTGAATTCTAATCCGGTGTCTGTTTGACACCAGTAGGTCAGTATCAAGGTTAGTTCAAGGTCAAACCTACAAAATTCATCGATAACCAACTAAATCAGGTTACCTTTAGGTTTAAGTGGTCGCTCAATTTGAATCCGGTGTGCGTTTCACAACTGAGATGAGGGTTAAGAGATTTTAATGGTCAAATTTGAAAAAAAAACTGAAGAGTTTTTACGTGGGTTCTGTACTGTTTAGAATTTGTAACCTTGTCGCCAGATCATAGGCAGAGAGATACGAAGTTTTTTTCCCTCATCTTTGCAATGTCTGCTAATCTCACTTAGACAATTTGAATAAATGATATGAGGAATGCAAGAATGCTCAAGACTTTCTTTTGCGCCACCATAACAATTAATGTTCAAATTTGTTACAGCATCTGTTAAAGAACTTCTATTTCTCGGTATAATGCATCTGCCACATACAACACGAAACGTGTCTCGACTATCACAAGGTTGAATCGTAAAGTAGAGAAGGAGGTTTAGAGGGATATTTCTAAAAAATGATACTGATTAAAATGTATACCGAACAGATAGAATCTTCAGTAAACCCACCTATAAACAAACTTAATTCAAAAAAGATTGAACGCCAATATAAATCTAGCACTGGATATGCTTCATCTTGGAATATGCCTCTATAAAAGCTTCAACGAAAGTTACTTTTTAAAAATGTTTTCAGCAATACCGTGAAAAAATGTTATGTGAAACTTTATAGGCATGATTAATAAAATCTTAAAAGATGTGGTAAGAACAATGGTCTTATTTCTAGTGGAAGCTTCTAATGTGTCCCCTAAGGGTTTACACTTTTCTTACACCTTCTCTATTCCTTTACACACCCTCCACACACTTACTTGGTGGTGGAAGGGGGACCTACAGTTTAAGGTGGGTTCCGAACCACCAAGAGCAACAGCCTTAAGTACTTAGAGAAAACCTTTTTCTCTAGAGGTACCGGTCCCACGACAACAATGGTCTTATTTATGTTATTACTTAAAAATTTAATTACGAACGCAGCTAACTTTGTAACAATTTACATAAACCCTGGCGGACCGAATGAACGCAATGGACAAGCTAATATTTGGATTCAACGTTAAATTTTCTATTAGAATGTCATGGAGTAATCGCAATAGTTTTTTATTGCAACGATAAAAAGTTTTAAAAAGTATAACAACTACAACACCTGTTGACTGTAACACTTCAAACGCATCAGCTGTAAGTAGCAGTCGAAAGGCGTTACAGGTTATAGTTTGGTTATGGCATTGTTAAAAACATTTAAAAAAAGTAGCTATTGTTGAAGCGTTTACGGAGGCATACGACTCTACATTTTTTTTGACATTAATATTAAACATGACTTTAGAAACTTCCCTTTAAACCACCTTGCCTCCTTCACCATGCCACCTTGTGATAGTCGAGACACATTTTGTATCGTATGTGGTAGATACATTATACCCAAAAACAGAAGGTCTTTCACAGATGCTGTGAAAAATATGTGCACTTATTTTTATTGTGGCACAAAAGAAATTTTTGACCGGTCTTGGATTCTTCATATCTTTTGTGTGAATTTTCTAAGTTTTATTAGCAGACATTGCAAGGACAATGGAAAAACTGTGTCGGCGTTGATTTGCCCTGTTATTGATTCAGTAACGTATCCAGTATACCAGCAACATTGAAAGAGATAATTCTATGGAAACAAATCAATGCAACAATCAGGACAATTTAAACAATGCAGGAGGCATTTAAGAGTAAGAAAATCAAGAAGGTAGATAAGATAATCTAGAGAAAGAGTCCGCATCAGACAGTGAACTTTAAAATAAGGATACTTTAAACAAGAATAACTAAGCGATTTAATTCGAGATCTAAGTCTTTTTAAGGAAAGTGCAGAACTCCTAGCATCAACCCTGGAAGAAAGAAATTCTTTAGCACCTAACACTAAGATTAGCTTTTACCGTGATCGAGATTGAACTTTTAGCAAATTTTTCTCTTTGGTAGGAGACTCAGTATATTGTAATAATGTGAAGGAATTAGTTGAAAAATTTAAAAGCATACTCAATAATGCTAACGAGTGGAGAATATTCATAGACTCGTCTACACTTCTTCAGTTTCTTTTTAATAAATTGAATTACAAGAGCAACACATGTCAGCCCTGTCAGATTTAAAAATCATAACAGTTATGCTGGGACAACAGCGTGGATTTACAAAATACCAGTGTTTTATATGCGAATGGGATAGCCAATCTCGTGAGCAGCATTATGTAAAAAAAATTGAACGCTTAGAGAACATTTTAATTGAGGATCATTTAATGTTATAATTAAACATTTAGTAGATCCAATAAAAGTTCTGTACCACCATTACATATAGAACTCGGCTTAGTGAAACAATTTGTTAAGGCGATGAGACAAACAGAAAGTAATGCTCATAAGTATGATTTTGAGAACTTTCCTAATCCTTTCGATGCTAAAATAATAGAGGGAGTATTTGACGGTCCTCAAATTAGAGCTCTGCTAAATGATGATGAAATTTGGCAAAGAATGACTAGTGATGAAAAAGAAGCATGGCAAAGCTTTAGGCAAGTTTGCACCAACCTTTTAGGCAATCATAAACAACCTGGTTACAAAGAAATAGTTGGTAAAATGATTGCAAATTTTGAAAAGTTAGGGTGTTTGATGAATGTAAAGATATATTTTTTGGATTGTCATATCGATTGGTTCCCTGAAAATGTAGGTGGTATGAGTGAGGAGCAGGGAGAGAGCTTCCAGCAGGACTTTAAAAACATGAAGCATGGATATCAAGGTGTATGGGATACTCTTATGATGTCTGACTATTGCTGGTGCCTAAAAAGGGATACGAAGACCGTTCATAAACGAAAGAGTATTCTTAGAGAATTTGAGTCAAAAAAGACGCGTTCTTTAGAAAAAAATAAGTCGCTTCAAAGGAGCTTCACATTTTAATGCATATGTAGCATCATACTTTAAACATTACATAAACGTGTCGTTAGCACCCCCATTTCCGTAACGGGTAAGTTCTGAAAGAAGTGGTACCTCCACGTGGTTCAGAATGAGTAACGCTGAAACCACTTCAATTAAATTTAAAGCGTTTCTCACGCTGTATTAGGCAAGTTCAAATTTAATTTATTTAAAAAGTACATGATATTATAGCACTATTAAATGGCCGCAAGGATACAAATTCTAAACAGTACAGAACCGACATAAAAAATCTTCAGGTTTTTCCAAATTTGACCATTAAAATCTCTTAACCTTCACCTCAAGATCTCGACTTGAACCTAGAAGTACCCTGATTCAGTTGGTTAGCGATGAATTTGATAGGTTTGACCTTGAACTGATCTTGATACTGACCTAATGGTGTCAAACGGACATCGGATTCGAATTCAGCGGCCACTCAAACCTGAGGTACCCTGATTTAGTTGTTGAGCGATGAATTTGGAAGGTTTCGCCTTGACCTGACCTTAATACTGATCTGCCGGTGTGAAATGGACATCAGATTCGCATTTAGCGACTACTTGAACCTTAACGCACTTTCATTTAGTTGGTTAGCGATAAGTTTTGTAGGTTTTACCTTGAACTGACCTTGACACGGACCTGGAGGCGTCAAACGAACACCGGATTTGAATTCAGCGACCATTTGAACATGAGGGTACCAAGAGTTAGTTGGTGAGCGATGAATTTGGTACGTTTGACCTTGAACTGACCTTAATACTGACCTGATGGCATCAAACAGAAACCGTATTCAAAAGCAGCGACCACTTAAACCTGCAGGTATCCTAATTTAGTTGGTTAGCGATAAATGTTGTAGTTTAGATCTTGAACTGACCTTGATACTGACTGGATGACGTCAAATGGACACCGGATTCGGATTAAGCGACTCCAAAAACATAAGTTACACCTAGTGCCTGTTATGTTGCAGACTTAGACGACTTGTGGTCCTGTTTTATCATTCCAATTAATGCATGCCATCATTATGAAATCTCTGACCATTTTTACTCGAAAATGGAATTTAGAATGGAATGATCGTGACGCATTAACTTAGCCTAAATACAGTAAAACACCTCAAATTATTTTTATAACACACTTGTTGATTAATACTGCCTTACATAATTTAATGAGTTACAGAATGTGGCATCTCACCTTATACTAGTTCGAATGATGGGAGGCGAAACCGCCATGTTCCAGTCGATTTTAATACTCAGGAAAAAAACTGAATGATCAAGTTTTGTGATGGTATCACATTAGGAGAATATTTGTCAGCAAAGATATATTCGAAGTTATAATCTGAAAAATATAATTTAGGGTTTACATAACATCATAGTATATGGCGTTTGCAAAAGTTCAAAAATGATAAGGTTTTCATTGTATATGTGTACTGCTACTGTTCGCCTGTTCCTGACCTAAGAAACGCAAATATTTACCTAGCGTTATAAATATCAGTTTTTCTACATTATAATACATTGAATAGTTTGATTCAAAATTTATCTGGGCTTTCTGAAACCACAGTTTACAATTGAGGGCCTCCAAGCAACAATCGCTTATGCGCGACGACACATTCTCCGTTTCTCTTTTTGCGAGGCAAAGTTCCGGGAGAGTATCATCTCGAAGATAAACTCAGAAAATTTTGAAGAAAAAATATTAGCCTATAGAATATTAGAAAAGGCACAAATTGCGTTAAACAAATTTTTCGATTTGACTTGTCACGTATAAAGTAAAAAATGGAAACTCGTTTATGAATTGGATTGAATTTAATACTTTTTTCGTGCTCAATTCATAGAAATTTCGTTGCTTATTAATGAAGTGTGCTCAAATTTGATGTCCTAGCGTGAAATACGTTAGCGATGCTCAAAACAGTTATTTGGGACAAAAAAGGCAATTTTTTCATTAATATTGTAATGCTAATCAAGACGCGCCGCGCAGCGTGTTTTTTGAGCTTCCCAGAAAAATAGTATCGAGGGAATTTTTTACTTCGAAAAACTTTCATTCAGAAAATTTTTCATGAGAGTGCTGAGCTTAAGCCCAGCCTTGTTTTGAGTATGGGCTATTTTTGCTGGTGAGAGAATAATATGTCAAGGTGCGAGAGCGACAGAGTAAAGGCGAAACCAATTGCCTTTTGTTTTTAATGATAATATTTAGCCCTTTTTGAAATTTAGGGAGGACGTATTTTACATTACGCCATAAAATTGTTATAAGCTTTTCGTTTTAATTTCGTAATTTTTTCCGTAAAGGATAAAATCGAAAATGTCTAATTGAGACGAAGACAACAAAAGCAGAAACAGGATTCCTTATGTTTTTATTGGTCTAAATGTTCTGTATTTTATTTACGGGGTTTTCTTGTATCCTTGATTTGTAAATAATAAAGACAATCTAGAGAATCTAAGTTGATTATGTTGTTTTTATATTGAAATTTTTGTTTTATATCGGAAGTTAATAAAATCCAGAGATATTTAAAAAATACATGAAGTGACAAAAAAAAAAGATATAACTAATACAGAAAACTACATACATCTATAAAAGCTACACATAACCACGAAAAAATACGGAAAGTTACTAGTTAGGAATTATAGAACATTTTGTTAGCGATTTTGAGGGTGAAATACCTTTGAGAATTTTTTATGAGTTTTTGGGAATAGATGATCCGGTAGTTGAAGTTACGGGGAGAGACTTTGTAGCGGGTTTGCTTACCGAGAAGGGAAGTAGGAGGTGGGCACCGACATAAAAGGGTTAGACACAAAAGAAAACACACGAGGTAAAAGTAATTAGGGGATTAGGAATTAGTTGCAGGGTGGTTGTCGATGAGACGACAAGGATTGAGGGCAGTAGTCTGTAACGGTTTCCTTAGGATGTAATACGGCAAAGAGCGTCAGAGAGCACACACTAGGCACTTAGGGCCTTTCGCGAAAAAGCAATGGCGAGCGAGGGTACTAGTGAAGACTGAAGACGGTACGTTTCGTCGCTCATCACGTTGGGGCAAGTCGGGGGGTTTCGGCCCATCTGAGATGCGGCCCAGCAATCCTTTCGTGTAGGGCTACACCGAGCTCTATTCTAATTGAACAGTTCCGTTACACCCCCCCCCCCCCGCGGGGGTTCGGGTATATACCTGAAATTTTCTAATTCATTAACTAATACAAATTTTAAATCCAATTTGAATTGTGTAATATAGTTTATTAACAAACAGTCAGAATAGTTTGTTTGCTGTTTTAAGATTTTAAGTTCTGCGTCTTACTGTAAGTACGTAGGTATTTTCTTGTTTCTAAAAGGTAAAGTTCCGTTTTGTTCAATTTTTTTTTTAAAATCTAATGAGGCACATTATTCAGGTTTTGTGAAGTCAGTTTTTGAGTTTTGAGTCGCCTGTTGTTATTAATGCTATTGATCCCTTGTCATTTTGCCATATTTTGAGGATAACTATCCTAACATAAGTTTCTTAGTGCTTCTTAGTGCTTCTATTTGCCGGTATCTGTACGAGCGTCTTCTAATTTAAAATCATTTATGTTTCATTCACCTATACCTTTTCCTTTAAGGTTTTTTAATTCGTATATAGTTGGGAAAATTTTCTTCTTTATTATGAAGGAACCTTCGTATTGGTCATATAGCTTACCTGATTTTTTATCTGCTTTATTTGAAAGACTGGTTGTCCTTTTTAATACCCTGCCTCCGATTTTAAATTCTATCGGTATTCATCTTAAATTGTAACTATTAGCTTGTCTTTCGTTTGTTTCATCTAAATTTTTCTGAACTTCTTCCTTTAAGATTTGTAATCTTCTTAGTCAATCTGTCCATTTTCTATGCTTTGTAATTCTATTTCGCTATCGTTCTGTAGATTTTTCCTTAGGGACTAAAGTGCTTCCAATTCGCGACCTAAGTTTAAGAATGCTCAGGCTGGGTCGACTCTCATGGGCGCTTTTGACCACTTATAGCGACACTAGCGCAATCGACAAGGAGGTGGCAATCTATAGCGTATCCATGTGTTCGTGCACGTAAATGTCTATATTATTTGAATGTGTTGCATGAATTAAAATTAGAGAAATGAAACGAATTAATTAATAATTACACAAATTTAAGAAGAAAAATGTATAAATACTGTTTCCTGTACCATTTTTCGGCCTAAATTTGTACAATTTTGCAATAATTCTCCATTAAATGAAGAATTACATAACACATGAAATGTAACATTTTTTCAACATTTTATTTATTCGCATTATAATAGAGAAGTGAAATCAGTGATATCCTGGAACAGAACGAACATTTCAATTTAATTTAACTTTGTTTATTCTAAAATTTTCAGATTTCACTGATTTCGCTTCATACCGCGAGACACAACTTTTTTGAACTTTGAAAAATTTGAAGTTTCTTGACGAAAACATAACCTCAACGAACACTAGAATGGTGGCACCCAGATATTTTAAGAAAATATTACCCCCACTTATGCCCCTACAGTTGAACCATCTACAAGGAGGTGGATAACTACAAAAGAATATGTGACCACACGCGCCCATGGGAGTCAGCCCACCCTGAGAATGCTGGGGTGAATTGTTTTGATGAGTTCTTGCTAGTGTTTATCGCAAATTGTCAATCGTCTATATGTTCATCCCAGGTACAATGATCATAATCTAGGTAGGTTTTAATAATTTGTTTAATTGTTCTGTTATAGCGCTCGGTTGGGTTTGCTTGTGGGTAATATTTAGGTGTTTTAGTATGTCTAAAACCGAATTTCTCGATTAATTCTCTTAATGTTTTATTGACAAATTCGGTGCCATTGTCGGTGTGGAGAATCTGCGGCATTCCATAACGCGAAATGACACCTTTGTGGAATTCCGACTCTATTGTTGTCCCGTTAGCTTTTCTTATCGGAATGATCTTTACCCACTTTGTAAAAAGATCTACAAAAACTAGTAAATATTGGTTTTTTCTCTTTTTTGAAATCGGTAATGGTCCTACGATATCTGTAGCAATCATGGACCATGGCTCTTCAACGATTCTTTTTCCCAATCAGCCCTAATTTCGGTTGGTTACTCGGTTTGGTTCTTTCGCATGTTTTACCATTTTTAACGTATTCGATTATCTCCGAATACATCCCTGCCAGAAGTAGTACATGGAAATTCTCGCGTGCGTTTTTGCGGAACCTAAATGTCCTGCTTGTAAGTCCTCGTGGTTTTCTTTTAAAACCTGTGTTCGTAATCTTTTGGGTACGACGAGTTTCCATGGGTTAGAGTCTGGTAAAAGAGTAGATTTTAATGGGTCATTTCTGTAAAAATAGAGTTGCGAATCTCTGATTCGCCATTTTTCGTGTTCTTTCGGTCTTTTTTAACCTGTCTTATTTTTGTTGAGTACTAGTCGTCTGTTATGTCAGCTATTTCCGCTTTCGGGTTTTCTACACTACAAGCTAACGCAAAAGGCTATATTTTTTACTGTTTCTCCTGATCTAGAAGGAGTATCAGGGACGATATTTAAACTGCCTTTTCGGTATATGACTTTGTAGTCATATTCAAGAAGTTCCAGTGCTTATCTAGCTAATAGGACAGTGGGGTTTTTTAGTTTATGAAGCCACATTAACGCTAAGTGGTCCGTGATTACTTTGAAACTATACCTTTCTAGATATGGCCTACATTTTCGGATGGCCCGCAGTTCCGCTAGGCATTCTTTTTCAGATGCTGAGTATCGAGATTCTGCCCCGTTTAGGCTTCTGCTCGCGTATGCTATTACGTAATTTATGCCGTCAATTGTTTGAGTAAGTACGGCTCCTTATCCCGTATTACTCGCATCGGTTTCGAGTAGGAAGGGTTGAGTAAAATCTGCGCAGGTTCATATAGGTGCTAAAATGTTAAAATAGGTGCTAATTTTGGAAGCCCTCATCTTGTTCTAATCCCCAATGCTATTGTTTATCTTTTCTAAGTGATCTATTCATTGGTTCTAATGTTTCGGCAAAGTGTGGGATAAATTTTCTATACTAACTTGCCATCCCTATTATGCGCGATAATTGTTTAATATTTTTAGGTATAGGGAATTTTAATATTGGTTGAATTTTTTCATTATCTATTTGCAATCCTTTATCGTTATCTTTAAAGCCTAAATATTTGATTTCTGAGCAGCCGAATTCACATTTGTCTGGACTGATCGTTAAATTTGCATCATTTATTTTATCTAGTACAACGTTCAAGTATTTTAAATGGTCATCGAAATTTTGACTTTCTATAACAATGTCGTCTAAATAACAAAAGCGTTTGGATTTAAATCTGGAGTTATGATTTTATCCATCAGTCTCTGGAAAGTGGCTGGAGCATTTGTTAAACCAAATGGCATCCTTTTAAATTGGTACATGCCCTTTCCAGGTACTGTGAATGTTGTTATAGGTTTTAAGCTTTCTTCTAATGGCATATGTAAATAAGCTAATTTCAAATCAATTTTTGAAATAAATTTTGCTGATCTTAAGGTGTCCAATATTTCTGTCATGAGTGGAATTGGGTACAAGTCTTTTTTTGTGATGTTATTTACTTTCCTAAGATCTAGGCAAAATCTATAATCTTTACCCGGTTTTTGAATCATGACTATAGGGTTCGACCAGTCTGAACAGGAGGGTTCTATTATATCTTGTTTTAATAATTTATCTACTGTGTTATAAATTATTTCTTTGATTTTAGGGCTTATGTGATAGTATCGCTGTTTTATGGGATCGTGGCTCTGCACGTCAATTTTGTGTTTTGTTAAATGGGTTGCCCTATGTTCTTTCTCCGAATGTATTTTAATTTTATTTTCAAAGAGTTCTCCTAAGTGTGATTGCTGGCTTTCTTTCAGCTCAACAATGCCTTTACAAACTTCAGCTGATTCATTATATTATTCTTGGATTTTTCCTAAGCTATCCGTAATATTATTTAACTTAAACGCATTTTTTTAAAAAAAGAAACCTATTGATTTCTATTATCATTTTCTAATATCTGATTGGCTTTATGAGATTCAGTTTTTGATTCTTTCCGATTTGTAAATTTCTTATTTTCCCTAAAAATACAATAGATGTTTTTAAATTCGCTCTCGTATTTGCTATTATAAGAAATTTTTCCTGAATTATTTTTCATAACTTTTTTCCTATTTCTAGGTATGCTTATTAGGCTAGGGATATCTTTTGTAGGATTAGTTACTGGATTTGGGCATTTTTGGTTTTTCGGGATTGGTTGGAGTTGATAGGAACTACGGGGAGTGTCAGGTTTATTTTCGGTTTTAACCTCGGTTATTGGGGTGGGTAGTACGTTTGGATAAGCTTCCATGTGGTAGCGGGTGGGGGGACTCCCTGGTAGCCACCCAGTTTCTGAGTCATAATCGAGGATTATCCGTAGGGTTTTCATCATATCAGTACCTAAAATCCCTACGGAGTTTAACTTTGGCAATAACCTGAACATAGCGAGTTTTATGTGTTTACCGATTTTAATTGGGACTATCACTTGCCCAATTATGTCAAATGTTTCACCGTTCGCAACCATTAATTTTCGCGAGACGGCTTTAAAAATTGAATAACTGGAATTCTAAATTTTTGTCTTATTTCCTCTGAAAATCGTTCATCGGTGTACTTAGATATTTTTAAAGTCCTCGTAAAAGTCTGAGAAATGTCTCCAGGAATTTTTATTTATTTCGCACCAATCTTCAGCATCTTCTATTAATAACGCGTCTAAGTTTTTTAAGATGTCTCGATCATTTATCTTATAACCTCTTTTGAATCTTTTTAATTCTTCCAGAAAATGCGCGGGGCTGTCTTCTTTATTATTCCGGAATTTAATAGATAATTTAATAGGTGTTTGTATCATGCCGATAGAAAAATAAGTTGCAGGTATTGTTTGATTATTTTAATTATTGTCGGATTCATAATCTGTATCTGAGTTATTTGTGTGGAGTCTAGAGTGTCTTTTTGATCTGTTACTTGTCAAAAGAACTATGAGCTGATGGGTGTAATCTAGACCTTAACTTGTTTGTCCTTTCTTTCCTTTCTCTAAAAAATCTTTCTCTTTGTTGGTTCATAAATTCGTTGAACTCTGCGCTTTCTATAATTTCGTCTGTTTCTAAAACGAATTGTGTGTTGTTTTCTAAAAATGAATCCTGTTCAAAAGTTTCGTTATCTATTTGTCTCGTATTATTTATTTGTATTAGGGCGCCTATTCTTAGTCAATTTTCGTTATCCCACAAGAATATATCGTCTTGTTGTGACCTTGGTTGAATCTGCGTTTTTGATTGAAAGTGCAGCGGCACCTTCCAGGTCTAAACTATCATGGTCGCTTTCTATTTTCGTGGGGTTATTCATTATTATCTTGACTGTACCCGATCTGACTTTCATTTAATTTTAATTTGTATTTATGAGATATTCCGTATAAAAGGTTCATTTGGTTTCTTGAATTAAAATTCCGATTTTGTTTGGGGAAATTTAATCAGAGTCTCAATTAGTTATGTTATATTTGAAAAGTTCTAAAATGTATTTATTTTCGTTCTCTAATCCCTTGTTTAGAAGATACGTTGCGTGACCTTGCCGCGGGTCGCAAGGGTACGGGTTGCGAGGATGTACTTGATTGCGCGCCTGAATTTTTCGCCGAGTTCGGCTATGCAAATTTTCAACGAAGAAGAAGTGCGGTTTATCAATTTTCTTTCAGGTTTGCCTCATTTGAAGCATTTAAGCTAACTCCAAATGAACCACATTTTCCATTTTATTTTTCCTTTTTCATTACACTCTAAGCAATATAATTATAATTAAAAAATTCAATTCAATCATAATAATAATTCTAAAATTAAAATTAAAATTCCAAAATATGGTTTTTTCCAACCTTCCATTTTCGCTTTTATTGTTTGTACATCCCGAAAGACAAAATTGTGATCCTAGTTAATTTTACTGAAATTTTTCGTAGCTTTTAATTCGAAGTAATTTCCTAATACTGGTTCTATTTTTTTAACTCTGACCGATGTCGCTAATTCTTTTTAGCGGAATCTCCTTTACTCCCTTTTGTGGGTTTTCAATGTCCTAATCGATTCCCTATGATTCCCCACATAATAATTCCTTTTATAAAAAATCGAGTAAACAGCACATAAATCAGGTAGATGGTAAACATAAACAGATTACATAGCATAGGAAGATAATCATATCATTAATACACTGTTAAATAGTAGTCTGAGCAGATGCATGGCGATCAGATCAGGTAATCAATATAAAATCAATAATTTAAAACAGAAATGTACTCAACCTACAGGCAAATGGAACAATGGAATGCAAGATGTAAGTAGAGTCAAGTTTAGAGTCAGTAACCTTTGTAAATTTTGAATTTTCTTTAAATTTTTATCTCATATCTCGGCAGGTTTAAAATTTTGAGAGGATACGGATTGTCGATTTTTTGGTTGGGCGCCAGGTGTAGCGAGTTTGCTTACCGATGAGGGAAGTAGGAGGTCGATAAGATGACGAGGATCGAAGGCGGTATTCTCTGAAGGTTTCTAGTTAGTAGATACCCTAATTTCTTTTTTGAAATAGTTAAACCCTAAATTCAAATTTTGTTTGAAAATTAACATATAAATGGACCGATTACAAATTTATTTATTGTATCGGCAAATCAACCGTAAAAAAAATTCTTTTAATAATAAAATTGAAACATTTGGTTAAAATGACATCAAATAGATGAATCTTTAATCAAGAATTCGTGATAAATTTTTAAAAATTAAATTTAAGTGGGTATTCTTTCATGTAAAACAAATCTTGGAAGGAAAGATTGTAAATAGGAGAAAAAAATTAGATATAAGTAAAATATGGATTTCTCTTTTTTTATTTGAATTAAAATTTTAGAAAATGGCGTAATAAAAGATTTGCGACCATCTCATACTTATAAGTTATCATATAGTAATTAGTATTATTGACTAAAATAACCGGCACAAAAAATTGTGCACGCAGTTTTAAAATTTCCTCTTTAAAGTAATATCCTTTGATATTCTTTGAAATTTCCTGTAATGTACTACAAACCTTTGAAATCTTGGTGATTATGTAATGTGGAAATAACAAATAGTTTACACTTTCTAAAACTATTTGATAAAACTCAGAAGGAATAATATCCGTTGTTTGTTATTCTTG
This sequence comes from Belonocnema kinseyi, assembly GCF_010883055.1. Taxonomy (NCBI): domain Eukaryota; kingdom Metazoa; phylum Arthropoda; class Insecta; order Hymenoptera; family Cynipidae; genus Belonocnema; species Belonocnema kinseyi. The sequence goes on from NC_046657.1 coordinate 32,785,289, forward strand.
CAACATATTTTTGAGAATTTCTATCTTTTTTCTATTAAAAACAATTGTTTGCCTTATACGTAAAACATTCAATAAATTTTTATATGAGTTTATCGAACTATGTGCCTTCATTTTTTTCCTTTATAATGATGTATAATAAACACATATCTCGAAATAACAATCTTGACTAATGTCATCATACATGTGCTAACAACTAAAGTATATATAATCTCGTGAAGCAGCGAAATATTTATAAGCTCCATTGTTAACCAAATTCTTGAATAATACTGAAATCACTTTTTCCGCTGCTTGAAAAACATGAAGATCATTTATACTCTGATATTTACACTGGTGTTCATCTTTAATTCTATTGGTGAATATAATATTAATTATCGGACATCCAGTTGCATAAGGTCGTAAGTTATAAAATTTCGTAACCTCAATCTAACATGAATCTTTAGTTATCATGCAATGGGTTGGAATTGTTAAATTCGTTAGCTGTTTTTTTACTAATAAGTCACTAACGGCTGTTTAACTCGGAGATAGCGCTTCCGGATATATCTCTTTCAAGAATGACCACGTGCCGCAGGTGGGAATAAAAGAACCTGCGAAGAGTGTGCGGTGGTCACTCAATCGTGAACAAAAAAAGCGTTTTCATTTAAAGCGGCACTCTCTCTGGTTTTTTCCTCACCATCTGCAGCCCCAACACCGGCACAATCTCCGAGTTTTACTCTAATTTAATCGGAAAATATGCGAAAAGACGCATCCTATCCCAATTGCTATTTTTCTTCAAATGCTATCCATGTTTGTCCAAAAGGATCGGCTAATATCGATACATACGAGGTCCTCGATGTGTGCCATATAAGTGAAACTTTTTGGCTAATAAAAGAAAACTGATGCAGAAGAAGTCTGAACAGTTTAGGAACTTGCACGCAATGCAGAAGCTGCAAGAATATTCGTTGGAGTGTTCGGGGAACAGTCGATGTTTACAATATTTAGATTAGGGGTCCTCACAATCCACAGGTGCAGCCTGTCCCAAGATCGACAGGCCATTTTCAGGATCTACTAGTTTTTTTTATGGGAAAACGAGAGAAAATCAATAACCCCTAGAAAGAAAATATTAGTTGGAAAGATTTCGTTCACAAACCTAAACCACGAGGGCCTCAATTTTTTCTTTTGGATAAAAAACATTTCTTTGAGGCACTTCCAGTTATGTAAAGGATACGGATTCTCCTTGATAGTTCTGAGAATGCTGGGTAGATCCACTTATTGGATCGGGATCGCTGGTAGAGAACAGGATCTACCTTTGGAGACCACTGATTTAGGCGGTTAGTGTGAAACTATGTGAACATCCAAGAAGATAGACCTTTAGTTGTTAGTTAAGATAGTTTAGATTCATATAACAATTTCGATTTTAGAACTTTTAGGTTATGTTTAGATTTATAGTTTTTACACCTTCCAGTAGTTCTTCATATTTCATTTTCATTTTAATATGCGTTCCTTGCTTTGTATTAATCTTCGTAATGTCATAAATATCAACGATTTCAAACTCAAATCTCAGCATATTCCTGATGAAAATACTAACGCGAGACCTGCAAACTAATATTCAATTTATATGCAAAGTAAGAGAGCATTATCAGACTATGCAGACTAAATTTTTGATGGAAAAATTTTTGAAATCAATTGCTAAACTCGACTATGTTTTTAATTTCAAAATAAAACTGGGATACCACGGTAGAGTTTCGTTTGATACTTTAAAATAAATAATATCCTTTATATCTTCTTGCAGAATTAGGCTCACAATCCGACGGTGACGCTGATGACGATAGTAACTCTGGCAATTCGCTTTGCGGAACATTTTCTTCTCCTGCAAGACATGATTTTCCGGCCAGCTCTTCTCATAATGATCTCTGTCTTCGTACCAGATCTAGGTCTCCCCTTGAAGAGTCTCCTGTTCGCGCCAGGTCCAGATCGCCTCCTGAGGAGCCTTCTCTTCGTTTTAGGTCCAGGTCTCCTCAGGCAAGACCTATTATATATCGAAAAGGACAACTTGAATTAATTCGGCTTATTCCTCACAGCAATCCAAAGAAATCATTCCAACTTCGAAGATACTTGTTTCCGACAGATAAACAAATTCAATTGAGATTAGGGTCTTATAATACTTATCAGCCTATACCAAAACAAGAGCAAATTGTGTTATCAACATCCGTTGGTGACGTTCTTGCACTACTAGAGAAAACTGATGTTTTTGTTGCCATATATAATCTCAAAAGACAACGGGTGAAAATAAACATTGATAGTGGCACGGTCACAAGAATGGACCCAGAAGAAATCATGGACAGTCCAGTGAGCAGACGCAGTCCAATTTTTAATAATTATGAAATTATGCGGTCCTCTCTCGATTTGAATCAGTAAACTTATTACTATGTGATATCTTTAGCGTTAACTGGAAAATCAGTGAATGCTAGGCAAGGTCGAGCAAACAAGCTTTTAGCACGTAAAACTGTCAGTAAATGAAGCAGTGAAGGTTATTTCACTGATTAATTGATAGCTTTCTACAAATTCTCAGTATAAACCGACAATAAAGAGAGTATCAAGAAACTCCATTTGATAAAAATTTGTTTGTTACTTATTACTCAGAGCGTAAATGTATGAATATGTTTAAAACATCTTGATGAAGGTATAACCTTGAGATGCTCCAAACACAAAGAAATAACCTACATACATACATCCATACATACACAAAGAAATAACCTTCCCAAATATACGCCTGTATCCCTCATTTCAAAAATTTGAAATTGTGATTACAGTTTTTAAATTGATTTCGCCATAAAAAAGTGACTTTAACAAGTGCTTTTCATAGTTATAAATAAAAAGTACTTGCGAAATTTGACATTTGGCGAATTTTTTTGTACAAAAATCTTGAACTTTTTAGTAATTAAATTCACTAAATATATGTATATGTATGCATATGTACTGATAATTCAAAGACAAAAATGGTTTTAAAAATTGGGCAAAGAATGTATCAAACTGTTACGCCACGGTTTAATTGTATAGTTATAAGTAAACTTTGTTAGCTTCTCTTTGCAGTTTCAAAACGTACCGTAAAAACACATTCAGGCTATACTGTTATATTAGTTTTAAAGAATTGAGTGACTTAGTTTTTCTCCTTGGCACTAAATATGCAATAAAATATCCCAAACTCATAATCTTGATGACTAATATGATACATAAGATAACGAATACAGTAAATATATACTCTAATGAAGAACGGAAGTATTTATTAATTATTCGGTTAACGAAATTCTTCAATAATACTGTAAAAAGTTTTTCCTCTGATTGGAAAATATGAAGATTGTTTATACTCTGATATTTACAATGGCGATCATCTTCAATTCTCTTGGTGAATTTAAGAATAATTATTATTATCGTCCATCTATTTGCATAAGTTTCTAAGTTACCAAATTTTGTAATCTCAATCTGGAGTTTACTTTATTTTATTATTTAAGGGTTTGAACTTATTAGAAACAATTTGTTGTTTATCATGATTTGCTCTTCCATATTAAAAAACCTGCTGCGGTGGCGCATGATCATTGCGTGCTGCACTCGTGGCTCGCAAGTTCGAGAGTACCTGCGGTGCAATCTGTTATATTTCGAGCACCGGGGTTCGCTATTGCACTTCCTCGACATTTATGTACTGATTGATTTCTTTATTTGATGTAGACTCTAATTTCCTCAGAATAGGGAACTCTAAAGATACGAGCGCATTCACACACGCCTGAGTCTCAAATAGAGCGGATATAGAGGGAAAAAAATTACGCTCGCTCCCTTGGAGTCGGGATGCTCGTATCTGTGCAGCGTTCGTATCTTTGGAGTTCGAGTGTATATTAATGTAAATGTAAATTATTAGTCGAAGGCCGGTTGCTAGTCGGAGCACTGATCGGCTGTATATAAAACCGTAAAAATAGCCTAAATTCAAAAGTTCCAAACAGCTATTGTTCTAAGCGATTATATTTTTCCTAACAATTAAAATTATTTTTAAATGTATATACACCAACTTGAAGTATTTAAATGTGAATGAATGAAGTTAAAAAATGCAAGACGTTTAAATTTCCAGCCTTAAGCGCTATCAACCCCCCCCCCCCTCCCCGATTCAGAATGCTTCTCCTTTCTTTTGAGTCGCTTTTCGACATTTTCAGGAAAAACAATGAGTGAAGGGTGGTAACCCTAGTTGTATGTGGAATTGGAAATAATTGTAAAGAAGGTAAAAAATATTCCCTAGCGTGACCATTGAACTGCACGGTCACTATGCAATCAGTTCATGGACACGAAATTGCGCAACAGTTCCAGTCATGAGGTCCCCAAGGCATTTTCTGAATTGGCGCAACTAAGAACTGGATGGTGTAAGAATTATTCTCCTAACTTCGCTTACACTTCCAACAAAATACGTTAAATTTTCAACCGTCCGAAAATAGACATGTCATATATTTTGCATTTGTTTTTTTTGCTTATTTAAGGTAAATGTGATCTTATATTTTCTTCTTACAGAATTTAACTAACAATCTGACTGTCAGCCTTATTCTCCTCGTAGGTCTCCTTCTTCTAAAGGACGTCCTTTTCGTGATAGATCTAGGTCTCCTCAGCCCAGGGTTCCTATTATATCCCGGCATGAACAACTTGAACTTATTCGGCTTATTCCTCATAGTAATCCAAATCGATCATTGAAACTACAAAGATACTCGTTGGAATTATTAATTGTCGTAGACGATGGGTGAAAATAAACATGAAGATTGGCATTGTCGACGATATGAAACTATAGGAAGTCAACGATAGTCCGGTAGGAAAGCGCGTTCCTCTCTTTAATAATTAACTAATGATGCGTACATCTCTCGATTTAAATCAGTGAAATTGTCACTCTTTTTAAATTAGTAGTTCCGTTTATTTATCACTGTATTATTTTTAGATTTGAAATGTATTTGGCTATGTTTCCTTTTTCTCTTTTTTTCTAATATCGCTATGAGTCCCTTGAAATTTTTTGGTCTCAAGTGGCGTAGCTTGAAGGTCTCCACCACCTTACATTGCGTCATAGACTAAGGTCTGTTGTCACCTCTGTGCTGGCGAGGTTTTCTTCTGTCTTCTGACAAATATTCAAAACTAAACATATCTCGTAGAACTAAAGCTCTACAGTTTTTTTAATTACACCGCGGGATCTTTTGACAAAAATTACATTCTTTAGAATGTGGTACAAATTTTAAAGATCCTCAATTCTTGTGAATTGCTGTGATAATAACTGGGCAAGATTGACATGATAATAGATGGAATCTTTGGCTGCAGATGGCCTAGGATCATAACCCTGTTACAAAAGTGTCTGCCACTTACCTGCCACTCTTACCGCGAGACTTATCAGAGTAAAATAAGTTCACGTGTCACACTCTTTCAATCTGCGAACAACCTGCGTTACTCGTTGATTGCGCAAAGGGGGATGGCTCCTACCCGAGCCTCGCTGGATCCGGTATTGTCGATGGCTGGCAAGTTGACAAGATCTGCAAAGGAACGAGAAAAGTGGTGTCAATCCACTGAATAATCACAGAGTCGTTTCATTAGACTTTGCATAAGCAGAGATGCTAAATTATCAACAGCAAAATGATAAAATTAAAATTATCAAAGGCAGAGACGCGCTGATGCCATGTCCCGATCGTTATTCCATGGGAAAAGGGTCTCTAGCAGTAGAAACTTATTATAAAAAATAATCACTTTGAAATAACACACGGCTCCATCAGATCGTTTCGCGTACGAGGTAGTATCGTGTCTTGGAGAAGCTAACGGGACCGTAGGAGAGCGCCCACGTACCTTGAACCAGTTCGCCAATTCTACTTTATTTGTCCGGTCCATACAGCGCCAGGGCCGTGTGGTGTCGTCAAGCTAGGAACGACCGATGCACGGTTTTTCTCAGCACTGCCGTTTTCTTGCCTCTTTCTACAAAGCTCTCGAGGTTTTAGTGTCGCGCCTGTTGATTAATTTTCAGGAAGGCGAGAGGTACAATGAGTTAGATCCGCCAATGCGCGTCTCTGCACTTAGTTCATTTTTGCCCTACTTTGCTAATATCTTCTTGAAAACTAATTATTTCTGTATACGTGTATAAAAAATATAGTTTTTATTTGATAGGAGCTATTCATTGACATAATATAATTATAGCAATTATTATTCATTACGAAGATAACACAAAAATTAAGTTTTGTCCCATGCATTGGATACATTATTTCCCCCTCAGCAATCAACGAAGTTAAGCTAGCTGGTGATTCAAGTGAAACTACCTAATGAATCACTGCAAAATGGCGGGCCGTCAGGTCTAACAAGCTAGCATCTCCACAAACAAAATTCCCAAATTTCTTTGTGTCAGAATTTTGGGCTTTTTTAAGCTGTATTGTCGATTTTTGGGCTCCGCAACTTTTTATGAAAATTCAAATTTTGAGTGGAGGTGCTGCCTTGAATCAAGCCAGCACCTCCACTGTATACAAATTAAAAGATAAAAAAAAAACACGCCAGAATTTTAGGATTTTTTTGGACTCTTGAACGCACCAACAACCAATTTACAAAAAACACCCTTACTAAAAATAAAACTACCCCCTATGTAAAAATTCAAATTCGTAAAAATAAAGAATACCAGAATTTTTGGCTTATTTTGGGCTCCCGAATGCACGAAAAAATCCAAAAACTATCCTCATTTTCAAAAAACCAACCCATTGCGAAAAATAAAATTTGCAAAACACAAAATGCACCAGATTTTGGGCTTATTTTGGGCTCGCGAATGAGCCACACCAAAATTCAGAAAAACCATCCCTATGTACAAAAACACGAAACAAACAATAAAACTTAAACCTTCATGTTGGCATTTTTGAAGAGCCAAAAAATCACAGACTCCATTGAGGCAAGAAAATTCTATCCCAAATTTTTATTTTAAAGTTATATATACGTGGTAGAGAGGGGTTGATTTTAGACGTTAAGGGGTTGAGCCCAAAAATCGGAGTGGGAATTTTCAAAGTGCCCCAAAATCAGAGACTCTACATTGACACTAGAAAATTCTAAAAAATATTATTTTTTGTCAAAGTCATATATACGTGGTAGAGAAGGGATGATTGTTGGGCTTCTCAGAAATACCCACTCCGATTTTTGGGCTCCAACACTTAACGTCTAAAATTAATCCATCTCTAGCACGTAGATATGACTTTGTCAAAAAATAATCTTTTTGAGAATTTACCAGTGTCAATGGAATCGCCAATTTTGGAGCTCCTAGAAAATACTTACTTCGATTCTTGGTCTTCAACACTCAACGTTAAAAAACAGTCCCTTGTTAACAATCAAACATGATTTTGTCCAAACCAATCTTTTTCGGAATAATACAGAGTTTAAGTTTTTTTTACTGATCGGACAGCCCAAGGTTTGAAAATGACTTTACATTAACTTTTTTCCGAAAAAAGGAATCAGGAAGCGACAAACATCCTTCTGTTTTTCCATTCCTTCAAATTTATAATTTCCTGTATGCGCTCAGTGTATTAAAGACTCCGGAACTGGGTAATTGCACTGCTCTTGAAATTGATCCATCAAAACCATTATTGAGTGTCTTGATTAAAAATGTATTTAAAAGCAAAGAAAAAACTGAACTTGAAAATGTTAGAGATAAATTGGGTTCTATAATTGAATACGAAGATGGAGATTTTTCCAATTTTATCGAAACAAGTTACGATTAGTAAAACTTAGACCCAGTTCAGGAATGCTCAATCTACTATACTTTTTATAGCATTAATCAAAATATTAAATGTTATTCTCTGTAGCACAACGCTCTTCTTTTAAAAGAAAATCATTCCAAACTTCTTATTTTAATTTTTCATCCATTTTAATCAATTCCTTATCCCAAAATAAAATTAGAATATCTGTTAATCAATTTAAATTTGTAATCAATCTCTATATGTCTATGCTTGCCATGTAATAGCAGACTGGAATGACTCGCAGGGCCATCTGCGTTGCACGCTTCACTTGATCGTACTAGTGAACTAACGCTAACATACAGTCGTTACTGGGGCTGCATAAATTAAAGTTTAAAAAATTCTAGGTATCAAAACATATCTTAGAACCACTTTCAAATACGAATGAGTTCATAAACTACTATCAAATCCCATGACATTTTGATATACTGCTCCACAGATTCTCTACCGATAATAATTATCAGTCACTTACGACCCTGGCAGTTGATGCTACTATAAACATTCAATTAATACAAAATTTTAAAAGCAATTAACTTAATGTCTCTTTTATACTGTCGTGTGAAATACGCACATATCAAATTGATAATCTTATGGACCACTGTGAAATGAACACGAGATAACTATTAGAGTTCATATACTCCGGTTAAAAACTTGGATATTAATTGTCTATAGTCTTACCTAAGTTTTTCAATGATATTGTAATTAGCCTTGCCTCTGCTTGTAAAAGATGAAGATCGTTTATATTCTGGTCTTTACCTTAGTGATCATCTTTCATTCTTGCGGTAAGTGTAATAATAATTATTATTATCCATCTGGCTGTTGAATAATAAGATCGAAAAGTTTTAATTTGTATTGAGGCGGATTGTACGTAAGAGGTTAAGGGGTGAGAATGCCCGTCCTGGTACAAACCTTTGTACGAATTCAAAATCTGTCGTTTTGACTGGAATCGATTGGGAATGTTGACGTGTCCCGCATACGATAAAGTTCCTGACACCTGGAAAAAATTAATCATATAGAAATCGCAACATTTTCGGAAATTGCATGAACTTCAAGAGCTGGAAGAATTTTAGTGAAAGTATATGGAGCAAAAACGATGTTTACTATATGTAGATGTTTAGGGGAACATACAGGGTCTGTTCCATAAAGAGTAGGACTAAATTTCTATAGCCCAGATAGATCAATACAGCGAGTTTTTTACAAGTAGGATGGTTGGTGAGGAATCTCGTGATCCAAATGTATGCTCAAACGCTTCCGCGCATTTTCGGAGTAAATATCGCGCAAAATGTAAAAGTTTCTGTAGGTTTCTGTCACGCTCCCATAATGAAAAACAGTGGTCGCAATGAACATATTAGCTGTTTTTTTTAAAGCTGCTGCACGAGCGTGCGGTTCATTTTGAGAGTGTGACGGAAGCCTACAAAAAGAATTTACTTCTCGAGTGATATTCAGTCCGCAAAATCTCGGATGCGACTTTTCGAACGTGCATCTGAACTAGTTAAAAATACATTCAATTCTTAGGCTCAATTAAAGCAGAGATTTTAATATTTTACAACGCGAAGTTTCAGGTTTTTAAAATCTTTTCTCCCAAGCATGGAGACAGTTTTACTCAAATTTGCTCTCTATTTGTTCACTAGACATAGTTTACAACCTGATCAAATTCAAGCTTTTCCGAATTAATCTGCAACACATCTTAATTAATCCTCTAATTTTTCTTATAGAATTAAGTTCACAATCCGACCGTTTCCCAAATGGCGACCGTAATCCAGATATTTCTCGCTGTGAACCTTCTTCTCTTGACAGACAAAACTTACCTTCCAATTCTCAACCTGCAGAGGATCCTCCTCTTCGTGCCAGATCCAGATCTCCTCCGGCCGATCCTTCTTTTCATCAACAATTTTTTCATTCTATACCTAGAAATGGACAAATTGAAAGAATTCGTCTTAGTCCTCAACGAAATCGGCAGATATTATTTGAACTGCGAAGATACACTTTCTCGGCTGATAAACCAATTCAATTGAGATTCGGGAAGAGTTTATTTATGCCTATGCCAACCCAAGAGCAAATTGTATTATCAAAATTCAATGGTGATGTTCTTGCAGTATTAGATGAAAATCGTTTTCTCGTTGGAATATATAACTTTCGTAGAAACCGAGTAAAAGTAAACATGTTTAGTGGCACGGTTAAAGAAATGGACTCAGAAGAAGTCAGATACAGTCCAGTAAGCAGACGCCTTCAAGTTAAAGATAATTACGTCATGTTTCGTGCTTCACTTGATTTAAATCAGTGATATTGTATCTGAATCAGTTTTACGGGTTTTCACTGATAAACCAGTGATGTTTGTATTTTTTACTGAAAAATCATTAAATGCTATTAATAAAATTTTAAAAATCGTCACTGACTTAAATCAATGGCTCTAAATCACTAATTTTCCACTATTCCTAACATCACTGACTGATTTAATAATAAGTATCGGTTATGTTGGCAAATGCTGGTGCTTTGTAAGATGAAACCAAAATTCGTGTGATATTTTATAACAGAAATGATTTCTGGTATAAGTTAGTTGTTAAATCAATATATTATCTAAAATTGTATAATTATGCTTAAATGTATTACACCTACCACGATTTGATCACCATTGGTCACTTTTTGTCAACGACGGTTCAAATAAGTTAGAATTATAAACTGAAGCCATTTCCGTTAATGTATTTCACTAAAAAATTTAACTTGGAATAATTTCATGATTGCGTAGTTCTGAAGAGCAACGCAAAATGTAGTATGTGAAGTTTGCGTATTGACTATGTCTAGGGTTATTTGCATGGAAGAATAATCTTTGTGCCAAATGTCAGTTCCTAGGTTTCTTATAATATTAGTAGAGTTACCGACAGAGCCTGTATCACGAGAACCTATCACTGGTAGAAACAGTGACACTTATTTTAATGGTTGATATAGGTATATTTTTTAATGATTTCCAGTAACTAACTTATAACTATTTCAATCAGTGACATTTAACGCAGTTCAAAATGTAGATAATATCAAGAAACTGCATTTGATATCAGTTTGGGTTGGTTACTTATTATTAATATTAAGAAAATGTTACATCCAATGTACATATTCTCTTTAAAAGCTTTAACAGTAAACATCATAAGCCTTATTCTGTGACCTACGAAAGTTTTTTAAGAAATTGACAAACTTCAAAGAAAATACAAAACTGCTTTAATTTTGATACATGCTAGGTCAAAACTTACATTCTTCTTAAAAATATTTGTAATAGTTCGGTAGGTTTGAGATAAGAAGTTAGATTTTATGATTGAGTACAATTGTTCTTGAATTTCTTCTGTGATTCGATTCCCTAAATGAGCTTGAGCGTCTTTTTAAAGGCCCGGTAATAATAATTTTTACATATACCGGGAAGAATTGTCGATAGGTAAGAGGGTGAATTGAATGAGGAAAGCGATACATAAATATCAGAAGCAGTTTGGAAAGATACGTTTAAAAAGAAAGTCGGCGGAAGACATGTAGGAGGATATTAAAGATAAAATGAAAGTGTTTATACAAAAGAAGGCATCTAGAAAGAAGAAGAAAGAAATGGTAAAACCATGCAGGGATAGGAATTGTAAGAAGATGAAAATCAAGGTGAGAAGGAAGTGCAGCAAATAGAAAGGCGGAACTGCGGAGAGGGGGGAGTAACTTGGGATGGAAAAGGAGTTTAGAGTGTTATATAGAAAGTAAGAGCAGGATAGGGAGGAAAAACTACAAGAAGAGTTGAAAAGTTTTAAAACATAGGGGGATGTGTAGAAGATAATAAACACGTTTTAGAAGCGTAGGCTTGGGATAAGCGTGAATATAAGGAGCAAGGATCGGTGAAACGTATTAAAGGATCGTTTTAGGGCTCAGTGTAGATGGAGAATCAGATAAAGAAGATTATGAGAGAAAATACAGCAGGTATGGATAGGGTATAGAACGATGCGTGACTACTTTATAAGAAAGAAGACACGGAAACGTTGAAAAATTATAGAGGTATCACGGTGACGAATACTCTCGACAATATTTGCAGTTCACAGCACGTGATGGATAGACAATTAGTGAAGGAGGGGATATAGTGTTTCCGGAAAAAATCGAGGAGGCCTTAAAGGATATGATGAATAGTTTGAGAAGATTCCTGGAAAAGAATCGGTTAGAGTTGAGTGCGCAAAAGTTCAAAGTAATGGTGTTTAGGAAAGGAGATGAAAGGTATAATGGAGAGGAGTGAAATGAGAATAAAAAGACGGTGCAGGAGGTAAAAGTGTTTCAGGGGAATAGCGGAGTGAATAGTCATATGCAAGAAAAAGCGAGGAGGTCAAGTCTGCTAATGAGGCAGGTGCGCGGCTTAGAAAAGGAGTTGTTTGCGGATGATTTTGGAAGGAGAATGAAATCGCTTGACTCCCTCGTAATGGGTGTAAAGGTGAAATCAATGTGAAAAGGTAAATAGGATACAGGAGAGGCATGCAGAAACTAGAGTTGGAAAGGAAATACACCTGATAATGTTGTTAGGAGGGGGAAGGGAAGAACAGTTTAGTGATTCTAAAAGAGAGTTGGGTGCGTAAGTAATAGGAGGATAACAACTGAGGAGATAGGAAAATAAAGGTTTAAATTGAAAGGTATTTCTGAAGGAATGGGCTTCAGAGGGATAAATTGAGAAGCATGCAGAACAAAGGGTAAATAGTGTATAAATTGGTGAAGAAGAACAGCATGGATAGAAAAGGCTGGGGGGGGGGGGGGGGGGGGGGGGGGGGGGGGGGGGGAGGAGATTGGAAAGTTCAAGGTTTGATAGAAACTATGGGTGGATTATGCCAAATGAAGAAGAGCGTGGAAAACTGGTTTAAGGATCAAAATGGGGTATGAAGGAGTTCGATAAGCATGAAGATACAAAAGAGGGGACAAAAGAGCGGTTAAATACGTGAATTCGATGTTGAGTAAAATGGAAAAGATTAGAAGGAAGGAAAAAGAGGAAAGTAGATGCACAAGCTAAGATTGTACCTTCGCAGCCTCTGATTGCCTCCGAATCCCACTGCAGTATCTTGTACACATCGATACGCATATGGTTCACTTCAAGAAATGCATATCTGGTACGTGCAGAAAGAAGACTTAGGAACTCTTGAACATGAAAAGAAGACAGCTTAATGTATCTAGATGATACAGTTTCTTTTGCGTTTCCAACTATTAACTAAAAATTCTTAACATGTTTCCCAGAACCACTTCCAGGTAATATTAAAATCAAATAAAATCCCTTAAAATCCCGTGGGTTTTTGAAACCTTATAAAATCTCTATAACCAGAGACAGTGAGTTAAATCAATTGAAATTCCATTAATTCCAGTGAAGTCCTTACATTTTTATCAACTCCCATGACATCTTACGAAATTCTTTATAGCTTAATAATTTCAAAACTATTTGATAAAAAATCCGAAAATATGATATTCGTGTTTTTAATGCTCACAAAATGTTTCAAAGCAATATGATTTCAATATCTTAAGTAAAGCCTTCTCTCGGAGATAAAAAGTTATAAAAATTGCGACAACACTTTTAATAAATTAAGTTACTCAATTTTTCGCTTTAATGCCGATTTATGAAATATAAATATCCCAGAACGAAAAATTTGACGACCATGATAATGTGAAAGATAACGACTTGGCATGTATACTCGAATAAAATGCTAAAATATTCATTAGATAAATTGTCGACTAAATCTTTGTCAATAATACTGTGATTAGTTTTTCCTCTGCATGTAAAAGATGAAGATCTATTATACCCTAGCCTACATTTTGGTGGTCATCATTTATTATAGTGGTGAGTATAACAATGATTATCGTTAATCTAGCTGCATAAGATCGTAAATCGCCGAATTTTGTAACCTAATCTTAATATGAGTTCTTGGTTTTTTTCTTTGTCTCTTTTAAGTTAAATTGGAAGTAGATAGTACGTATTGAATTTTTTTCAATACGATTTTTACCTAGCATCTTGCATCTAAATATTAATAGAAGTTAGATCTTAAATTGAATCTGAATTCTGCAGTTCTGTTCGTCTGTTCTTTCCCAAGCATCAACAAAAAGTAGAAATTTGAATGCCGCTCGACAAACCTGTTATCATCTTGTGTACGCTTCCACATTCTTCACGATAATTCGAGAAACAGTAAAGATTAAATGATGTACTTTGTCTGATTTCGACGCGGAAAGTTTTATCTTTAACCAAAAGTAGTTTCAATTTTTTCATTCTCTTTTCTGAAGCACGCAGAAAGTGGAAATGTAGAATTTAAAATTGGTCAAAAACAAAAAATCGGTTGATTTGTCTCACATGCGACCTGAACTGCTCTGAACTGATTGTTCGTTTTTCCTCGTATAATTCCGTTAAGATAAGTACCAAATTCCTTACGTGCGCATGCTATATTAACACATGCGTCTGTAAAATTTTTTGCAATAAGCAATAAGCAACTCCTCCTTAAAACTTTCTCGTAATTAAAAACAAAGAAACATAACGTCGCAGCTAACACTTTCGTGTAACTTCCTCTCATAAGCAACTTCATAAACTGTGTATTATAAAAAAAACGACTTGCTGATATCTTATAATACGATGTGGATTATGATTATCATCATCTACGAACCACAACATATTCTATGCTTTCTTCGAACCGTCAGCCATCCTGATATTCTTCGATAAGAAGTAATGTGCTCATCACGATTGCGATCGTAAATAAACTGAACGCAGGGGTTGAGCTCAACAGTTGAGGTATTTTTATTAAATCGCAATTACTTCAGTACGGTATAAACTATACAGTTGAACTAGCATTGTTTCAGCCAGAGGAAGTTAGTAGAAAGTAGAGATTAAGATAGTTACTAGGCATCACTATAATTTATTCGAGGTATATCCCATAACACTTTTAACATTCGAAAACGAGGTTAGTGGAGTGTAGCAGAAAATACCAAGATGGCTTTTTCTGCTCATTTTCAAGATGGCGAAAGATGCTTTGAGAGTATATCACTTTTAAATTCCAAGATAGCAGCATCCTTAGATTTTTAAGATGCTCAATTTTAAACGTTTCCAAACTGGACCGGCAACACATCTTAATTTAACCTCTATTTCTTCTTACAGAATTAAGTTCACAATCTTACTGTAATTCAAATGGCAAACATAAACCTGATATTTTCTGCAGCTGGGCTTCTTCTCCTGACCGACATAATTTTCCTGACAGATCGCTTCCTCGCGAGGAACCCCGTGCTAGATCCAGATCTCCTCGTGACAGGCCTCCACTTTATGAATACTGTTTTGATCCTATACCTAGACATGGACAACTAGAACGAATTCGTCTTAGTCCCCATCAAAATCGAAATGTATTATTCGAACTTCGAAAATACACTTTCCCGACTGATAAACCACTTCAAATGAGAACCGGAAGGAGTACATTTAAGCCTATTCCAACCGAAGAACAAATTGTGTTATCATCATCTAATGGTGACGTTCTTGCAGTATTGGAGGAAAGTGACTTCCTTGTTCCAATATTTAATCGTCGCAGACGACGAGTAAAAATAAACATGGACAGTGGCGCTGTTAATCAAATGAACGCCGAAGAAGTCAAAGATAGTCCAACAAGCAAACGAGTTCCAATCTTGGATCATTACATGATATTACGTGCCTCGCTCAATTTAAATCAGTGAATCTTTTTGTAAATTTATGTGCAGCGTTACCAATTTGCTTGTGAGAGATGCTGCTTTTTAGGTTAATAAAATGATACTGTCACGAGGAATTTTATTTCGTGAATTTTTTATTTTTACGCTATACGCCCTAATATACATATTAGAGTAACCCAAAAAATTAGTTAACATATTTAAATCAGTTTTAGTAATATTCATAATAATATACTTATTCGGATTTTTTTAATCATGTCCTGAGTACAATCATTATTTGAAAATTTGCTCCTTCTTTGTAACAAATTTGACCCTAGGGTAGATTGCAGCATAAATATTATGAAATTATATTAATAATGCAGAAAAATACTACGTGAAGATACCTTTCCAATGAGCCTGATGATTTTAAAAAATTGGGATTATTTCCAGAGTTATATTTCAAGTTGAGAAATCATCGACATTCGGCGTTTGTTAGAAATATCTTTACATAAAATTGGCATTTTGCCTTCAACTTTGGCTTATTAAAACGAAAACTTTATTTAGTAAATTTAAAGTTTAAAGCAAATTAATTAAAAACATATTTTATAAATAAAAATAAGGTTATAAATTAATTACATTTAATCAATAATATAGTAAAAATAATTAAGCATGGTATAAATACAGAAATAATAATGAAAGAAAATATAAATTACATCTTTTAAAATCCTTAGAAATTTTTATAAATATTTGTGAAATATTTGTGAAATATTTGTGAAATCTTTTTGATGTTATCGGATGCGTCGGCCCTGTGATAGTCACCTGATTCTTAGTGTCCGCGAAACAGCTGTATTGCTATAGCGTCGATTCTATACTCAAAGCGATAAAATTAAAAATTAAATGAAGAAATCCAGTTGCAGTTTTTTATCTACAAATTTCTAATTTATGCAGAGCGTATTAGTCTAAGGTATCATTGAGCTAAGATAGTCGCATATTTTTTCCAGTGTACTAATGTGGAGTCAACGCTGCACCAACCGCCGTGGTTGCGCTGCGTTCCTACTAAAAGAACAGCTGCTTGCCCAACATTTTTTTAGTGCAGTTATAACGCTGATTGTCAAGGAAAGTTTTTTTAAATCAACGAAATTAAACCTGAGTTTTGAAGTCTCGCAAGAGCATGCAAACAACATGATCACCAAAAATATTCATAAATCGGATAACAATGCAACAGGCTTAGATAACGACATTAAAAACGTTTTTACTGACTACTCGTATCTCACATTCCTTTATTGAATTGAGAAAGACATCAAACACACCAAGCCAAAAAATAAGTATCTCGTATTTTCTTCCGTAATAGAAAAATATTAACTTAATTCTTAATGTTCCCTAATCAATTCTTCTGTATGTATGTTTTGTCACAAGCACGGTCGACTTTCACAAGCGAATGTTCCCTATATGACACCCTGGACCAAATGCAAAGATTTGCCGAATGTTTTTCCAAAAACTCGATTAAAAAAGGGCGCTTAAATATAATTACCAAATAAATTTATAGCAGCCAAATCACGGACCGACGGAGTTTACGCAGTACCGCTCATATACATTTTCAAGTCAGGCTAAAATATGTTTGTATATATATTAGGTCAACATAACCTAAAAATTGATACGAAATCTAATGCTCGAACTTCGATGGTCCTAGATCTGCAGGTTTGGCTTACAAAAAAGGTATTTTGTATTTATTTTTACATTACAAAGATTCTGAAACAGTGCTATTATAGAGCTAGAAGATTTTTATTCAGGTTTCTTGTAGCAATATGAACTTCACACCCATTTTCAAAAACTCTGTGTTTTAAAGAAATCCACATTTTGGAGCCCGCGCCACTTGTTGTTGGTTGATATCAAAATACATAATTTAAATAGTAATATAGATATATAGATAAAGTGCCAAGCAGTTCAAGTCTAGATCCGTGTCCAAATCGTTTTGAACTTAAAAGTATATCTTTACTGCCCACACACAGAAAAAACCTTATATTTTACTGGACACCAACGTCGCAATTGTAGGTAACTAAATATGACTATCGTTGATGATTAACAGTACCAATTCACAAAAGCGTGCTGTTCCAATAAATTTAACTGAAGCACAGTAATATTCATTAGTTACACGATTGACCAAGCTTTTCAAAAATACTGTAATCAGCGTTGTCTCTGCTTATAAAAGTTGAAGATCGCTTATACTCTGGTCTTCACCATGGTGGTCATCTTCAATTCTAGCGGTAAGTATAATAATGATTATTTTCCATCCAGTTCGAAATAACAGATTCGAAAAGTTTTTGATTCTTGTTGATACGGAATTTCTGTACGAATGTTACAAAAAGTTAATTCTTTGAAAAACTGAAACGGAAATAGTGTGGTAAGTTTGGAACTTGCACTAGAAATCTCGCACTTCTTACTCGATTTTTCTACTTTCTTTATATTAATACTTAGATCTGTTAAAATTAAAAGTTAAACCTTCGAAAACTTAAATTTTATTATTGTTAGCTTTCTATTGTTAAAGCTCAATTCCATTCTCTTCCCTGAAGCAAAGTTGATGAATTTTAAGCGCGTTACAACGCGTTAAACGAAAATATGGTCTTTGAATTATTGAAGCTAGCTTTTTGGAAATTTAAAAAACGAAAGACAGAAACGGCATTCGTAGAAATTGAAATTTGTAATGCATTTGAAAATAAGCGTTCTCAGTGGGAGAAAGAAAAATGCCTTATTTGTGTTTTTTGTTACAGATTCCACGTTCTACTTTAATTTAATCACTACTCTTACTTTACAAAAATGATAATCTGATCAACTTTATAACTTCCAAAAATGGATCTGCAACAAATTTTAAGTAATAATATATTCCTTCTTATAGAATTAGGTTCACAATCCGAGAGCAACTCAAATGGAAAAAGTAATTCTGGTATTTCTCGTAGTGGACCTTCTGAGGAGCCTCTTCTTCCTACCAAGTCCAGGTCTCCTTCTTAGGAGCCTCTTGTTCTTGCCCGGTACAGCACTACTCGTGCGAGGCCTCCTCTTTATCAATACTTTAGTGGTTCTATACCTAGACATGATCAACTTGACCGAATTCGTTTTAGTCCCAAATGAAATCCGAACCTTTTACTTGAACTCCGAAGATACTCATTTCCGGCCTACAAACCAATTCAATTGAGGGTAGGAACTAATCGTATCGAACCTATGCCAATCCTAGAAATAATTATGTTATCAACATTCAATGGTGTCGTTCTTGCAGTATTGGAGGCAAATAACTTTCTCGTTGCAATATATACTCGTCGTAGACACCGAGCGAAAATAAACATGTACAGTGGCATTGTTGAAGATATGAACCCGGAGGAAGTCAGAGACACTCCAGTAGGCAAACGCATTCCAATCATTAAAACTTAGTAAAAACATTGAAAATGTATTAAATCACATTTATTACATTTATACATTAAATTCCTAAGTTAAAATGTCGAAGTTCACTGATCACTGATCCGAATGCGAAATCGGAATTTCAAATTTAATTTTTGTTTCCTTTCAAAATACGAAAAATGCTGTTGGATGTTTTCAAGTCTGTTGAATAAAATGTATTTTTCAGTATGCCAAAATCTTTGAAGAATGCTGTTTATGATAAATGTAAAATTGAATAATTAAATATACATTATTAGTAAATAAAAAACTCTTTTCAAAGTCTGATAATATTAAACATTTTCATTGGTGTTTTCTTAAAATTTATATGATAAGACCTGAGATTGCTGCTCTTCTTTCACGGTTAAAGAAGGATCAAGGAAAATAAAGGAGATTGCGTAATGTCCACACAAAGTTCTTTCTGCAATGTTTAACATTACTAATATCGGCAAAAGTATTTAACATTTCTTACGACAAATTAAACAAAGACCAAATATATCTAAAGCCTTCAGTAAAGAGTTACAATCTTCTAAATTGTTGTCAAAAATATGAGGTTGAGTTGTTTAAAATTTGAGATATTATTTCTAAAATGAAAGGAAAATCAAAATTTGAATTCGTCTTTCAGATCCAACGTACAAATGTAACTACCAAATTCTTGGCATTTAACGATCAAATTAGAAAAACACAATCTTATATGTTTTATTTTTAATTAAAAGGACCAAAATTTTTATTAAAAGAGTTTAACAGAAAATATTATTTCTAATTCACAATACATTTTTTTGAACTGGAATAGTTAAATTTACAGCCCACGAGATGAATCTTCACTAAAAAAAGTGCTCAACGAAGTTGTTCAACTTTCAACCAAGTAGTTGTATTTCAGAAAAATATGAAATTTTCACGAAATAGTTTCATTTTCAACAAAATAATAGAATTTTTAAAACAAATAATAGAATTTTTGACCGAACGAGATGATTTCTGAACTAAAAGTATAATAGTAGAATTTTAAACTGTATGTTGTTGGTCTTTAATGCTCAAAACATACTTGTATTAAGTCCCTGCCCCTTTCCAACGCCTCGTGGGTGAAACTTTTTCGTAAATTTGTACGTCCTATCCCAATTGCTATTTTTTCAAGCTCTATTCAGCTTTTTCCGAAATGATTATGAATTTATTTGGAATTCATTTATGTAAAGTCCGAAATGTGTGCGTTATGAAAATAGAATCGGGAACGTTTGTACTCTGACTGAGGGTTCATTGTCCCAAGAATTAAATCTGGTAATCCCCGACGAAGATGTTATTTCATGACCTTGAATACAAGGTTTCACTATTAGAACGACCGGACCTTTGTAAAATCACCAAGGTTCCTCGAATTTCAGTTCTCAACCTCAATTTTCACGGAAAGATATATTTTTGACATCTGGACTGCCAGGTTTAATTATAAGAACGACCTGATCTTTGAAAAAATATCTCTGTATTGAAAATTTCACGTTTTAATCCTAATTCTCTGAGGAAGATGTGATTTCAAATCTTGGACTACAACCCTGCTTAAAATGTGGGATGGGACCCGGTTGGAAACCGATTAAAAGTGGTTTCAAAACGGCAGAAACCGCGCCGTAACTGGGCTTCATTCAATATTATACAATATTCGTATCCGGTTTTTAAATGTTTTGTAACTGGTTTTAAAAAATACTGTAACCCGGCTTTGTCCAGTACTAACCGGCTTTACCTGATTTTTGACTCCGGTTTATATCCGACACCTAACCAGCCACTATCTAGAAACATGTTCAATTCGTAAATGATCCATATATGGTTTTTAACTGGCTCTAAAAAATACTTTTTCATCAGATATTGACGATGGAGACAGTCAGACATTCTGCGAGACGTTTTTTTCATGCAGATTTACTTTTTTTAGTGCATCTAGTTTAGAAAGCTCAAAACAATTTTCCGGAAAGTTTTGAGGTAGAACCATCGAGGGAAATGTTGCGTTCGGAGATTTTTGTTTATAGATCGTAGCTGCAGAAGCGTTCAGCTTGTGAAAGTGTAGATTCTTTGTTGCAGTCAACTTTAAAAGGTGCGGTGATCAAATGATTGCCTGCAACGACATTCAAGTCATCGATTAGTTTAGCCTCTTTTTCTGAAACTTTTAAAGTGGAACTGTAGTGAAAAAAAAAACATTTTAACTCTCTTGTCCACAAATCGCAGCCGTGTAGATGTTCGGTTTCTGTGACATTGGTGCAACAAATAACTGGAAGACTTCATTGCTCACTCTCGATTGACTTGAATTATTATTAGACTGGTACTTTCCAGGAGCATGCACACTTTTGCATCAAGAACTTATGCATCGCTTTGACTGTACAATTTTATTTTGCATTTAAGTTTAAAAAATTAAACATTATTAAATATGGCTATGATATAGCTACAGTGATCTATAAAGAAAATAAAGAAAGGTCTTAAAAATAAAATAAAGAATTATTAATGAGCTTGTTACTGAAAAATGTTTTTATCTTTTCCGCTTTTGTACGTCTTCTATATCATGAAGATGCATTTCTGAAGCAGGTTTGATTCCTTTTTGTCAAAAAGGGAATCCTATTAGTATGCCTATTAAACTGCTTTGCAAATTAATAAATATTCATTTCCAATGAAAATAGAAAGGAAATTCTAAATGAACCTTGAAAGTTGCATCACTTTTAATTTTAATTTTGATTCTAAAAGTGTGGTATTTATTTCCGATTAAACTCTAGAATTAAATATGTTTGAGATACAGAGCGGTACTCCGTTTTCAAATAGAAGTATGTATACCGAGGGGAATATTATTTAAGTTATTAATTTTTGCTTAAAATTAATTTTTTAAATCGACACCTCAATTAACCTGAACATTCTTGATTTCAATATCCTGCACATGAAACTAAGGTTCATTTCAAATCAATTCGTTACCCGCGTAACCTCTACTTTTTCTTCACTGATCACTTGTAACATATTCTTTTTTCTGTATGTTGTAGCTTGCCATAATGACGAAAAATAAAAAATTACATTTCATAATTTCAATATTTGTAAGGAACCTTTTACGTTAAAATGAATGTTCAGATTGATACAATTTTAGTCGATTCTGATCAAATCGATCCCTTGTGCCTTGCAGTGACTTTAAGAATAAAAAGTAAAATCACCACAATGCTATCGATGTCAAAGGTTTGGCTATGTGTTAATCATCGGTCGGTCGCATTGAGTATGACAGACACAATATTTCAAATTGCCATAACTTCTGTTCACCTTAAAATTAGGAGTCCTCCCGTCGCCTTGGCCTTCTTAGGGATCTACACAGTCAGGTAAAGAAAAAGAAAGGTGGAGAAAAATTGGAAAATTTAGAAAAAATGGAAAACATAGTGTTTTCAAAATTAAGGCAGAAGCCTATGATAAAATTTTAAAAAAATTATAGCAGTAAGAAACTCAATTTAAAATACATGTATAAAAGAGAATTTAATTGAGAGAAATGAATCTTTTGTTATTATGCGATGGCTGCGACTGGCTGAATTCATTGAAAAAATTTTTTGCGCTCATAAGTCACTTAGTATTCTTCTTAAAAAAGTCAATCTTGTAAACACCTCACTCTGACATGAATTACTTGTCTTTTGAGCCATCTTTGTCCAAAGAAATTATGAATTGAATCAGAATGTATTCAGGTAAAATCTGAAATTAGACTATAAAGCCCACTGTGCAACACCGTTTAGTGTTTTAACGTTCCGGATGCCAGAAATACCCTATGGCGCAGTGACTGATGCGGAACTCCTTTCGAAGCAAAGTGAGCAGTAAAATGACTATCTCTAGCAAACCATGTAAACTAGGCCCGCTACAGCATATTTTTTTTACTGCGAAAATGGACCCACAAAATACTTTATATTTCTTTTTTTTCTATAACAATTTGAAATAAATTCAATCCTTTATTTCTTCTTACAGAATTAAGTACACAGTCCGACTGTAAGCCTAAAGTCGAACCTAATATTGGTATTGTTCGTTGCGGACCTCCTTATTTTCCTGATAGACATCATTTTCCTGCCAGGTCTCCTACTGCTGAGGAGCCTATTCGTAGCAGGTCCAGATCTCCTTCTCACAGACCTTCTGCTTCTCAAAATGTGTATAACCCTATACCTCGATATGGGCAACTTGAACTAATTCGGCTTAATCTCCGTAGTAATCCGAACCGATCATTCGAACTTCGAAGATACTATTTTCCGTCTAATACATCAATGAATTTGAGATTGCAAAATAATAAATGTGTGCATATACCAAGCTCAAAAAAAATTGTGTTATCAACATCCGATGGTGACGTTCTAGCAATACTGGAGCAAGATAATTTTCTCGTTCCAATGTATCGTACTTAACAACGTGCAAAAAAAACATGCATAGTAGTATGGTTACAAAGATGGACCTAGAAGAAATGAATGACAGTCCAGTAGGCAGACGCGTTCGAGTCTTTAACAATTACGTAATAGTACGTGAATCCATCGATTTGAACCACTGAAATTTTCTCTATATTTCATTTAGCAGTTCAGGTTTTTGCTAATAAACCGGTAAAGTTTTATTTTTTACTGCAAAATCAGTAAGTGCTATTGAAGGACTAGTAAAAAAGGGTCACTGAATTTAATCAGTGACTCGTATTACCCAATTGTCAGTGATTCTAATGTCACACGTTGATTCAGTGACCATTTCGGGTTTCTGCGCCACATGTTGTTGCTTCAAGAAAATAAGGAACAACTCGCATGGTTTGCTTCGATAAAAATTTTATATCGTACAAGAAAGCAGTTAAGAAAATTATATAAAGTGACAAAATATGTAGAATGTAAAATAATATCTAAGTGAACTATACATACAGGGCTTTAATTAAAATTTCTATCTTTATGTAAGCAATGCAGTTGCAACATCATTTGCCACATTTGTAGATCATCTTAGTTCCCTAAGTGATTATTATATTATACAGTCTGTCAAGTTAAAGCGTGGGTGGCTTTACTCGCAGTCGGTAAGGTGTATCGACATGATTTTGGTATCAAAATATTAAGAAGAGCTCCCTCTTTC
>NC_046657.1:32809252-32811393 GCF_010883055.1 Belonocnema kinseyi
AGGAATTTTCAACTGATTTTTATAATTTAAGGGAATTTCAAAGAATTTAAGCAATTTTAAAAGGGTTACTTAAAAAAATTTTAAATACTTTAGAAATCTTTAAAAGATGCCAAGGTCTTTCAAAATAGTTTGAAGGTTTCTTGGACTCGACTTATAGAATGGTTACAAACATTTTTGCGAAGAATTTGAATTTGGCCAACCCGTTTTTCATGATCCAACAAATTCTTATTTTCTTTAAAATGTGTCCTCTCTGAAGAAGTTGGTTGTAAACAAAATAAACCTTAGAATTTTAAATTTGGAGCCTTTAAGAAAACATTTTTTTTAATGTTTCAAGATAAATACTTATTAATAAATAATAAATTAATTTTAGTTTTTTGCAACTAATTCTGCAAAAAATGTAATTAATTTTTTTAAGATAGTTTCAACATAGTTTGATATTGATGCTACGAGGGTGGTTCAAATATGATCGAGACAAATACTCTGACACGTTTATTTACTATCGAAAAAATTTACAAAAATTTTCAGTTTTTCTAGGTATTTTCCCTCACAAGTTACGCATTTTGCCCACCTTTCAGGAAGTTTTTTGATGCCAGTATCGAAGAATTCCTTTGGCAACTCGGACAGCCATGTGCGAACGAACTCCTCTACCTCGTCGTCGGTGTTGAATCTTTGACCTCCGAGGGCTTCTTTCAGCGGTCCGAATATGTGGTAGTCGCACGGTGATAAATCTGGACTGTATAGGGGGGGGGGGGGGGGGGGTGTTCCAGTATCACCCACACCAATTCCGACATTGTATCAAGCGTGAGCCGCGCAGTATGAGGGCGCGCGTTATCCTGAAAGCTTAGGAACCCATCGCGCCGTTACTTTGAGATATTGAAGGTGTTCATGGATGATAGACTCTACACTACTAATCCTGATACCAAATTCAGCCGAAATGTCTCGAACATTCATCCTACGGTCCTCCAAAATCATTTATTATACGCGACGAATGCTGTCTGGTGTCATGCTGGTTTGCGATCGACGATCATGCGGTTCATTCTCGACGGTTTCGCGGCCATCCTTGAATGCTTTGGCCCATTTTAACACGGCAGCCCTACTCAGGCACTCACTACCGAACTGATTTCACAAACGCAGAAAAATTTCCGTGTTTTCAACGCCTGCCCGCACTAAAAAACGAATGACAATATATTGCGCAACGGCGGTTGGCACTTGACGTTCACTCATGGTCGTAGCGCGCGCGCGAAACATGCGCTCCCGACGAAAACTATGCTACACTGTTCGTAAGGGACTCAGCTATCACATACTTAAGCCACGACCTTCAAAACATACATGGGCGCCATCTACAGCGTTTGTCTCTATCATATTTGAACCAACCTCGTACATTAAATGATTATGGTAAATTTAACAACATTTTATTTTACAGTAACCCAAAGCGAGAAAATTGCTAAACAATTCTCTCACGGATCTTTTAATGCCGATCGAAACCTTAAGTGATAACCAAGTTCGAATCACAAACAATGTTATGATTTAGTTTTACATCAATTTAAATTAGATTAATGGTGTGTAGAAGCTTGTGGTTTATATGTAGTTCAAGCTCTATGATTTTGAATCGGTGGATATTTAGTTTTTTTCTGTGCAATTTCACAAATGAGAATAGCCATAATTCAATTACTGGGAATCAGTAAAAAAGGGCTTAATTCGTTAGTGAAATATGCATCACTATTACAGTCAAAGACATTATTTCGTAATGGAGGCTACCTTGGTAACTATACAATCATGAAATTATTTCCAGCATTATTTTTTTTAATTAAAACTCTTAACGAAAATGCCTCAAGCTCATAATTGTGACTCCTTGGCACTAGGAGATGATCTGCAAATACAGTCTGTCAAGTTAAAGCGTGGGTAACTTTTTTGGTAAAATATTTTATTTAAACGCATGTTTCTACATGGAATTAAATTTGTCAAGGTGCCGAGCAAAATGCTTTTCTGTTAGTATTTTGTCCAATCACCGCCGGAGTCGATGATGGCCTGGCACCTCAAAGGCATGCTTTCGACGAGTTTTTCCGCGTACTCTCTCGGCAGAGACCTCCAAATCCGACGAATTTGTAGACACAGCTGCTTCAATGTGTGTACCTTTCTTC
>NC_046657.1:32811493-32831358 GCF_010883055.1 Belonocnema kinseyi
GATTTCAAGGAATTTTCAATTGATCACAGTAATTTAGAATGATATTCTAAAGGATTTGATGTATATTTTAGAATATTTTAATAGATTCCAAGGCATTTTCAACTGATTTAAATAATTCATGAGATTTTTAAGGATTTGAAAGCATGAACTTTACACAAAAGAAATTTATTTTCCATGAAGACTAATTTTCTGAACAAAAAATTAATTTTTAATCATAGTTAAACTATCGACAAGAAAGATTACTTTTCTACCAAGAAAGAAGAGTATTCAATAAAATACAAAAAATTTTAACTAAAAAAGATCACTTTTCATTTAAACATAGAATAGTTCAATTTGTGCTGGCAGAAATGTGTGAGCGAAATACGATGCGACGGTGCGAAAACACTTAAACGAATTTCGGCGATTTTATAAGAGTAGCCAAGAGATCAGCTAAGACCGTTTCCTATTTTGATATATGTACTCAGATCTATAACGGAGTGTGAGTATAAACAGAATAATGGTACATACGTGATAAAAAAATATATGAAAAAAGATTGAAGATTGCCGTTCTATACCTGGTAGCTTGAAATGGATATAAGTGACTTGTTTAGTGTCATTAAGTTCTTTTTTCCTTCTACTAATCTCATCGAAGTGGAGGATAAAACAACTTGATTTATTAGGCATAAATGAAAAATTTATTCAATGCTCACATACGAAACAAAATTTATTCCCTAAAATTATGTAATTTTTAATTTTATATTCATTTCGTGTTCCTAATAATTAAACGATAGCGCATAAATGTTATGAATTTCAACAATCATCTGACTTAAATTAACTTATAAGTTTTATTTCACACGCACGTGTTGACGGAAGGTCAATAATCTTTCTGTCTTAAATTAACTTATAAAGTACATTTTACGTACATAAAGCTGCTGACTTTCATCCAAGCGCGTTACTTACAGTCATGTAATCATCATCAGTTGACTTTCAACTGGCGAATTATCCTTTTGGTTAAATCTGAAAGTCAACCGCCTTTTTCTACTGAAATTCAGATTCTTGTATTACTGTGTAGGTTTCCATCCTGGGCTATCCTCAGCTAGTTCGCGGACAGTTAAGTAAATAACTTAATCGACTTGATTGTGCATTAATGTTTAAAGTGTATATACTGATAATCGTAATTAAAAAGTTGTAATTTTTTGAATTTCGTAAAACTCAGAGCCGGTCAACCGAAAAAAAGATGAAAACTCATTGCATAAGTACATTCCACAATTTAAAAGTATTATTCTTTATAAATTGATAAGCAACTTTTACTTATAAACATGCGTCAACTATGCTAACCTTTCTGACGATCTCACCTATTCTAGTATGGCCATGCCGACATGCAAAAATACTCAATTGCGGAATTAAAGCGATTGGCTTCTACGATGAGATAACGTCGTTTTTTATTTTGTACCAGAGACGAAAGTGTTTGGCGCGCGTATCTTTGCAGCTAAGGGATCGTCCACAAATTACTTAAGACGTTTTTCTTTTGTTTGAATAAAGACGAGCATAAAATTGCTGAGAAGTTGAGGACACAACGATATAAACAAAAGAAAAAGGTCTAACGTAATTTTTTTGACGATCCCTAATACATAACCAGGATGCGTGTGGCGCACTGTTTAGAAACACAGGTTTACAAATATCGGCTAATGTTTTGAAACGAGAAGATAAGCGCGTTTGTTAAAGTATTTTCGTGCGCTGAATTCACATCGGGTCTCCGTTTTTCAATATGAAGACAGGCTAAGTAGATAAGTGATTCAGCCATTTTTAGCAATTTGTGAAAATAAATTGTCATTTTATTTGGATAATTACGACTAAAGAAAACTAATGTTTAGAAATACTTAGACAGTTGTATTGCTATGGGTCCGTTTCATGCATTAGAGGCCGAATCTAATCGTTTAGCATTCCCTAATCCTAAATATCCACCAGAAATGCTGACAGCATTGCTATTCCAGATCATGCTCTTCTCAAAAGTTTTCGACCCAAAAACTAAAGAGGGATTTTTTGACGGATCACATATTAGAAAATTTATAAACGACAACTTTATCACACGTTTATCGGACACAGGAACGGATTCATAGACATCATTCAAAAGAGTCGTTCGCAACTTCTTCGGTAAAAGAAAAAGTTAGGATTATAAGCGAGTTGTCGCGAATGATCTAAGAAATTACCATAAAATAGGCATTCGAATATCGTTTGAAATCCATTTTCTATATTCTCATCCAGATTTTTTCCCTGACAACTTCGGTCATACGATCGACAAGCAAGGAGAGCATCTACAGCAGGATATACAGAGAATTCAGAAAAACTACAAGGGTCTTTGGGATTCGGGGATGCTCAACGATTATTTTTTATCTCTAATGCGTGAAACAGGTTCAAATCAATAAACATGTTTCAGTGCTTTTGCACTTTATTTTTTATTTTAGGGATTTATTTAAATAAAATAACACTTTATGTTCCAAAATTGCTAAGAATAACTGAATTATTTATCTCATAAAGCTGACTTTATAGCGACAAACAGACACTGCATTCGTAATCAGCGTCGAAAATTATCCAAAAACCCCTTTTGGCTACTCAGTTCCTAAAACATTTAAAACTGTGTAATTAGTATGAAAAGTGGTGTATGGTACGAAGACATTTGAAGCGCGTTCATACGCTTATGAGACGAACTTCAGAGCCGTGTAATGACTCTAAAAGTAAAAATTAAAAAATATTACTTATTTTCATGAATTCTTCCTTGAACCAAGTCTTAATCTTCTCAATGAGTTTCAGAAAGATCAAGAAAACTTTTCTTTTAATCAATTGAAATCCCTATAATTTCAACATATTTTAAAGTATTTATATTATTTTGTATAAATGAACATTTTTTCCTTAACCTCTTACTTAATTTTTCTCCTGAATAGTAATATATGAAATACAAATATCTCAGTAAGATTAGTTAAACACCTATTATGATTCATGAGATAACGTCTAAAGTATACTCTAGTGAAGGACAGGAATGTTCATTAGCTCAACTGTTATCTGAATTTTTCCATAAAACTTTATTTAGTTTTGGCTTTGCTTGGAAAAGATGAAGATCGTTTATTTTCTGGTTTTCTCATTGGTGGCCATCTTTAATTATAGTGGTGATTATAATTATAATTAGCATCCTTTATAGATGCATAAGGTCGTAATTAAACAAATTTTGCAACCTCATTCTTATAAGATTTTCTCGCCTCCAGAGTAAAAATGTTGCCCTGATTGTGAACTACGACCTTCTGCAACTAGGAAAATGTTATTATATATATGTGTAAAATATGTCAATGATCTCCGTGTTGGTACATATCTTTGTACGATTTCAAAGTGATTATGTATGTGCTAGTATCTATACCCAATTTTTGCGTGTTCCATATAGGAGAAACTTTATGGCATACAGAAAAAACTAATACGAAATCGATTCTTAGATTCTACTAGTCGTTAATTTTTGAGTTGCATTTTTATACTAAAAAAACCAGCTAGCCGGGCACATTCTCATAATTGGAAGGGCTCATGGCTCGTAAGTTTAGGAGCGCCTAGGCATATCGCGCTGTCCACTCGATCCTTGTACTTCCCCCACATTTGCACATATGCAGCTCTTCTAAAATAAAAGGTCAAAGGGTATTACTACAATACATCATATGTATTGATATTGAAACAGATTAAATAAAAAAAGATAAAGTTTGCATTGATTCCAGTAGAAGAATTTACTACTTCAGTAATTAACCTTACCGGATAAACTTAACATTAAAGAAAGATAATTTCGCATTTTGAACCTTCTTTTTTAAAATCTTTTTGTTCATAATGACTCTATTTTTGAGGTAAAATGCGGTATGCGAAAGTTTCCTGCGAAGCGTGTGTTCAGTTCTGACTTCTTAAATCGACATATCAGTAAAAGTTATCTCTTAAACTGAAACTGAAAGAGATCCCGAAAGATAAAAGTTTGACGATTAGATTATATTAGAATATTATTACTGCCGGTGCTTAATTGTTGCTTTAAAAACAAAGGACAAAAACAACATTATTAGGAAACAAAATTTGTTATATTTTTGAAAATAAGCATTCTTACTGTGAGCAAGAACTATTCCACTTTGCTTACTATCGTTCTACATAACTGAACTGGCGATGTAATGTAATTTTAACGTTTTTAAAATTGATCTGCATCACATTTTAATAAATCCTCTATTTCTTCTTTCAGAATCAAGTTCACAATCTGACTGTCACGATCATGGCGAACAAAATTCTCGTATTACTCGCTGCGAACCGTCTTCCTCTCCTAACAGATATAATATTTCTGCCAGTTCTCATCCTCTTGAGGAGCCGCCTTTTCGTGTCAGGTTCAGGTCTCCTCCTGAGGAGCTTCCTTTTCGTGCCGGGTCCAGATCTCCTCCTACGCTTTCTTCTTTTCAATACTTCTTTGATACTATACCTAGAAACGGACAACTAGAACGAATTCGTCTTATCCCCAAAAGAAATCGAAACCGTTCATTCGAATTGCGAAGATACACTTTTCCGGCTGGAAAACCAATTCAACTAAGATTAGGAATTTATAATTCCTATGAGCGAATACCAGCCACAGAACAAATTGTGTTATCAGCAGTCGATGGTGATGTTTTTGCAATATTGGAGCAAAATAATTTTCTTCTTGCAATATATAATCTTCGTAGAGTAAGGGCAAAAATAAACATGCACAGTGGCATGATTCAACAACTGAACTCAAAAGAAGTCAGCGACTGTCCAGTAGGCAGACGCATTCCAATCTTAGATAATTACATATTAATACGTGCCTCTCTTGATTTGAATTTTTAAAATTCTCACTATCTTTAAATCAGTTGTTCTGGTTTTCACTGATAAACAAGTGATGTTTTTATTTTTCATTGAAAATTTGGAAATCTTAGTAAAGAAATTGAAAAAAATCGTCACTAATTGAAACAGTGTCGCTTATTTCGTTGAATAAGTCAGTGATCTTAACTGATTTCCAGTAACCGACTTCCGCCAGTGACAGTTAACTGTGAATCAGTGAAATTTCACTTATTCAAATTTAGTAAGTGTGAACCACGATTAAGTGACAGTCCTCCACTTATCAATAATAACACAGGTCCACAAAAAAAAAGTTGTCTGCACGAGACAACTGACTAGGCTACCATTATGGATTTTGAGCCGCTGAATCCGAATATGGCCTCAGAATTTGTCCGACACGGCTCAGTTTTTCCCTAGATACAGAAAATAGGGGAGAAACTGGGGCTATTTTGGACAGTAGTTTGATAATACTAGTATACAAAAAAATAAAAGTACTGGTGTCATATTCTGATATGCTAGAATTACCCTAGACTTACCCAAGCTAGGGGTAATAGAAGGCACGCAAAAGAATCTCTGTGACCAAATTAAGTCTCTATAAATCGTTGCACTTAAGAATATAATATCGGTATTCCTATTTTCGCGTATACTGGTATTATCCAAATAACGTGCAAGCTATCCATAGAGTTTTCCTTATTTTCTGCATCTAGGGGGCAGACAACTTTTTTTTGTGAGCCTTTGTGACGAGAAAATCCCTAGGCTTTTCTCTACTTTTTGAATCTAGGGGAAAACTGATACATGTATGGAAAAATATGATGCTATATTCGGATTCAGCGGCTCAAAAAATCCATAAGGGTAGCCTAGTCACTTGTCTCGTGCAGACAACTTTTTTTGCAAGCCTGTGTAATTTGATTACAATTAATTTCTTAATTCATACCAGAATATAATATTGTTTCAGAACCTAACTCGGTGAAAAATGTTACGACTATCAAGAAACTGCATTCTGCACTAATTTGTGTTACCTATCACTCAGAGAATGAATGTACTTTGAAATATTCACTTTTTTGCCTGATCCTTTTTTTTTGTATTCTAGAAAGCTGCAAACTTGCGAAAGTTTTTAACAATGTAATAAATACACATAAATAATATTTTATAGCATAAATTAGTTTGCTAGAACAAAATTTCGGTAATGTTGCGTAACCCTCAACATCAAATTTTTTTTGTGCAGTATGCTTGGTCTTTTATTGCATATAATATATGGCCCTACTCCACGAAGAAAAAACGTTCTTTGGATAAGCCTCAGCTTTTAATTTCATTAATTTAAAATTGTCACTTATATGTTTTAATTTATTCTTCCGTAGTAGGTGACTTCATTAAATATTTATTATAGTGATAAATAACAAGCTTGAAAAAAATCAGGGTGTACTCTTTATACTTATCTTTAACATAAAGTAAGACAAAGAATTTCTTAATTTATTATATAACTTGTCAGAAGATAGAAATACAAATTTTCTACACCATCGCACATTTATTGTATAAAATGAGATAATTTTATATTCATTTTTAAAAGTTTAACGCCTAGCCAATTTGCGTATACAAAAAGTTGCAGGTTTTTCTTTGTTTTAATTCGCTGAATGTATTGGGTTGGCTAGAAAGTCTTTCCCGTTTTTAGAGTTTTATTCCTACATGCTTTCAAACGCACTACAGTGAACACTAATCTATAATATAAGCACCATATTTGTTTATAATAATAGACACAGATGGTGCATATATCATAAGTTAGTGTCTATGAAAACGATAAAGAGTTCCTGGGCAACCCAAAAATTAGGAGAGTTTTTGTCTAGGCTCATAAATAATCTTTTTAAAATATATCTACCCTTAACTGAAGAAAGTAAACAAATAGTATTAATCTTATCTCCGTTTGCGGATAGCGGATCTGTGTGCGGATCTACTCTGAAGTTGGGGAAGCAAATCAGAACAGATTGGATGCAGTGAACAGGCAAAATCTCAATACTTTTGAGTGGACATATCGACTTAAGTACTAACTAATAGAGTTACATTGTGTGACTGCATGCTCTGTGGTGTTTGTAAAACACAGAGTTTTAGAATTTTTTGAATCACCGTCTGTGAAACCATGTAGATGTACTCCGGAAAAGGGGTTATATAAGTTAAGCGTCTTTAGAACCATAGCATAGGTACCGAAGTACACGTATCGAAACAGCACAAGTCGAAAAAGAGAAAGAGAGACGTCACTAAGAGCAACCGCGGGCAGGCACTCAATAGAAGAAGAGCGGTGCTTTAGGACGAGAACAAATATAAAGTATAGGTTTCTCTCAAGCCCAAAGATATGGCTGAACTGAATGTCGAGGATTTTTGAGAATTTTCCAAAGAGTTTCAACCTTCGACTATCAATTGTAGTATGTGTAATGCAGCGAGAACTTTGGCGGCAAGACATTACGCATCCCGCATTCAGTGTATGATTCAATATATAATCTCTGGCAGGAATTTCACTGTCAAGGTTCGACTGTTCACGCGCAAAGAGTAACATGCTAATAAAGTGCCTGAACACTCTGCATAAGATCTTCACAACTATCTTAAATAAAAGGATTTTTGAGAAAATCAGACCTGTGTAGCGAGCAACGCATGAACAAAGCGACTCAAAGAACGTCGTAGCAGGATGTCGTGAGAACATGCTCACAACTAGATGTGTTTGTAAAGACGCAGCTTAGCGGTCCATCCAACATTGTTAGGTGCCTAGGGAGATTGATATCATTTTAGAAAAACATTTTTACTATCTGATCTAAAAAACATTTTGTAACAATTAACAACGTCAACTTTCATAGTGGTGTCTTTCAGCGCGACACCATAAGACCTGTCCACCTTTCCATAAGCTCTAGCTCCAGAAGTTGTAAAAGAGTACACTCCAGAGTTTAAAACACCTTACATTCAAGATTAGCACATTTCATGTAACTTAATCCAGAAAATTCTGTACGGAGTTTGACGAGTCTATTGAATGAAATGTACTTTTTGATATGCCAAAATGTCAAAAGACATAGAATGTAAGAGCTTGTAAAATTATCAGAATGAAATGAATTAATAAATTATAACGTTATAAATAAACAATTTAAAAAAAAAATAGTGCGAGAAAAAATTTGTAGTAGTCTCCGAACCCTTACTTTTTACTAGCCTTGACAACTTGTGCATCGTGCTACCATCGTAGAAAGTAAGTTATTACATAACATTT
The DNA here is from genome assembly GCF_010883055.1 of Belonocnema kinseyi. Taxonomy (NCBI): domain Eukaryota; kingdom Metazoa; phylum Arthropoda; class Insecta; order Hymenoptera; family Cynipidae; genus Belonocnema; species Belonocnema kinseyi. The sequence goes on from NC_046657.1 coordinate 32,819,568, forward strand.
AATCATATCATGCGGATTTTGCTTGATCTCCCGTATAACCTCTGACAAGATAGGCACACGAAAAAACAGGTCTTGCCAACCGACAAGATAAACATCTCTATACGGTTTTGGGGTCGCTGAATCCGAATCCGGGGTTGGTTTGAGACGGCCAGGTCGCATTTCGTTCCTTACCTCAAAAAATGATGAAAGGTGGACCATTCATGGAAACAAATAAAAAGCAAAGCGGTTATATATTTTTTGAGTCGAACACTGAAAACTGTCCCTGTCACGTGGAAAAAAATTTTATTTTATTTTCTTCTATGATATCTTGTTCTTTTATTCGCCCAGGACCTATGCAGGATTTTTCTGTGACGTTTCACCTCTTTGAAAATGACATCTCTTTGCAATGTCCAACAGTAATCTGCTAACGAATTCACATTCGACCTTCCCTGATACCTACTTTCCATCTCCTTTATGTCTTGATGGAATATTTCTCCCTGCTCCTCACTGTAATCCCCCAAATTCATTGGAAAGTAATCTATGTGAGAATTCAAGAAGTGCAACTTTAGGTTCATCAAAGAACCAAGCTTTCCAAAGTTTGTCACCAGATCAGCTACTATCTTCTTGAATTCTTTACTTTTATGATTACCAAGAAAGTTTTCCACTGTTTTGAAAATGTTTGCTGTAAAGATTCGAGACCCTGGCCTTCTTTGTTAAGAATCTTAACAAATTGCTTCATGAGACTCAATTCAATATGAAGAGGCGGTAGAAGTACTCTGCATTGACTAACGGGGCTTGCTTAATATTTTGCAAACCTGGCTTGAATGAAATTCTTGTTGGCCATTCTTTGTTAGTAGAGGGATTTTTTTATATCCCTACTATCGCACAAACACAAAAACATTTATTTTTTGTAAAACCTGATTGTTTTCTTAATACCAAACCTAAAATTTTTAAGTCTTCCCAAATTATCCAATTAAATTCTAAATACTTGATCTTTTTCAAAACAAATTCGAGATTTTGGTTTGTTTCCTTGAGCACAGTTGAATGAGCTATCGGTATAGAAGCGAACTTATTTGTGCTGTAAAGTAATACTCCCTTGAGACTATTTTTAGAAGAATCAATAAAAAGTCTCTACTCCTCATCCTTGTAAACACCTGGTTTCAGTTCAGTCATTAACCCTTGCATATATCTACAATGAACCAGCGATAGGTCTTCTATTTGCGCGAAGTATTTTATAAATTTTACTTCTTTGTTTCGGAAAGAATCAACTTTAACATCTTTTGCTAGGTAGTTTTATTTCATAAATAACGTATGAAGTTCAGCGCCATATTTTTGTAGCCCTAGATCTCTTACCAAGTCATTCAGTTCCGCCTGCAACGTAACTTAGAAAACTTTTTTTCGTGGCGCTTCGATTCATCATTATATTCATCGGAATCATTTTCTTCTTCCGATTAATGTTTTTCCTCGATTCGTTTACTTCATCGTGATCATTTCTTATACAAGAATTTCTCTCATTACAGCAGAAAAAATAAACGAATAAGATTCATCTTTGGCACACTTTTTTTAGGTCCTAAAAGAAAGGAAGGCTTCGTGAACCAACCATTTTTGATAAAAATTCAAAAAGTGAGCGCATTTTTAAAATGTCTGAGACCACTTTTTTCTGAATTTGAAAATTCTATGTACGGATATTTATAGTATTAAAAAGAACAAATAATTTATGCTCATGACTTTTTTCGATGAAAAGAAAATTCTCAGAGTTATAGCGTTTTCAAAATTTTTTTTAATCAACCGAAAATCAAAATTTAAAGCCGAAATACGCACGATATGAAAAAAAGTCAAGAGAAGAAAAACATTTCTTTTTGAAAGCCCTCCAAGATTAGCAAGCTCCCTAGCTTTGGTATCTCCCTAGAACAGACAAGCGGAACACGAGGGCGTCAGAAATAAAAGGGAGTGCCAAAATTATTACGAACTCAAACACACTATTCTCTCACCTGAGGCCTTCTCCCTTCATTGCGAAGAAGCCGCGGAGCTCATGCCACTTGTAAAAAATGATGTCTGAGTAGGGAGTCCAGACCAGCGTGTAATAATATTCTTGTAGATAGAAGTTAAAATGTCTGTCAATTATTAGTCAATTCATTGAAATTATGTCTAAGAGATTCTCAGTACATATTTGGTAGACGTTTCGACTGTACGTCGACAGTCCTTATCAGTATAAAATATTTCTTTCTACGAAATTTTGCTACTCCAATTCGTAATATTCTTTTTTGACTATTTCATACATAATTTTTTAAGAACTGTCGTCATGTCTGTTCTTTTTTAAGTCTTTACGTCTACAAATTATGTATTATGATCACACAGATGAAAAATTTCGTAGAAAGAAATATTTTCTACTGATGAGGACTGTCGACGTACAGTCGAAACGTCTACCAAATATGTACTGAGAATCTCTCAGACATAATTTCAATAAAATGACCAGTAATTGACTAACATTTTGACTTCAATCTACAAAAATGGTATCATTCATTAGCTCAGAGACTGGATCAGGAATAAATTTGAATACGTGCTCGGCGCACTCGTCAATGCTGTGGCACACGCATTTGAAAAGCATCAGCTAGGGCGCGTTCCAGGGAAGCACCCGGGTGCACTCGAGTACACTCGGAGCCGTTCTACGACGCTAGGTGAGTGTTAGGCTTCACTCGAGTGAACCGTTCAGTGATTACTCGGGTGAAGAGTGGGGTTCACTCGACGTGTGACTATTTTACCTACTGAAACTAGGTAGGCGGAAGTGAGTGAACAGTGGAATTGGCGGGCAGAAGTGGCGGGAATCGCAAGTTTAGTAGGTTAAGTCAGTAAGCGGATGCAAAGAGCAGAGTGCAAAAAACTAAAATGGAATATGTTCGAGAAAACCACGTTATGGTTATGGGGGACAATAACCTTCCGCTGCTGAATGAGCACGGAAATATTACCACATATGATATTGAACGTAAGTAATTGCGAAAAGATACTACCTTTTAGGTTATGGTTTTCTTCTCTTTACAAGCTAACAAAAAACTCCCTTTACACGTACTGCTTAAACTGTATGTCTAAAGCATTATTTATAATAATATTAAACATTTCTATTTCTAGTTCAGACGATGTTTATGTTAAAAGCAGACTCCATAATAATCGACAAGCCTAATGGACCTGAAATAGACCGCACGCAATTAAACGTGCCAAATGTTTCTTCCTGTACTCGTTTAAATACTGCATCATCGAAAGGTAATTTACAAAAATTCTAAAAATAACTTTAATGATGAATTTTTTAATGAAAAAATTGATTTTCAACCTTTCAGTACCTTTCATTACAAATTCTTCTCGTTTAGTTGAACATTCAGCTTTTGGCTTCAGAAATTTAGAGTTTGTTTGAAATTCACTTTTTTCGGTAGCAAATTCTTTTTATTCAAAAGTTCGTCTTTTTTAGTTGAAGTTGAACTTTTTAGTTGCGAATTATTGAATTTGGTTAAGAATTCGTTCTTATATAGTAGAAAATTAATCTTTTTGTTTAAAAAATCATACTTCTTTGTTGAAAATTCCACTTTATGCTTGAGATTCATTGTATATTATTAACATTCGTCTTTTTCGTTAGTAAATTTGTCTTCTTGATTAAGAATTCATCTTTTAAACAAAAAGATTAATTTTCTACCGGAAAAATGAATTTTTAACTTAATTCAAGATATCTCAAACAAAAGCTTGAATTTTCGACTAAAAATATGAATTTTTAAACAAAAATATTACTCTACTACCAAAAAAAAAGTGTTTAAATGCAATTCAAAAAGTTTAATGTTCAACTACAAAATATTATTACCCCTAATCATTCGTAAGGTTTGTGAGCCCCCCCCCCCCCAAGTGGTAACTTAGTTTATTGGCGATTCCTAATAGCACATTTTTAAACTGTGCAAAGTAATACAATAGAATTTTGCGATTGCAGCTTTAGACGAACTGTCTCAATCAGTTACTTTAAAATGTCCTTTCTATGTATTCTGCAAAATGATCGTATGACCCTGGTTATCATTACAAAAATTCCGAAAAAATGGGTAGTGGACGAGGCAGTTCACTTCCCAATCGACAGGTGGAAAAGCCACGAACAAGACTTTAAAGAGGGTCGCCTGCAACACGAAGTTGTCTGGAATGCGATTAGCAGGGAGCTTCAGGAGGCAGGATATAGCTATACATATTTACAATGTAAAAATGAATTTAAAAATTTGAGGAGGCAATATATGTGAGTAAAAGATCATAATGCCCAAGCTGGCGCTGAACTTAAATCTTGTAAATTCTTCGAAAGGTTTGAAGATCTGTTCGGTTAAAACCGAATGTTAAACCGGTTTCTCTGGCTTCCAATTGGAGAAAACGCTTGCCTGAGAATAATTCGGAGGCAGAGAAAGACTCGAGTGAAGAAGAGCGAAAAGAAAATCCTCAGAAAAGTAAAAAAACGAAGGCAACAAAGTTGGAGAAACAGATGAAAGCTTGGGCTGATTTAATGATTGACCAAAACAACCAAAAAAGGGAAGACCAAAATGGGAGACATGCTTAGAACCAGAAAATTCTAAGCAGAATGCTGGAGGTCAACACTCAATTTTTTGACAAATAAATTGAGAAGCTGTAAGAATTAAGGATCTTTAAAACTTCCCGTCAAGCGGTCGTCCACCGACTAACACATCGAAATATCTATTCACGAATCCGGAAAATTAAGTGAAATCTAGTTAATTTTTGTTCTCTTTCAGTGAGTTTTAGAAGATAACTAATATATTACTAGTTTTAACTGAATTTCCCGGAGGTTTGAATGAATATTTCGATATGTTGGTGGGGCAACGACCGATTAAAGGAAGATGTAAAAAATGCTTCACAGGCAGCTATAGCCACAAAAGTTTTTAAATTTAGAAAAATTGAAGGGTAATTCCCAAATATATCGTCTGACAAGCGTTGTGTCCTTAAAAAATAACTATCTGGGTATTGTTAGGATTAAATTTTCCCTATGATGTAAAGTGACATATTTTTTTTCACAAAAATCGCCTTTAGAATTTCATTAATTGCATGGAATTGTCGCATGCCCCACATTACCAATTGCTTTTTCTTTGAGTGAAAATACAAATTCATTTAATGAGCCCGAAAAAAAATATGGAGGCTCAAGAGTAATTGAGTTTTTTGCTTCATTTTGTAGCTGTTTTGAAATTTAAAAAAATACTTACATTAATATATATTTGTATCTTGTCAAATTATCGTCAATTTCATCCAACTCATCAATTTAAAAACGATTTTGATGGGGAAAAACAAGATATCAGTTTACATAAATGGGAAAATTAAAGCCTGATATCACCAGGATGCAACATTTGTCGTCCTTTTTCTAAATTAGGACACAATGGCTATCAGGCGATATATTTTGAAATTACCCTCGATTTACACTGCAATACTGCTAGGCTTGTAAGAAAAAAGAAGTATTATGTGAAAGATATTATGTAATTTAATAAGGACTGCTGGATTGGAATTCCAAAATCGTTTTTTTTTTGTTTACTCAACAGTAATACAGTTTATCACTAAAGTTTTATAACGTTATTCCTACACTGCTAAAAATATTTGGCATTCTACAGCACTGTACAATATAAGCGTAAGAATCCCCGGAAGCCACTGAATTTGGGGAATTCACGAACAGAATGCGCCAAATTCAAGGAATTGACGGAATTCATATAACGCCCTGAATTCCTGAGATTCAAAGAATTTACGGAATTCATAAAAGTCGCGGAATGCACATTAAAATTGGGGAATTCACCGAATTTTGCGGCATTCATGAAATTAATCGAAACTGTGGAATTCATGCAATTCGCGAAATTCATGGTATGCACGCGACTAATGGAATTCTTGGCATTTTTATAACGCCCGGAATTTATAGGATTCATGAATTCAAAAAATTCACGAAAGCCATGGAATAAAAGGAATTTAAAAAATTCATCGAATTGGAGGAATTCATGGAATTTAATGAATTCACGAATTTCTGGAATACCTTGAATGCCTTAAATTCCGTAGATTCTTAGAAATAATTGAAATTCGTGAATTCTTTAAATTCCGCAAAATTCGCCAATTAAATGAATTGCGTTCAGTAATATAGGTATTTGAGTGTGTTACATGCCCTTAACGCAACACATGAAAAAATCTGGGTTGTCAGATATTGTGCAAAAGATATTTAATATCTTTCAGATAGATATATGTGTTATTTAAATGGCGAGCTTAAGTAAAACAAAGTTTCAAATCATTTATGACTTTGCTTCTTTATTTTTCACCTTCAAAATTTCTTTTCAAGAAATGCTGCATTTCGTGAAATATTAAAGTCGCATAAGTGAAATTAACAGGGTAGCCGCTGCAGCGGGAATTAGAGAATCGTTTTAAAAAAATATTTGTCTGAATTTGATTTTAATCGTTTTGTAAATAATTAGTTAAATTGTTTGTTCTTTTCAATAATGAAATTATTCAGTATAGAATGCGCAATTCAAAAGTCTCATTTCATAAATTTTCCATTTTATATTTTAATTATCAAGCATATTATTAAGAATCATAGAATCAAATATTTTGGATAAGAAACATTTTTAGATAATCAACTAAATATAAATTTATGAACGATTTTAAAAATTGAACCGAACTTTAAGATTCAAGAAGTGAATAATAATTGATTTTGCGAGATGATTCGGAATCAGATCACAATTTTAGAATTTTCAGATTTTAACGGTAACAATTATACTGTTTCAATTGAAAACTCTAATCAGTTAAAACAAATGTATACGTCGGATTGAGACTTCATAATATATATTTACTTTTAAGATAACTTCAAAATAATATTATAATAATTAAAGCATTTATTACATGTCAAATATTAATTACGTATAAAATTTTCAATTTTTAAACTATTCAATTTGCAATACTTTAATTAAGAAAAGCAAAAATTACTTTACATTTAGAAATATGTGACTGTTTATCAAAAATTAGTAATTATTAATTAAATAGCCAAAATCAAAGAAAAAAACTCAACGTTGAACATAATGAATTTAATTTTTCGATTTACAAAAATTAACATTTTAAGTCAAATTATTGGATATTGATGTATACCCAGTGGGCCCAAAGTTTGGCGACGTTTTTACGACATTTTAACGACACCTTTACGACAACTTTACGACATCCTATTTCCATGTCATGAAGGTGTCTTTACGATATCGTAAGTAAGTCGTATGATCTGATGATGTATTTTGATATCGCAAAGACACCGAAACGACATGGACATAGGATGTCGTAAAGTTGTCGTAACGATGTCGCAACGATGTTGTAAAGACGTCGCCAAATTTTGTGCCCACTGGGTAAATGACAATCGAATACCTATTATTGTTATAAAAAATTTTGAGTAATTTGAATATATGGAGAAGTTTTGAAAAAATTCAAAATTAATAAAAATTTGAAATTATTTCTAACAATTAAAACGAATCGCATACGTGTTCGAACAAAGATGCAGTTTTTTTTAAATTTAAGAGAATATTTAGAAAGAATTAAAAAACCATCAATATTTTTTTAAATAGCAGGCAAAATTTAAAGAAAATCTCAAGTCATTTTAAATGATGCTTAGAAGTTGTGAAAACATTTCAAAAATAATTTTAAATTTGAAACAAAGTAAAACAACATGTACATGTTTCAAGAGTTTGAAATAAAATTTTAAAACATTTTAATTTTTAAAGTATTTAAAATGAAAATGATAAAGCTTTTAATTAAAAACGTGTTCAAGTAATAAGAAAAGGTAACCGTTCAATTTTTTATGATTTTAGATTAAAATTTCTTAAAATTATATAATTTTAAAAATTGTTAATTCATTGATTGATTCTTTAATTTAGAGCATTGAAAAAATAGAAAAAATACGAATGTCCTAGTAAACGCGCACTTGTCACACATTGTACTATTCATTAGGGCAGAGTGAAAATGATTAAATTAATCGAATCGTTTGAGCTGAGCGAAAAATATTTGTGGGTTGGAATCCGAAAAAAGTAATAAAAAAAATTAATTTTGCAATCTGTTGATATATTTTGTTCACTTTTTTATTTGAAAATTCAAATTTTTGAAAATTTCCCTATTCCTTCAAAATTTATGGCAAATGTTTTTCTATGTACGGTTTTTGCTAGTGAATAATAATTAAAAAATTTTTAATGAAAATTTTTTTTGCTTAATTCGCCATTTTTTCGAAAATTGCAGAAAAACATGTTTTTTTCAATTTAGTCATATGCACACATTTTTTCAAAGTGAAATATGTCCAACCTAAAATTTCTGCAGCTTCAATGAAAGAAACATACTCTAATTTTTGTTTTTTGAAAGAAAATAATCGATAAAACATGTTTTTTTTCAAAAAGAGAAAACAAAGTTACAGTATATTTCTTTCCTTGAAGCTGAAGCCACTTCAGGTTCGACACATTCAAGTTTTTCAAAAATGAGTGCACATGATTAAATCGAAAAAAAATGTTTTTTGGCAATTTTCGAAAAAATTGTGTATTAAGCAAAAAAATATGTTTATCAATTAAAATTTTTTTATTATTATTCACTAGCGAAAAATAAACATCAATAGAATTTGTCATTTTCGAAGCAATAGGGAAATTTTCAAATCAAAAAAGGGAATAGAAGATATTATCAGTTTTCAAAATTAGTTTTTTTGTTACTTTTTCAGATGCCAACCCACAAATATTTTTCGCTCAGCTCAAACGATTCGACTGAATTGATCATTTTCACTTCGCCCTACTATTCGTCATAGGATTCTTATCGTAAAGATCTTCCGATATAATCTCTTCTAGCCAATCCCATCTCTTTGTCTCTGTGATCAGCAGCTTCGACCAGAGGTTCTGGTTCATCATCGTCGTTCGGCTCAATACCTTCTCTGATGTAGTTTTTCATGTCACCCTCATCCTCGATTTTTCGCAAGCAAATGTTGTGAAGTACACAACACGCCAAAATTGTGTGAGGAATCAGATCAACACGGTCCATGTCTAAAAATTTTAATCTTCGAAAACAACCTTTCAAAAGTGCAAAAGCCTTTTCTATCACTTGCCGAGTTCTTAACAAGATTTTGTTAAAGCTCTCACGAATGCGTCGTTCCTCCTAAATAACAGAAGCTTATGATCACTTTCAATATAAAGAGTATGCATCATAACTTACTAGGTATTACATAGAGAATGAAATATTATGTTTAGTATCTTTACCGAATCTAAAAAGTGCATGTTTGTCAATCAAAGTCTACACACGAAAAAATAATGAAGACTTACAGGAGTTAAATTTCCTTGACGATTTACATAGGCAGAGATGCACCATGGAAGCACAGAACTTTGTCGCCAATAATGAATTTTCCTTTCGGAAACAAAGCACCAGGATTGACTCGTGCGTCCTTATATAAATCGGAGTTCCTGAAAACTCGTAAGTCTCCCACAGAACCAGGATAACCGGCAAAACAGTCGGTAAAAACCAGATCTCTGTCGAAAACCGCTTGTAAAATTAAAGCGTGGAACTTTTTCCGTGTTTAGGCGAATTTAACCAAGAAGATAAATTTTCTGCCAAATAGGACAAGTTTTCGACGAAGAAAAAAATGTTCAATAAAGAAGTTGATTTTTATCAAAATATTTGAATTTCTAATAAAATAGTTGAATTAAAAAAGGGGATGAATTTTTAGCCAAGAAGATTAATTTTCTGCCAAACAGGACGGATTTGCGAAGAAAAAATAGTTTTTCAATAAAAAAGTTCATTTTCAACCAAATATTTCAATTTTAGATAAAATAGTTAAATTTTCAACAAAAAATATGAATTTTCAACCAATCGGTCACATTAGTTGGCCCAAAAAGATTAAATTTATGCTTGCAGAGATTGACTTTTATCAAAATTTTTCTACCAAAAAATATTAATTCTTAACAAAAAATTCAATACTTTATAGTTTAACCAAAAAATATTTTAATTTTCAATGAAAAACTGTTGAATGAAATTCTTACATAAAATGTAAAAATTATAGCCAATCTCTTTTGTTTTTTCACATATGTACAAGTATACATACTTCTGGTGCTTTTATTTACGCAAATCATTTATCGACCGCCCCGATGACATCTCTAACATCTGCTCTTAGTCTTAATTTTTCTTTTACTGACTCCAGTTTTTCTCCTTTTGGCCACACTATGATGTTTTCCGATATATCATTCAGTATCTGAATTACTCTTCGAAAACAGTCATGTAGCGACGACTTTACAAGATCAAATATTTGCGCCACAGGCTTGGAACAACAAATAAAACATTATATACATACAGGCACTGACATTATCAAGTTTAAACACTTTGCTTTTTATTAATACTTACCTGTAAGTGTCAGGTGTTGCCAAAAACCATACCACTCCAAGCAGTTTTTTCCTTACTGGAGTTTTGGAGCTGGCTGCTAATCTAGCTCCCACGACATTTTCCAAACTTTCGAATGCATTAGGCTTCATTCGAAAGTGTTCTTTAAATTATCTACAATTAAACTGTGGAACAATTCTATCAACGAATCCTCTTATTCTTACGGGTGCCACTCTTTCACCGCGAATTTTTATTGACAGTTCCATATTTCACTTCACCCTAGTCAACTCCGCCCACTTCTTTACTTCACCCCCCAATTCACTCGGGTGGTCGCCTGGAACGCATCCCTTGGAGATTTTCATTTTAAAGTGCGTGTAGAACGAGTTGTCCACGCCGCACATATTGGCTACACCATCAATGCCAATGCATTTCATATTCTTGTAGGTGAGAACAATTGATTTGAAGTAGTCTAACAAGGCCCATGCCAATGCTTGTCCCGTGCAAACCGTTACCGGGACCAAACTAAGAAAATCTGTCACCATTTGGCGGTGTTTACCACCGCAATAACGTACGCATACTTCCATAAATTTGGATATGGATATGTCCATCACCTCTTCCACAATTAGAGAGTATGGGGAGTCCCCTATGACAGCCAACAATTCTGGTGGATTAGCTGATGTAATTACGCTGTCAATAAGCCGAGAATATTCGGTGCGATGACATTTCACATTTTCGAGGACACTTCCTGTCCCTCGATCTCTTAACAACTCTCCAAGGTGGTCCGTCGCTTTAATGGAAGCATGAGCAACAATAAACGTAGCCAGCTTCATCTCTGCAGGTTTCAACTCACTCTTGACAGTCTTAGACCTGGAATATAAGAGACATCGTTGATTTACAACGCGGCAGTCTTGAAGAAACAGATGCTGGTTCGGAATTGAAAATTGCATAGAAATATAACAATAATATTATAAATAATAATATAATGATAAAAATAATAGAGAAATAAAAATAGACGATAAAATGAGGCTGAGGCTCTGGCAGCATACTTTACAGTACGCCTCTGGCTCGCCTTTGTTAATTATATTCTCTTCAGAATTAGGTTGAATCCAGGCTTGAATCAAATCTTTGGCGTTAAAGTGCGATAAGACGGTAAATAAAAGAACCTTGTGTAGGTTCAGTGGTTATGTCTACTAATTTACGGAATTTACCTTACAGGACAGGCTCCTTTTCCCACGTTGTTTGATACTTCTTTAAGTACTTTTTGTACTTTCCACTGTTATTCATTAAGGCACTGGTCGAGTAACAAATTCGATTAAATTAACTTTTCTGCTGATGTTATTATTTAATTCATTAAATTAAATTAACTCTGATGTTTTCTTTCCCTAACAACAGTCACGTGCTTGTTGTTAGAGAAAGAAAGTATGAACTCATGAGTCGTTGAGTGGGGGGG
>NC_046657.1:32831368-32881328 GCF_010883055.1 Belonocnema kinseyi
CGCGTTCTGGAGACACTGAAGAGACGAGTGAATCAAGAATCGCGATTGCTGTTGGTGTTTGCGTCTCGACCAATCAAAGCGCAGGAGCCAACGTTGGCAGCAGTGATCTCAAATTGGGCAGTCTGCATGATTCAAAATCTAGGTAATTTAATTCGATATTTATTCTCGAGGCAGATTACAGCCAATAGCGAGAGATCAGTATCATAGAGTATATTCTAGAGATCAGTATTATAGAGATCCAACAGACAGTTGCTTCTTTAATTCATTGTAATGTATTTCATCCAACCCCAGTATTAAAAATTCCTCTGTCTGATCAGTTTCCCCTTAATAAATTACAGTTCCCTATTCATATATTTTGCTCATTCTAACTACAGAAAGATCCTTGAATACCTTCGCATTATACTTTGATTTTGTATACAACCATGTGTCAAATTATACCATAAATCTTAAGCATGATGTTGGATTATCCTAACTTAAAATATCCTCACAGGGGGGTTTTAAGAGAACCTCTAATCTAGATCCTCACATGGGTACTCTCGGAACCCTTAAGCATTTTACCGAATTAATCTTTTAAATGAGATATTGTTCCAAAATGCTAGAAGGTTTCAACAATAACACTAATATATAAATCCGGATACAAACAACTTGTAAGGAATTACAGATCCATATCCATGCTGAAAATCGCTTCTAAAATACAAGATAGTTTTATAAGGGATTTTCTGAATGATACTGTCAGTAATATTTTTATTTACCAGTTATCGAAAAGCGAAATCAATTAACAGATTATTTTAATTATATGATTCTGATATTTTCCTAAATATTTCACATTTTTAAGCCTTGATACTAGTGCTTATAAAGCCGATCAGTGTTTAATTTTTCGCTGAGGTTCACTACAAATTCACCCATGAAGAACCCATAGTAGGCACTATCGGAGCTAAAAAGCCTGCCTCTGTAACTTGACCCTAGTTATATAGATGCGGCAGACTTTTTGTAAATTTTAAAAATAAATTCAATTGATTGAACTCGAACCACAAATTAATTTTGACCACCCCACTTTACTGTCCTAACTTTTGAAACGGTTCAAACACGTGATGTAAGTAAATTTGCTTAAAAAAAAATCAAATTGTTTTCCCGAATATTTTATATGCTATTATTAATCTTTGAGAGGGTAAAAAGTGTTCAGAAATACGATAGCAGTAAATTCAATTATAACAATTATTGATAAAAAATTATTGTTCTAGTTTAGTTCATGATCACGTTTAATTATTAATTTTACGTGATTTAACCAAGAAATCAGTAAATAAAGAAAATTTAGTTCTTTACTTTTCGACTTAATAAAAAATGGGTCATTTTTTACCACACTTTGCATTGCATTGAATTTCGTTCCATTCGGAAATTGCGTCCTATACATTAAAAATGTTTTCTATGATTTCCTAAGTTTATCACACCAGTTGAAGTTAAGTTACGAAATTATTGGATTTTTTTAAAAATTTCTTACGTACTATATCTTCCGACAGAAATGAGAAAGACCTTTGCTAATCATCATTCAACGTGTAATTTCTTGAGATTTCTTGAAAAAATTTACATCAAAAATGTAATTTTTGCCCTAAAATACTTTTGTAATGGAATAGAAAGGAACGCTTTTATCTGTTTCCGAAAAAGACTAGTTGGTGTATTAAAAAATGGGGTGATCGCGCCGTTTTTCATGTTTATTTTTCTCTATTTTATAAGAACATTAAAACTTTTATACATTCCAGCAAAAATGTTATAACTTTCCAATATTGTAAGGATATCACCATCGAGTGGTGATAATACAATTTGCTCTTGGGTATGCATAGGCCTATACCTACCACCTCCTATTTTCATTTTAATGCGTTGATATTTAGGAAAAAAGTATTTTCGAAGTTCGAATATCTTCTGCTCACTTCAAGTCCACATCCCAATCCGTCAGGAGAAGAAAGCATTATTCCAGGAGTTGTTAAATGGGCAGGAGGCGACCTGGACCTGGCAGGAGCAAAATATCTCTCAGGTGAATGTCTTTCAGCAGAAGAAGGACAAAAAGTAGAAGAAGGTCAAGAAGAAGAAAATGGTCCAACACGAGGAACTCGAAAAATAGGGGTGCCAGTCGGTAAACATTCGAACTGCAAACTTCATTCTGCAGCAAGAAAAGATTAATTCATGTAAAGTACGTTGATATTTCACACAGGAAAAATGATTGATGGAATTTCAAATACATTTTGAAAAAGTTAAAAATTGAACAAATTTCGACAAAAATTTAACGGAGGTCAGGAGAATAATTCTGATTTCACCGACTACATCACGTTGTGAGCTGTGCTATCAGGAGCAGCATTGATCAAAGTGAAGTAGAACTTAGAATCAGAGGATAAACTCAAATAAAATTGTTTTTGATTATCTTCTTTTAAATAAGGGTAGTATGATAGGGATGTGTAGGAGAAGGGATATGTTTTAGTTTAATCTATTTGCACGTGTTGCTTATTCAAAAAATATATTCGTCTCCTAACACTATCAATCATTATAGCAATTATCCTAGGTGGAGAACTTCACAAAGCCATTGTACGTCACAGTTCATACAAAAATAAATTAACTGAATTATAATCACTACTAAGCAATATTATTGGTGCTCTTCACATCAAATTAGTCGTGCGTGATTCCTGCCGTTGCGACGTCAAGAAGATGCACAGTCGGGGGTTGGCCATTTTCGAACAGCTGCTAGCAATGTTCCACAGTGCATCAATTCCTTCAAATTTTATATACTGATAGCATGATAAAATATTGAGTCATAAGTAAAAAGATTAAGTTATAAGTAAAAAGATATTTTGACGAAATACATGGTTTTAAGGTATTATGATGTTGAACAATCTGTAATTTTAAGGGCCGGTTCCACCAACCTCGGTTAAATCATTGGTTAACTGACAGCGGGTTAAATTTAATGCCACAGTTAAGCTTCGATTATCCTGTCCCTCGTTCCACCACGTTTATGGAGGTCCCGATTAGCTAACCAGATAGTCGTTTCGAAATAACTCCTATTTTACTTTTAATCATTCGCGTGATTGGCTACTTGTCGGTGGAGTGGAAAGTAAAGCAATAGGGCCGTGCGTACCAAATCCAAGCAAGGTTTACTCCACGCTCGTGTCCACACTAACTTAAATAAAGTGAATTTGTATGTGTTTTTTGTTCGTGCTTTATTTCTGTTTTATTCGTGTTATCTGTGATAATATGGCTGCAAAAAAGTGAGATCGCCTAATTTTCTTCCTAATGCTCCTTGGATTTAATTCAGCAGATCATTTACACAAGCTTTTGTTGGGCGAAATTTCGTTTTAAAATCAACGTCGTCGAAATTATTAAAACAATTCACATTTTCTTTGAATACACGCGGTCTTCTTCGGATATGCCAGAGTGGAAACTGACAACCTACATACGAGGAATGCTAGATGCATTCATCTTAATGAACACCAAGTACTTTGCTTTCATAGGATGGATATCAATGACCTGAAGGAACCGTCGGTAGGTATCTATCAGCTGAATCAAGCAGGAGCTTAAATCCAAGATAAGTTTGACAGGGAGCGAATGGAAGATTAGATTGGACGAACTTCTCGATGAACCGGGTTTCATCATAGTGCGAGTGTATCATCCTTTCAGATGTGCAACGAAATATTAGATCTGGATATCCTATATTAAAGATAACTTGGTTCAAGCAGCCGATGATCAAGAGCTACCACTGGATGAAACAGAAAACAATTAGAGAAAAAATAATGGGGTACAACTGTACTTTTGCCTCTATATCTTGCACTACGTAATGATTCTAGTTATTTCTGCGGTAATACTCACAATTCGGGGTATAAGATTACTCGTTTATTGTATATGTATGCCCTGAGGAGCTATGCTTCTGGTGCAATCAACCTTCAATTAGCTGTAAATATTTGGCTATGTTGGTGCTGGAGACACCTGCAAAGACCTGAACGTACCTCGAAGTAACTTTCAGGGCGTAATGTCAGCAAGGGAGTCTCTCCAAAGCAAACTCAAGCATTTTTTTCGGAAAAATTTGGTCTTGGAATATTCCAGCGTGGAAAAAAGTATCTGCAAATAATATTCTAGCCGTTTTGATTCTACTTTCTTCATTTGTGACAAGGAAACTCGAGACCATTAGCGTTCAGAGCGCAGCACGCACAAGCTGGTTACGTAGAACACATACTAATCGGGCATCCTTCTCAAGCGGGATAAACGTATAGCGTTCAAGCGGGATAAACTAATGATATCGTGCTTGAAGACTCTTGAAAATAAAGTATATTCGTGATCAAATTTTCGGTTCCACGAGATTTCAAGATCAATACCAAGAAGGCGGAAAAGAAGTATAGGAAAGACCTTACAATGGAGCCGCAACGACTGAACCAAAAATATTCGGTTACAGTAATTATCGTTGTAATCAGTGCTCACATGCCAAAGATGGGAATTGCAATCAGCCTTGGTAAAAATAATTTGGGCAGCCCTGAAAAGGACCGATTGTTTTGGTGCCGTTAAAAGAATCATGGTTGAATGAATGAGGGGTGTGAAAAACTCCCATGGACTGGGCTCTTTCGATGGTTTCCTGGGTTTCCTTCTTTTGGTTTCTGATTATCTTTAAAATGTCTCGAGCTTCTTCTTGGTCTTTAAGAACATTGATCAGATGATCGGCCTCGGATGCTTAGAGATGGATGAAATTCAGCTAGGGAAAGGTTGCTAGGAGGACCCTCTCCGCGAGCAAGTTATCTGAAACAGAGTTGGGAGCACGGGGTAGAATTATTTGTGAAATAAGCCCAAGGATTCCAGGTGGTCTCACAATTCGGGATCGAATAACCATTCGCAGTCGTCGATAGTTGGATGAGCTGCATTTCTGATGACACCGAGGGACAGATTGGTTATCACGAGGCACGGGGTGGATTAAGGTCGCATCCCTAACGAAACGTTTATCCCATAGTATCTTTTCCACCAGAGGCCTTGTCGTTCGATCGGGCCAGGGAAGCGTTGTGCAAGGAAATGACCAGCTGAATGGGTGGTGTGCTGAACGAGTAAGTTGCGGGCGTATTTCTGGCTAGCTTTGTACAAAGAGCAAGCGAGTGCGGGATAAGCGTTTTTTCGGGTTGGGTCGGTTCTTTCGAGGCCGTCCGTGGCAAGGCGTTCTATCCACATGGGTCCCTATACTTCTTACTAACAAGGACAATCTTTCAGGTGTCCCTCGCCGATTTGATTATCCCTTAAATATGTTTTAGTACTCGCAAACCTAAGCAAAAAGTATTTTTTTATATCTGCGGGAAAACATTTTAAGGGGGTGAAACAGCCCCTCAAAGATAGGGGTCTCAAATGTCGATTATATAGTATGCTGTAGAAAAACAAAATTGATTTCAATCAAACCCACTGGAAAAGTTTCCTCGTGATGAAAGATGAATTTGAAGTTCGAAACTTCAAATGGATACAAGCATCAAAACAACATAGATTATGTTACATAGTAATTACAGATAATAAAAGTGTGTAATTAAGATTGAAGTGAGACATGTATACTGAGAAGTAAACGTCAATTATTTCCCGTGCCAATAACATTATGGAATGTCTGCTGAGTGACAAATACTATAAAATAGTAACAATATTCTGCGATCCCAATAGGCGAAGAGTGAATTGTGTTTAACGTTTATTTGCGGCAAAAAAGGTATGTTATGAATATATAGAATATGTATTAAGTAATGTAAATAAAATATTACATGCGTAAACTTTAGATTGACATTACCTCCATTCACTTAAAGCGATTAGGACAAACACGTGAATCCGAACATAACCTCGAAATAATGACAGATCGACCAAGACAGGGGATTGAGCAGCCAAAAATTAATTCAAATTCAATCTGATGGTATCTATGTATCAAAAAAGTATCTCGAGGTAATTTATCTTATCTGAATTTTTATTAATAAAATATTCAGGGATTTTTTTGTATTTTAGAAAATTTTTCTCTGGAACTCATCCTAAAATTTGGTTTAATCAACCAATAAAATAAATTAGAGAATCGTTGGTGATAGAATTGTATCAGAAATTAATCTAGATCTCTTGATCTGATTTCCAATCTGACATTCAATCAGCCTCGAAAATTAATTCTAATTCATTTTTATGGTATAGCTTTGTCAAAAATATATCTTGAAGAAATTTAACTTGCTTGAATTTCAATTAATAAAATATTTAGGGATTTTTTTATATCTTAGCAAATGTTTTCTCTGGACCTCATCCTAAAATTTGGTTTAGTCAACCAATAAAATAAATTAGAAACTCGTTGGTGATAGAATTGTATCAGAAATAAAAGTAGACAAGATATCCTACGCTAGAATTGTTATTCAAATTTTTTTATAACTTATTCTATTTTCGAAAAATTCTATCTCTGGATCTTATTTCCAAACTGGCATTCAATCAGCCTCGAAAATTGATTCTCATTCATTTTGATGGTATAGTACCATAGTATAATAAAATCATTAGACACTTGTTAGTTATGGAATTGTATCAGAAATAAATTTAGACAAGATATTTTAGGCTAGAATTGTTATTCATAATTTGAGCTTAAACCATAACTCAATGAAATACACTAAAATAACATTTCGAGTAAATTTCAATTACGCTAAAAGATTTTAATTTTCTAATTTATTTTATTCGTTGGTCAAACCAAATTTTAGGATGAGGTCCAGAGAAAACATTTTCTAAAATACAAAAAAATCCCTAAATATGTTATTAAATAACATTCAGGCAAGTTAAATTTCTTCGAGATAACTTTTTGGTACACCTATACCATCAAAATGAATTAGAATTACTTTTCGAGGCTAATTGAATGCCAGTTTGGAAATAAGATCTAAAGATAGCAATTTCGAAAATAGAATAATTTCTAAAAAAAAAGGAATAATATTTCTCGCCTAAAATATCTTGTCTAGATTTATTTCTGATACAATTCGATCACCAACGAGTCTCTAATTTATTTTATTGGTTGCTAAAACTAAATTTTAGGTTGAGGTTCAGAGAAAGCATTTTCTGAAATACAAAAAAAACCTCTAAATATTTGATGAATTTAAATTCAGGCAAGTTAAATTTCTTCGAGACATCTTTTTGATAAACCTATGCCATCAAAATAAATTAGAATTAATTTTCAAGGTTGATTGAATGCCAGTTTGAAAATCAGATCCAGAGATAGAAATTTCGAAAATAGAATAATTTATAAAAAAATGGAATAAAAATTCTAGTCTAAAAAATCTTGTCTAAATTTATTTGTAATACAATTCTATCACTAACGAGTCTGTAATTTATTTTATTGGTTGACTGAACCAAATGTTCGGATGAGTTCCTGAGAAAACGTTTTCAAAAATACAAAAAAAATCCATAAATATTTCATTAGTTTGAATTCAGGCAAGTTAAATTGACTCGAGATATATTTTCGATACACCTATATCAGGAAAATGAATAATAATGAATTTTAAAGGCTGATCAAATACCTGTTTGGAAATCAGATCCAGAGATAGCATTTTTCGAAAACAGAATAAGTTATAAAAAAATTGGAATAACAATTCTAGCCTAAAATATGTTGCCGAGATTTATTTCTGATACAATTCGATCACCAAGGAGTCTCTAATTTATTTTATTGGTTGACTAAACTAAATTTTAGGATGAGGTCCTGAGAAAACATTTTCAAAAATACAAAGAAATCCCTGAATATTTTATTAATCAAAATTCAGGCAAGTTAAATTTCTTCGAGATATCTTTTTGATAAAACTATACCATCAAAATGAATTAGAATTAATATTCGAGGCTGATTGAATGCCAGTTTGGAAAACAGATCCAGAGATAGCATTTTTCGAAAACAGAATAAGTTATAAAAAAATTGGAATAACATTTCTGGCCTCAAATATCTTGTCTAGATTTATTTCTAATACAATTCTATCACCAACGAGTCTCTAGTTTATTTTATTGGTTGACTAAACCAAATTTTAGGATGAGGTCCAGAGAAAACGTTTTCTAAAATACAAAAAAATCACTAAATATTTTATTAATTAAAATTCAGACAAGATAAATTACCTCGAGATATTTTTTTGATACACCTATACCATCAGATTGAATTTGAATTTATTTTAGGGTGCTCAATACCCAGTCTTGGGATAAGGTCTAGAGAAAATGCTTTTTCAATGATGTTCATTGAAATGAACCACCTGAAATGCACAAAATCCATCTGCATTTCCTGATGTGTATTTCATCTATGATCGATCTGTCATTATTTCGAGGTTATGTTCGGATTCACGTGTTTGTCCTAATCGCTGTAAGTAAATGCAGGTAATGTCAATTTAAAGTTTACGCATGTAATATTTTATTTACTTTACTTAATACATATTCTATATATTCATAACATACCTTTTTTGCCGCAAATAAGCGTTAGATACAATTCACTCTTCGCCCATTGGGATCGCAGAATATTATTACTATTTTATAGTATTTGCCACTCAGCAGACATTCCATATTGTTATTGGCACGGGAAATAATTGACGTTTACTTCTCAGTACACATGTCTCACTTCATTATTAATTAAACACTTTTATTATTTGTAATTACTATGTAACATAATCTATGTTGTTTTGATACTTGTATCCATTTGAAGTTTCGAACACAACCATGGTAACTATGATAAACTTGATCCGAAGATGCACGGACTTGACCGAATGGCCGATCCGAATGCAATTTTAAAGGCGCGAAATATGAAAATACCCCTGTATAATGGCTTCTCCCCTGCTGTTGTGCAATTCGGGTATCACTAAGATCGCCATGCATGTAAGCCCCAGCGTGTCCACCCTGTACATATATATATATATATATTGAGGGTGTAAACCACCCTTACATATTTTTAAGGTTGTGCTAAAAGTGTTTAAATTCAATGAAAAAAATTTTTTAAATATATATTTTGTAGGTGAGATAAAAATAAAGTTTACGTGTTTCGCCAAAATAAGTTAAAAACAATTAATGGGGGTAGCTACTTCTAAAAACTTTTTATCTTATGTCTATGATAATATATACTCTCCGTACATAAAAAATTGGGAAATTTCTTTTATAACGATGGATATAAGATAGAGTCCATCTAACGTGAATAAAAAAATTACACGGAGGTGAACCACCCCCTAATTATATATAAAATAGCAAAATAAGTCTAAAATTGAGCAAAAAAATCAGAAAAATACGTGTTGTATACAAAAAAGAGGATGAAGGTATTTAGGTATTTTTGAGCGAAAAACAGAAAGGAAGAGGGTAACTACCCCCTCATTGTTTTGCATTATTAACCTTTCTAATTAAATCTTGTGAAGCTTAAGGCGATTTTCAGATTTCAACTGCTTAGAAAAAGATATTAAACATATTTAAAGCTTAAGAAATGGGGTTTATCCAATGGAGAGTACCTTTAGAAAGGTAAATTATTTAATAAGGTAAATTATTTAATACTTGTAACATATCCTATTAGAATAAATATTATAAGAAGTTCGAAATTATAAATACGAGAATGCATGGGTTATCGGCAAGTCAGAAATCTGGCTTCTTCAGTTATCGGCACTTCGATGTGTGATAGATCGGCAATAGCGTTTAGGAAAAAACATTTTTGCTAGAAACGAAGAACACAACACCTTACTATATGTAAAATACTGCCTATCTGCTGACAAGCCATGCATTGACGAAGATTGGCACATTTAGCCTACATAAAAAAATTGGAAAATATGTTTTATAAAGATGGAAGTAAAATGGCTCAAGGCAGGGTACCTTCTACTATTCAGACTTTTCATGTATAATATGAAAATTGGAAAATTTACTGGTTAACTTACCGTTCTGTTTAGTGATTTTTTGTTTATTCTGCGAATCCTGTGAAGTTTGTCCGTCTTTGTTTCTTTGGGTTAGGCAAAGTATCAGTGCTGAAAACTACACTTCACTAAACTAATTGTACATTATTCGAGTCACAGGTGTTATTTTTCAATTTAACCTTTAAACGGAAAAGTTTCTATCTTGGTTTCAATCACCTTGTTTTTTTCGCAAGATAAAATTTATCACAGAATGCACAATAATGCATTATTGTACATCCTGTGATAAATTTTATTTTGCGAAAAAAACAAGTTCATTTACCTTTGAAAATAATGCGCACAAGATTTAATTAGAAAGGTTAATAATGCGAAACAATTTAGAGGTAGTTATCCTCTTCAGTTCTGTTTTTCATTTAAAAATACCAAATACCTTCATCCTCTTTTTTGTGTACAACACACTTTTTTCAGATCTTTTTGCTCAATTTTAGACTTATTTTGTTATTTTATATATAATTAGGGGGCGTTTTACCCCCGTGTAATTTTTTTATTCATGTTGGATGGACTTTATTTTACATCAATCATTATAAAACAAATTTACAAATTTTTTTATGTATGGAGAGTGTATAAAATCATAGACAAGATAAAAAGTGTTTAGGGTCAGCTGCCCCCACAAATTTTTGTTTAAACTTATTTTGGCGAAACACGTAAACCTTATTTGTTTCAAAACTACAAAATATTTTATTTTTTTATTTTTTCCGTGAATTAAAAATTTGAGGGGCTGTTGCACCCGCTTAAAGTGTTTTTCCGCAGATATAAAAAAATACGGGTCGCTTAGTTTTTCGAGTACTACAACATATTCAAGGGAGAACCAAATCGGCGAAGGACACCTGAAAGACTTTCCTTGTAAGAGAAAAAAGAAATAAACATGTATAGGGTATGAGTGTGTGCGTCGTTCTGCCTTGGTGGGGACTCTTGACGGAGGACACTCTGACTGTGAGGCGTCCGTTGAGCACACGGCTATGTGTGTATTTTTATGTTTTTCCTCGGTGGACACTCTGAGGATGAGCAGTCCGTTGAGTACTCGGTTTTGTATTTATGTGGTTTTGTGTGGTTTGGGGAGTGGATCTTGGGGAGGGGGGAGTAAGTAGAAACGCTTATTCAAATTTAAAAGAAAGCAAGGGCATGCAAGAAATAGAAAACGAAATGTTAGCATCCCACGTATGAATATGTTTAATGAAGTATTCATATACAAATGGACATGTTTAATGATAAGCTAAAAATATGTAAATGAATGAGCAAAATATATGGAACCCACCTAGGGGACGTAGCAAGAACTAGTCTACATAAACGACCGTCTCTTTCCTTCTCGCCTTAATTTTTAGGTTGTGTTTCTGAAATAAATACATGAATAATAATAACCAATAACACAAACCAAAATTTGGATTGCATTTGATCGAGGATCGATTTGAATTTGTTCAATTTTAGTTTGTATTATTGTTGAAAATCCTTTGTGAATCCAAGTTCATCACGCAAAAAAAAATATTGCTTGTAGCTACAGTGAACTCAAGCAGACGTGAGCAGACGGTAGAACTTCTATCGTCTGCTGAAGTTTATTTTGAATTCTGAACTCACACGAGCGCCATCTAGGGGACGTAGCAATTACTAAAATTCTTTCACCATTTGGCCTATAGGAGTGGGCACACCGTGGCTGCGATTGAATTGGCTCCCACCAGCCGTCCCATATTTATTGGAACGACTCGCGTGTAGTGCGTCGAAAGAGGATAACGAGGCCTCGTAGTGGCTGTCGCGTAAGCAGAAGGGATTTTGCGAGGACGGTTAATCCTCCGAAAAACAGGGGCTAGCTATGCCTTGTATTGGCTACCGTGTACGAAGAAAGGATATCGAAAGAACGGTTGGTTAGTCGGGAAACATAGAGATCGAGACGTGTTGATTGGTTGATGTGAAAAAACCGGAGATGAAAACCGAAAATTAAATTAATTTTCAAGGACATAGTTCAACTAGCAACTAAAATAATGGTGAATTTGAATAAAAACGGTTGAATTCAACCAAAATACAAAAATTTCAACAAAGCATTTGAATTTTCAACCAAAAAGTATGAATTATTTTCAAAACAAGAAGAAAAATTTGTAACAAGAGATTGTAATTTTTAACAGAAAAATTCTGGGTTGAAAGAATAATGCTATAAATGTTATTACGTGAAAAATGTTTTAAAACGTGAAAAATGGGATTTACATGATGCTACGGTTCAGTAACAACTCAAGCAGTGGGGTTCAGATTTTTCGCAAAATTCAGTGATTGGTGATGCTTTAGTATTCAAGTATTGTTGATAAATAATCAACCCTTTTCCGTAAGATTATTCATGCTTGTAGAATTGTAGTTTACGAATGAAACATTACAGTAAATTACGAAAGTCCATTCTCATTCTTATGAAAAAGTTTTGAGTTAGAAATATTCTTTTCGTATTATAAAAATAAAAGTGTATACCATTACTAATGAGTTATACTCTGCCATTATTTTCGGAAAAATTTGCAACGTTCGGACGATAACCAGGTCAAAAATAACCCGACAGTTTTTTTGTAAATTTCACAAAAGTTAAGGTATTTCATCTGGAAAAACCCCCGGTAAAGATATAGCTAAGTTCTTGTAAAAAATGTATCTAGCGAGAAGTTGCACTAAAAATTCAAAAGTCTTTTGAATTTCGACTTCAACTTCAACTCGTGCCATGACCTCGGTAAGCTGTAGAAAAAGTCATAAGCTTGTATGACGCAATCTTTGAGATGTAATTTAAAGTCAGAGCTGACAAAACGGACACCAATCTGCACAGGTTACCAAGATATGACTAAAAATACCTTTCATTGACGTTAAAAAAAATTTGAATGAGCGCTTATTCAAGAATAATATTAGCATAGAAAATATTGCCAAATACAATGTTTATTGTTTCTAAACAAATTAACTTATATCACATTTTTAAACCGTTTCGTATCCGAGCGAATCCAAACAATTAAGGATGCAGTGTTGGATTGGATATATTAAAACTTGGTGCAATAAAGGTTTAGGTATCGCTGAATATTATTAGTTAAGACTATTTTAGACTAGACTAGCCTAGACAAGCCTAGAGTAGAGAACTATCAGCTTGGAAGATGTCGTATTTATTAGGTTTTCTTACCTTGATTTAAAAACCCGGAAAATATTTTTGCAAGGGACCGAAAAAGAACTTTTTTATCTGTTTCCGAAAAAGACAGGCTGGGCTGGTAATACATTTAGTTACGAATTTAATAACCAATTACATGATCGAGGCCGATCCGACTTCGGATCACAAAAATATAAATTTCGTAGATTTAAATTTTCTTAATTTAATCAACTTGAGTATAACTTAGTTTCTTGCACCAGGTTTTACATTCACTATTCTAAAATTACTTTTTATTGTGCGGGTTGGACCTACTGGTATTAGAACCTATTCATTGGAGCTCATTGAGGTAATCGTGCCACTTTCCGTATTTTTTTTTATCCGTTTCATAGTACCATCAATATATTTATACATTCCAGAAAGAATGTCAGAACTTTCCAATATTGCAAGGATATCACCATTGGATGTTGATAATACAGTTTGTCCATTAGTATGCATTGGCCTATACCGCTGTCTCGTTTTCAGTTTGATTAGGTCCTTTGCATCGAAAGTGTACCTTCGAAGTTCAAATATTCGCTGCGGATCATATTTGTGAATCAGCCGAATATCTTTTATTTCTTCAAGTCCAGAGTAAGGATGAATTATTGGTGGCAAACTAGACCTGGCGGGAAGAGGAGATTCGGGAGGAGCAAGAGGTCTCTCAGGTGAATGTGTTTCAGAAGAAGAAGAAGAAAAAGTTCCGGTACGAGGAATACCAGGAATAGCGGCGCCATTCGGTAAACATTCAAACTGTGAGCTTAACCCTGCAAGAAGGAAGAGAGGATTGAAGCTTTTTTTAAGTACGTTAATATTTCGCACAGAAAAAACCAAATGGTTCAAAGAATTTTAGATACATTTTAAAGTGTTTGAAAACTGAACGATTCTATTCGAAAATTCACGGAGGTAAGGAGAATAATTCTGACGTCATCTACTATGTTACGTCAGCTGAACCATGAGGAGCAATAGTGAGAAAAATGGATCAAAACGCCGAATCGGAAACAAAAAATGGCTGTCGGTGACCCTACTCGATGCATGGATTCTTTCAAATTTGTCTTACTGATAGTATAATAACAGATCGAATTATTAGTCATATTATAGATGCAGATATAAAAAATGACTGTGTGTTAATAGGGCAAATTTTCTACAACAAAATGTACGCGTAGCATTTGGATATACAGCTCTCACAGAAATAGAAATTAGTTATACCATAGATACCATTAGACTTTTTCATGTGAAATGTTACTTTAGTATTATTAATATTTTTTTAACTATAGATATATTATTATTATATTACATTCACCAATGTAATGAAGTATAATTGCCAAAATCAAGACGAGAGTTTGCACGACCCTCATTTTTTCGAAGAATGAGACAAACTGAACAATGTAATAATGTATCATATAGTCCCTACCTCGTAAATTATATGCGTCATGTTCTTCTGAGATATTTACATTTCATTAGTATCATTTTTACGGAATAAAAGTGATTTACTGAGTTGGCTAAACTTGACATAATTAATATCAAAGTTATACCGAGGTTTTACCAAAGATAGAAAAATAAATACATTTTTAATGTAATAAGAATGTGTCCTATATTATACATTTATTAAGTTTTTTTTCAAATTTTTAAAATGAGTTACATGAACTTAGTAAACTGAAAAAACAATTTTTAAATATTTTTTTCAGTTTTCATCATTTTGGTTTGTTACATTTCATTTGTTAAATTCGTTGAAACCAACCTTAAAGTTAACCCCCAGAAAGAGTTTTTTTATTATCTCTGCTTAAAATGAATATTTCTTAATGAAACAAAAATGAGATTATTCCTTATAAAAGATGAAGTGACTTATGATGTTCTGAAGATTGAGGTGGCATACCCTATTTATTAGGGGTTGAAAACATTTTTTTTTTTGCAAAATTTTATAACAAAAATAACCCGCAACACAAAATAACACTAAGTATGTACTTTAATCCATAAATCTTTGTTGAAAGTTTGTATATATGGAATATGGAGGTATCTCATTGCAAATCTGCTATCGTATTTTAAAAATTAAAAATGGCATTTCCAATACTGCGGACAAAAATGTTCAAAATAAACTCAATTTTTATGAAATTCTGTATGCAGAGGCTTTTGAGCTCGCTGATCACAAATGTTGCCAGAGAAAAAATAACCTATATATAATTATATATAAATTATATCTCTATATAATTATTATTTCCATAGAGATTGATATTAGAATGTTATTAAAATTCCTCCATTACAAATTTGAGTTATAATGTAGTGTTGTTAATGTGAGTTAAGTGTAATAATTTTTCATCTGCTTTCATACCATTTTATAAATGTTATCATTTTACAGTTTCACAAATACTATAAAAATTATCAAAAAATGTAAATTTAATAATGAATATACAATTTTAAAGTGGATAAAAGTTTTTTTTAACTTGTAAAGTCGCTAAAAAATCATTTGTTTTAGCCATGTTTTTGTTTAAATACGTGAGTATCTTATTCATTTCAATACAAAAGTTGTAGATCTCAAAAAAATGAAAGTTTTTATACTGATTGCAATAGCACAGGTCTTCAGTATATCTTTATTAAGCGGGTTTGAAAATTTTTGTAATATTAGATCTGCCATTTTTAATTTTTAAAATACGATAGCAGATTTGCAATGAGCTACCTCAAAATTCTCTATATACAAACTTTCTACGAAGTTTTATGGATTGAAGTACATAATTTTTGTTACTTTGTTTTGGGGTGGTTCAACTCCCTTAGGTGTAATATTTATGAAAATAATGAAAAAAATCAACTATGTTTGCTGATTCATAATGTTTAAATATTTCTCCAATTTTTTTAGTTGTTTCAAACTTTTTTGTTATAAAATTATGCTAAAAAACATGTGTTTTTAACCCCTAAGAAATGGGGGTAGCCGCCCTTACTGTTCAAAACATCATGGATAAGTTTATCTTATTATAAAAACTAACCTGCATTTTGTTTCTTTAAAAATATTCATTTTTAACAGAGATATTAAAAAAGCGCTTTTTGGGGGTTCACTTTAAAAGTGGGTTTAACCTCTTAAAAGTATATATTAGGAGATAAAAAATACGTGTATCTTTTTTTTTGCATTCTACAATATATATTATAATTATGAACATCAGTTTAAAACCAAAATTTCTCCAAAAATACTCTTATTAATATAGGTTCTTGATATTGTGACAACGCGTATTACTCTGAATTACAAATTCATATAACAGAGTGGTTTAGTGGATAACTATAGTAGTTTCCTTCGCAAAATTATAAAGAATTTTTAATACAACTGCAGTTTTTCGAATTTCTGACCGGATTTTTTACAATACTTTGATCATGTAGGTATTCTTTAAAACTGTGATTGCTGTAAACAAATTCCTAAATAAATATTCAACTACGAAAGTATTTGTTATTCATTTAGGAATAACCCCTCCATTTTCTGAGACAACAATGAATTTAGGTATGGTCGGGCCTAGAATGAACAGATTCTCGTTGAACCGTCGCGATTTTCAGCAATCTCTCTGACGAATTTACGATCAAAACCATCAAAATGATCGCCTCTGTCTTTCTGAGTAGTATAACTACGAGAGTTCGGAAATAGCTACGCAGTTCCATCTGCCACCGACAGATGGCGCCACTGGTCAGTTTAAGGCAGTCAGTAATTGCTCTGTCGGTAAAGTAGAATTAATGTCACGGATACCTGTCCAAGCCGACACGGTGGGTCCCTGTTTTACCGACGTATGAGTTACAAGCTCTTTGTGTAGATGGCGCAAATCGGATTGGCGGATTCCCCTAATTTCTCGAAACTTTTAGAAACATAGTTGGCCTAAGTGAGCTAAGTGGAGGGGAGGGAAGTTTCTCAAAGCTATTAAAAACTTCGGCCAATTAGTACTACATATGTAATATTTCTATACTGCTAACTGCCTATACATCGAAATAAGTTGCCAAAAAATAGAGTGCAGACTTATATTTCTGCCTCACACGGCGCACAGAACGTTCCTGGTCGGCGTACAAGCACTACTGAGAACATTCGTATTTTGATTAAAATACGTTTCAATCAATTTCGGTAAAATACTGAACAAAAAGGATAAAAAATAACTTCAAATAATCTTTATGCATTTTAATCATAACTACATTACAGTTAAAATGATTTATGTATGAACAGGTTATATTATTTTATGAATTCTTAGAATGAATCACAAAATATAATACAAACAATATAAACAATAATTTTATAGTACATTTTTTAAAATATTTCTTCTGTAATTAAATTCTTCTTCAATAATTACATAATTAAATTACATGAATTGTTTATAATTCCGGTTTTGAATTGCGCGCCGATTGCAACCACACAATGCGCAACCCCAACTGAGGTGCAGTAGCAAAAGGCGTCACTTTACAGAGTCGCACAGAAGTATCATAAATTTCAGTGCACGAGTAATATATGTTAATTTATCGTTTTGCAAAAATCACCAAATAACCTTAACCAAATGATTTGCTGGGGTTTATTCTAAACTCTGAAATAAGGTAAATAACTGAATTCTAATATTTTAGAGCTTTTAGGCGTCAGAGTTATTTTCATAGGAGAAAACGTAACCTCAATTTATCAACATTTTTCTTTTTGTTGTTTTTGTATGTTGTTAAATTTGTGTTCTTTGTGGAATATATGTACTTTTTATTTCATTTAATCTCATTCTAATATTAATAGATAATTCATTACACCACAAACTTCTCCAGTGAAACGTTATCGAAATTAGAAATAGTACATAGCTTTGTTTAATTCAATAATTGGTTAGAAAAATTGAAAAGTAAACGTAAGGAATGGCAACACAACCTACAAAATTCCAGTCTGATTGAAAAATGTTTAAATTCACTTAAGCAATCGTACAATCGTTTCTCTCTTCATGGGTAAATTTTTTTTGAGCTGACGCGTCATAAAAAAATTAACTAGAAAAATTTTAAAACGAAAATTGTGGAAATTCAGAATCCAAACCATTTACTGCTAGGAATCGTATTTATTTTCAGAAATATCTTTGTAAGTCAATGTCAAGTGCAGCGGTTGAATTGTTTTATGTTCAACGACAATAATCGAAACATGGAAGATGCTTCGTATGGTCAAAATATGGATTTAAATAATCCAGTCAATCAAATAGAAAATAATAGAGCCACCAATCAACGTTTTTGAGTTCATAAATCTCCTTAATGGAATTTGAATTTTATGCAAACGAAATGATGCTGTCCGAAAGAAATGTCGATATATCGACGCCAAAGAAATAGTTCTAGGCTATCGTGTCGATAGTATTCTTGATAGTGCCACTTGTACGTTTTGTATTCCAGGTATGATAATGGAAACAGTACAATATGTGCCCATTGAAATGAAAGCGTCCTTCATTCATAGACAACATTAAAAGTATAATCCGCTATTTTCACGATTTCCGCATGCCACAAGAATTAAGTTGTATTATGATGAGCTCAAAGTTGTCAATCCATTAGGATCGAAAACAGGATTTTATAAATAGGAAATTTTCTACTGTGTAATTGATAATTTGTCTGTACACATGAACTCTGTGCTCAGCGATATCCATGCCCTCTTTCTTTGCCGTGATGCAGATATTCAAACTGATATTCTCTGTAAATCAGGTTGACGGAAAAATCAGCATTCACTTAGTCAGAAAGGTATGCAGATATTGCTTTTGTTACGCACATTTCCTTTTTTCGCCTCTGGAATAGTTGATGCTAAGGATGAATACCTGGGGCTTGTTCTGCACTTGCTCAGAATCACGGAATTAGCTTTTGCTCAAAAGATAACGGAATCACTTAGATCTGTATGCAGATTGCGCCTTGTGGCCTGGCTCGATGTCTCGTTATAATTGTATTCGATTCGAGGGGAAGCATGCTAAAATTAAATAGCATGCTGACAATGTCCAAAATAAAAAAAACCTACCCAAAATACTTATATGAGTTTCGCAAAGAAACTCAGAGCTGAAAGTGGGTTGCAAAATATGTAAAATTGCATGGATTCCAGGTGTTATCTAGTTTCACAGATATAGAGGATCTGTCTGGTTTCGGATATGTTGACACTGATAGGATTTTCTGTTCTTTAGCTGCCATATGTCATATGAAAGAAATCCTTGTTTTTCGAGGAACTGAAGTTTTCTTGAGAACCTCTGTTTGCTCATTCTCCTTCTTTGACACAAACTTCAATTCTTATTGTATTGCAGCTGATAATAATAATAGTCCTCGAGGTTTCACTCTAGTATTCTCTCTAGCTTATTTAAAACATTTATGCTGCTGGAGTAAACCAACCTCAGATGATTTGTTTATCAGTCTCCACCATAATTTTCTCCAATGTATCATACCAAAAGGGTGTGATATAATGTTTGTTAGCTCCGGCTATTTTTATCGAGCTTACAAACTCAATGCGCGCGAGAAGTGCTTTCGTGCAATTTGGCACACGGAATCGACTCCGGCCTGTGTGGCATTGCAGTACTGAATACCTTCAGGGAGATTCTTTCCTCCATCTATTATCAAAAAACGCGGATGTGCGGTACCCAACACAATTACTCATCTCAGGGAATACCTGGTTAATGAACCTAGCCTTTAGTTTGGGGCACTTAAAAAGTGTATCAAAGGCTGACTTGATTGGAAAAATCCTTCCAACGTTAGCATGGCTAATGAGAAAGTAAAAATATTTTATGGGGAAAAGTTACACTACATTCAGGAATTATCTACACAACGCGCTCTATACTAAATATAACTGATGACTTTGAAAGACGATGCCTAAGTCAAAAATAACGCGTTAGATTTTTTAATTTCACAAAAATTGTATGAAATTCATTTGGAAAGACTTCTGGTAAAAATATGGCTAACTTCTTGAAGAAAATGTTTCTTGTGAAAAGTTGAACAACTTCAACTTAAACTCGTGTAATGACTTCAGAAAGTTATATAAAAAGTCATAAATTTGTAGGACGCAATCTTTAAGTTGCTATCTTTAATCAGAGCTGATACAACGGATAAAATCTGTACGATTTCCAGAGATTTAGAATTAGTTTTATAATAAATTTTTTTTAAATGTGCGCTTATTGAAGAATAATATTAGTATAAGAAATATTGCCAACTTTTTTCTGTATGTTTATTACAAACAGTCGACGCAGGTAGAAAGTAGGTATACGACGCGATGCCGTATACTTTTTATTCTAATAGCCAGTTACATGTATGATGTCTATCCAACCTCGGATCACAAAAACTATATATGTTGTGGATTGAAATTTTGTTAATTTCATTATTAGTATAGGTCTTAGTTGTATACACTAGGGTTTATATACATTATTGTAAAAATACTGTTTATTGTGCGGGTACCACCTACCGGGATTACAAAATTTTCAGTGGGGCTCACTAAGACTTATCAATCTGAAATGTTCAGTCCCTTCACGCTATGTTCCTGAGACACGAGTCACGACACCCATGAAGGACTCCATGGCAACCAGGACTGGGAACTCTCACGTCAAAGAACGACCGAGTTGCCTGACATAACCAGAATTATTCACTTTAGACTAGGTATAACAACCGCTGGTAACTGCCCTACACCACGGTTACCGGTTATGACCAGGATAAATTCTGGACCAAACAGATTTTCGCAAAAAGCCGACATCTTGAGGCTTTTCAGGGTTGTGTATCAATTAAACCTTTAATTAGATATTAAACGTTAGGAAAGCACCTCGTAATGTATGCGCATGCATGTCCACGTCAGACATGGGTTATAAATTTATAGGTGTGGATTCTTTTATGGCGTTATTTTAATTTCAATTCGATGTTTCATTTCTCGCCTGAAATTGAAGTTTGTATAAATTACCAAAGTCTCGTAAAACTTTCACATCGTCGAAGTTTCGCGAAGCTTTGGAATCCACGATTAATCCCGGGATATTATGTCGTAATTTCGTCGTGACACGCGTATATTATCATGGAAAAATAGTCTTAGTGATAAGTTAGTTCTTAGTTTTCACGGTAGTAGGCATCGCGACTGCATGTTAAGTAACTTTGAGTTTGTTGTCAGCTTTAGGTCTAAGGTCAACGATAGCGGAACGAAAAAGTTTAAAATACGTCCAAATTCCTTCAGGTAAGCGTTTTTAAGTGTGAAGTCAGTTCTTTCATTCATTTATTTTTAACCGATATCACAGTTATTCGGCAAATGCTATTTTATATTTCACACTCATTCTGTTGTAATTTTGAATTTTCCCGCCAATGCTTCAAATCAGGAATTTTTGGAATTATTTCAAGTCTCATGAAACCTGCATATTTATATAGATTTTTGCGGTAGGATTGGTTCTTTCTTGCGTAGTGATTATTTTTGTTCGTGGTTTTCTCGATAGTGGCGCTTTGACTTAGTTTTTGTGAACGCGACTTAACGCAAGCAGCCTGCGATTTGATGGTCCCGGCGTGTTACACAGAACCTGTCACTTACGTGACAGGTTCTAAAAAATCAGGTCTAAAAAATTTTGGGCTTTGAGCGGGAGGACAAGGGCTTGATTCCCAGGACCATATCAATTTAATTGACGGTAATTTTTTGTGCTCCCAGCAATTGACAGTCATCCTTAATTTTCTCTGTATAGCCACTACGCTTTGCAAGAAATAATCGGTTTCTTACATTCTGAGTAAAGAATTCATTATTAAATCCCAAATAAACGCATGCAAAACGATGGACTATCTTTAGCAGAAGGTTGGACCGTTATTGCGTATAGAAAACAAGCAGACTCATTCCTAAGGAAATGACCCACAATGGCTTTAGAAGAAATAACCAAAAAATAATTAGTTTTTGCTTTATTTAGCATTTTCATCAATGACGATGGGGGTTCTTCGTTCCTTTGGTCCACCAAATCCCTCCTGAAGTTTTTACACTGTTCTGATGTTGATCCAGTACGATTCCTGAATTCATGTACTTCAAATTCATTAAGATATTGCTCTGCTTGCATTGATCGAACATTTTAAAAATCTTTCGGGAAATCAGTTTGATAATTTTTCCGAGGACTCATTCCCCGAATTATCATTTACAGTGTTCAGAGCTGTACTTACAATTTGCCCCCTGCTTAAATTCAAAGCAATTAGTTTTACAGCACTCTGCTGACTTTGACGATTCTGCGCCTGAGTTTCTTCATGATTCCAAGGCTATAGAGTGAAATTCACCAGATAGCTTGGAACACTTTAAACTTTCAACGAAGAAATTCGAGGATTGATGGTTTCAGTACTGACATAAGGTAGTAAATTTCTAGCAGACATTTCCTCACTGTTTTTATTGACGGAGAGGTTTTTTTTAAATATGACGTGTTCTTAATAGAGTTTGATTTAATTTGCAAATTGTCAAGAAGCATTAGCTGGATGTGATTCTCTAGTGCACAATTTGGTTTAGGCTCAATCTTCGTTTCTGTTCTCAATGTATATTGTGATTTAGGCTCCAGATTGTCTTTTTTGTTTGTAATAAACGAGACAATGGCAGACAAATAAATCTCTGGAATTTTCGTTTTCGTCCAGAAGGGTGCGCAAAGGTTGCAGCATGTTTTTTGAATGCATAGATTACTTCCTCGTCAATTTGTCGAAATTTGTACTTTCTGTCCAGTTTGCGACAACAAAATATATTGTTTAGATTTTTAGTAATTACATCGTTTAAATCAGATTCTAATATGTTTAGAAGTGAGCCAGCAATTCACTGTGTTGTTTTTTCCCACTTCATTAATATTTCTTTTGCAATGTACACATAATACCTTGGCTGCCATTGTTTCATACACCATACACCTAGAGATTTAAGAAAAGTAGTCTTTTAAATACATAATGGTTTGTTAGTTATTAAACAGATATATCAAATTGCAACAAAAACTTGCGACCTTACAACTCCAAACTCTAAATATAAATCAGCGATACGTACATGCTAATTCAAGACGTATTTGTGCTGTTTTGAATTAGCAGTGTATTTATTGCTCATCCAAATCGAGACAGCAGAATGTTGAAATCAAATTTCGAAAACTGAAATAAACTATAGACATTGAAATCATGCGCCAGAAAACTCTATAAAGTAATTTAATGAAGTATATTTTTTACACTCCTTGAATATTCCTTGACGTATCCTACTAATTATAATCAGTGAGTGAAAAATGAATGCTGTATTAGACGAAGTCTTATTAATTTTTGTATGCAATTTGTACGAATTATGCCAGCTAAATCTCTTGTATTTTAAACTTGGATAATTAATAACAGTTATCTGTTCTAATTGTAAAATTTGGAATTTTTCAAATCTGGAAATATTCATAATTAGTCACCCAAAAAACCTCAAACCTAATGAGACTTCAAATGTAATCCTGGTACTTCTGAATGTGGACATTTATTTTCTCCTAGCAGACATCATAATTCTGCTAGGTCTCCTCTTCGTGCCATGTCTAGGTCTCCGCCTGCTAGGACTTATCCTTCTCACAGCGCTATAATTCGACTTGGACAACTTTCTATCATCCAAATTATTTCCCACCGTAATCAGCACTAATCTAATAACATTGCAGGTACAATTTTCCTGCTGTTTTTGCAATATTAGAGCAAAATAATTTTCTCGTTCTAATCTATAATCCTAGTAGAAAATAAGGTTTTGCATTTAATCTATAAGAATTACGTAATAGTACGTGATTGTCCTGATTCAAATCAGTGAAATCGTCACTATATTTTAATCAGCACTAGAACAACAGGATAATTTCAGCAGAAAGAGATCGAAGTGGTAACTCTTTTTCTCAAATAACTCACATAAAGACTATAACAAATGTGTAGGTCCTTTTGTTTAGATAAGTGTATTATCATTTTTTTACCTTAATGAATACAAATAATTTGATGACTAAAGATAGAACGAATTAAAATGTTATGAGATTTTACGTTAGCATAGATTAATTGTCTATGTATAGGCCATACACAAATCTATAGACTCTGAAACCAAATAGGCAGGTCCGCATGAATAATTTCTTTTCGGTTGGTACGCATGACGTAACATGATGCAAATAACGCGCTGAGAGTGCGGGCCTTATGTTGTTTGTCACGCTTGAATTAACATCGCCTCTCTCGTGATTCCGCGGCTCTCCTCATCGCCAAATTACGGAGGACTGAAATTCCAGGAACGAAAAAATTCAGTTTACGAAAATCCAGGTTCCAGGGTAGTAAAATTTAATTAAATCACTTGAAATCCTTTGACACATTTGACTATATGAAATTCCATGTTATACTCAAAGTCCTACATATAATTTTTCAATTTCCTTTAAATTCACGGCTTACTATAGAAAAACCTAAAAATTAAAAAAATCTTCAAATGTCGAAATAGAAAAATTCTTAAAAACTTGATAACAAATATAAACCAATTGTGTCCATCTTCCGGTTGCTCAAATGTTTTAAAGAATTCATATGACTTCTTCTATGTGAATTCTTTTTGCATTTATACAAAATGAAAACTCGGTGTAAAACGAATAAAGTTATTTAAATTGTTAATGTCCCTCCTTAATTCTAATGCTGGATATAAAAATATCTCCGAAGGACGGGCTTTATACCTAGAAATCATCCATCAAATAACGAATATATTACGTATACTCTGACCAAGCACTGGTGTTCGCGCGCGGTAGTAACGGAAAATTATGCGTTTTTCGCAGATTTTTTAACACTGCAAAGTTTCATTGAAAAATTTATTGTTATTTAATTATTCATAATATTTATATCGTTTGTGATGCTCACGCTCCATTCTCCTCGCCTTTAATTATTTTAAGACACGTGTGAAAATCAACTTTTTTCCAACGAAATTCATACGAAGTGACAAGAAACGCTAATTTTCTACTCAATAATTGATTTTATGGCACTTTGACAATACTTTCGTAACTTAAATTTCGATTTTTCTGCGCCGCGTTTTCTCAGAGGCAATTTCTAAAAAGAATTTTTCAAAAAATTGAACCCCTATTTTGAATTACGCATTTTTATCATAGCTTTTTTCTTTACGGCGTTTTTTGACGTTTGTTTTGGCTGATTAAAAAATCATTGTTTTTAGTGAAGTACTCTTGAACAGTTCAGTTTCGAAATTTCTGCCATAGTCAAATCTCAAGAGTAATTTCTAAAAAGAACATTCAGAAATTCTTTTGTTTTTAGACTTAAGTAACGGAGCAAAAACTTTACGTAATTTATATTCGCTGCACTGATACTTATGTACCTTACTTCAGAATCACCAATGTCGTTTTCATTTCCATAGCAAAAATCGCTGGCATTGGTACAGGGTTTCGGGAACGAAAAATTCAGATTAAAATAAAAATATTTTTGCGCGTCGTTTCATTCAAGGGAAATTTAGATCTACATGTTTTTGCAGCATAAAACTCGGGTTTTTCAAAATATTGCAAGGATGATTATTCTCTTCTATAAATGTTATTTATATGTTATATGTAAATAGATGAGTTTTCGACTAAGAAAATTAATGATCTACAAAAACAGACAAATTTTAAACAAAATATATGAATTTTCAACAAAATTATTTAATTTTAAAGTAAAAAGACAAATTAAATTTGCAACCATAATTATAAAACCTTGTTAAAAAAACGTATTTTTGACAGAGTAGTGCAAATCTTAGTGAAATAATCGACTTTTAAACCCAAGGAGATTTACAGTTGATATTTTAAACAAACAATTCCATTTTTAATCAAAAATTATACATTTTCAATCAAAAAGATTAAATTTATACCAAACAAGGTCAATTTCGAACAAAATACATGAGCTTTCAGCGAAAATATTTAATTTTTAAGTCAAAGGAAGTATTATCTACAAAAAGCTGAATTTATAATACTATAATAATACTTAATAATAATTAATAATATAATAATTAATCAATAATAGTAGGGGCGGTGCAGATGTCAAAAAACTGTAAGTTACAAGTTATACAGTTGCGAGACTATTTTAACAGCAAACGAAATGTTGCGCTTTACAGTAAAATCTGTAAAGCGGATCTTGAAGACACGCCCTTAAATTTGTCCTCAGATGGGGCCTTGAATATCAGGGCAGAAACCACAGAGGAATTACAAATACAATGGAGGTAGAAAGCCATCCATGGTGAGCACCCCAACACGTTAGATGAAAATGAAGTGGATAGTGAGGCATCTAATATTTAGCTAAGAAAGGGTGTTCTGTATTCAGAGTCACTATAGAGGCTGTTGCCGATACTCAGCTCGTAAGCATCAAAGGAACTTACACATGGCATACATTGACTACAAGCGTTTCCTTCCGTGCCGCATGCCTATTTGCTTGAAGTCCGAATACTTTAGAAAACCTGCCCACGCATTATTGACTTTCTAAGCCATGCGGTGAGGGTATGGGGTACAATAATCAGGTACTTTGATCATAAACAACCAAGGATAACTAGAACAATACGCTTTACGACGGGTATATTTCAAGGAGACTACTTCAGCGCACTATGGTTCCGTTTAGCGTTGAATCCATTGAGCAAAACACTAAACAGCATGTCTCATGCGATCAAAATTCATGATGATGAGGATGGTCATAAGTGATCCATCTTCTTTACATGGATGACCTGAAGCTGTACGATAGTTCAGGCCAGAAACTGCAGCAAGTGATTGATGTCACAAAGCAGTTTTCCAATGATATCCACATGGAGTTCGGACTGGATAAATGCAGAACAGTGCATTTAATTAGAGGGGAATTAGGGACCGCAGAGTTAAAGAACGAGTTCGAAAATGACATCGAGGCAATGGCTGCAGGCGAATCATATAAATATCTGGGTATTCTTGAATCTAAAGGTATTAAACATACGATAGTTAAGACAAGCCTAATGACTGCCTTTACTACGAGACTCAGATTAATTATGAAGAGTTTTCTCAACTCGGCAAACAAAATCAGGGCGATCAACAGATATGCCATCCCTGTCCTCACGTACTCCTTCGGGCTCATAAAATGGTCTGACACTGACTTTGAAAAGTTAAACAGAATTGTTCGCGTAGAAATGACGAAGCACCGAATGCACCACAGAAATTCAGCGATTGAAAGGGCAGTTCTACCACGACATTTAGGGGGTAGGGGTGTTGTAGATGTCAGAAAACTGTGTGAGTCACAAGTTATACAGTTACGAGACTATTTTAACAGCAAACGAAATGTTGAGCTTTACAGAACCATCTGTCAAGCGGATCTTGAATACACGCCCATAAATTTGTCCTCAGATGGGGCCTTGAATATCAGGGCAGAAACCATAGAGGAATTAGAAATACAATGGAGGCAGAAAGCCATCCATGGCGAGCACCCCAACACGTTAGATCAAAGTGAAGTGGATAGTGAGGCATCTAATATTTAGCTAAGAAAGGGTGTTCTGTATTCAGAGACGGAAGGATTCGTCTTTGCAATACAGGACAAGGTTGTCAGCACCAGAAATGATCGCAAACACGTGTTACATCAAGACGTAGTTGACCGGGTGCCGATTATGTGGAGATACCAACGAATCCATTGAGCACATTATTGATGGCTGTCGTGTAATGGCTCAAAGAGAATATACGCACAGGCATAATGATGTAGCGGGCATTATACATCAACAACTTGCCCTAAACCTAAGACTCTTGAAAGAATAGGTGCCCTTCTATAGATACATTCCAATGCCCGTTTTAGAAAGCGAAGATTACATCTTATATTGAGATGTTACTATCCAAACGGATCATTACATCCGGGCCAATCGACCTGACATCGTGATGCGAGAAAAAATAGGTGGAAGAGTCTACATCATCGACATTGCTTGTCCGCTTAACCGAAATTTGCAGTCAACCTATACAACCAAGATCCACAAGTATAGCGAGTTAAGGCATGAAGTAAAGACCATATGGAGGAATGTGAATCATGCATCCATTCATCCCATTGTGATTTCGGCTACAGGAAATGTACACGTAAGATGCACTGAACATCTTGAACATTTAGGAGTCAGTAGGGTATTGGCAGCAGTTCAGAAGGCGGTTTTATTAAACACCTGTCGCCTTGTAAGAAACTTTCTTGATCATCAGGAAGCGAGCGACTAAAAACCCGTGGAGTGGCAGATGGTAGCTCTAAGAAAGCATCCAGAGATGACTGTTGTCACCTCCAAAGCTCGTGGCCGCTCGTAATTATATACCTACAACATCATCGCAGGAGGTTTCAAGCATCGTATTAAATTATTTGAATTAAGTTATAACATTCTAATCTCATCAGTCACTTGACTTAGTCCGTGGCTATGATGTATCACCAGGTGTACCAGGAATAAAAGTTTAATAAA
The DNA here is from genome assembly GCF_010883055.1 of Belonocnema kinseyi. NCBI lineage: Eukaryota > Metazoa > Arthropoda > Insecta > Hymenoptera > Cynipidae > Belonocnema > Belonocnema kinseyi. Next base: position 32,859,711 of record NC_046657.1, read on the forward strand.
AACACATGATAATGGCTCAGTTGGTTAGACACTCGGACTTCACCTCAGAGGTCCGGGGTTCGATCCCTGAGCAGGTACCTCTAGAAATTTTTCAATGTACCTTTACCGAGGTTCTGGTGGTTCGAAACCCACCTGAAGCTGTAGGTCCCCCAGCGTGTACTTGACTGCAACCCAGCCCGTCAATAATGGGATAAAAAACCAGGCTTTGTCCAATATGTCTAGGGAAACTGCTCTCATCAGATCACGTGATTGCATTATAAAAATGCGTCCGTGACTGATGATATATACCGGGACAGCCCCATGCAAAATGATCAAATAAAAATCCAACTCTAACCAAAAATGCCTTCAACATATTGGGCAGTATAAGCCTGTGACAACATTTCGCCATAGAAATGTTTTTTATAATAATAATAATAATGGTAGTTAATAGATGGTAGTGCTAAGAAAGGATCTGGAGGTGATTGTTGTCACCTCCAACCCTCGCAGTCGCTAGTAATTTTATACATAAAACATTATCGCAGGAGGTTCAAGCATTGTATTACATCACCTTATAACATTATTATCTCATCAGTCACTTGACTTAGTTCATGGCTATGATGTATAATCGGGTTCACCCGAGTCGAAGTTTTAGAACAAATGAATAATAATCCATAGTTACAATATTTATGACCCGATTACACTGAAATTTTAAAACTTTCAACCCTTTGTTGCCTTCCGCTTTTTGTCTGTGGACAATACTTTTACCGAATTTCGCGTGGAGACGCTCTTTTATGATCGGTGCGCTCAATTGCTATTTTCTTCCGAGCTCTCACGGTTTGCCCGAAGTGAGTTCGAATGTTATCTGAATTCTTGTTGTCTTGTTGTTCTATATTTAAAAAAATATATAAATATTGAGATTCAGTGAAAAGGTACTTTAAATTAAATTTGTCGGATAAAGCTTAATGATATTTAGTCGAACTATAGATACTGCTGACTGAAAGGGTTGAACGTATACTTAAAAGGATTTTAGAATATTTTCAAACGCCTTATTAAAAGTTAAATAAATTGTTCTAGTAGCCATTTTTTCTATTTTCATTAATTTCTTTATGTGTTTCACATACATTTTAAAAAGATTTTTGAAATTTATTTTTTCATACATGCCATAAATTTTAAGTATTGTTGCGAAGCCCGTGGCGGAAAAGCGGATATATTACATCAGTTTTGATGATGGCGTTGGCTGTCTATCTGTCCTTAAACATGACAACTTGCGAAAAAATTAACGGATCAAATCGAGCTTTGTCACTCTTTTTCCGTGTGCGAAAATAAAGATTGAGTTCTTTAACCAGCATTTCTTAACTAACGGTTATGGTTTCATCAATCAAAAATAACATACAAAAGTAGAATTGTTCAATTTTACGCGAAATGGCGACAGAGAAGTGATAAAGGTTTTAAAAATACATCGCCGTCGTCTTATTCTCATTCACCGTTACATATGTCATTTTCATGTAGTCCTTGAGCACTCATATTATTACTCTCATCTTCATCTCGGCGTCTGCTAGTACGCTACGGAATATACCTGCAATTTTCCATCAACTTTCCATATTTTCCTTTCTTCTCCAGTTTCTCTTTCAAATCTGCCAACAAGAGACCATATAGTAGTGAGCTCAGTGAGAACCAGCATCTGAGCCCCCTTCTAATCCAGAAGATCATCTCTTTCGTTTCCCTATCTTGACCCTTATCTTAGTCTCTTTGAATACCTTCCTTATACTTTTGGCGTTACCTGCAACACCCTACCTCTTTCATAACTTTCACTGACTTTATAGCGCTGCCTTAGAGTCAGCTAATAGATCAATTAGTTTTCCCTTCTTCTTTCCTAAGCTTCTCCTCATTAGATAATTGAGTACGCAAATCATGTTACTAATTATAACCCCCTACCTGAAGTAGTGTAATGGGAGGTAGAAGTTTTCCTTCTACCTCCCATTCCAATTTTTCTTTAGTAACTTCGTATAGAGTTTGTATCCCACCGATACATGCGTGATTCCTCTATACTTCTCTACAAACTTGGCTTCCATTCATAGGCTACCCTTCTCCTCTCCAAACCTTATAGCAGACTCATTACATTTTCGCTCCCACTCCATCACCACTAAATCACAAAGCGTTGTTCTCTATACTATCCTCTTATGTTGCCTTTTTTCAGGCACGCAATTTCCCTAATCACCTTGTTTTTGCTTAGCGCGTTATCAATAGCATTTCCCCCCTCTATTGACCTCCTATTTTAGCTCATATACAATATTCCAGTCCCTTAATGGTGTACTTAAGTTCCTTGTCCAAACTTTCATCTAGATTTTCTTGTTAATACGCTTCTTTTATGATTTTTGTATACTGATCACCCACCAATTTATTCTTTCCATAATATATAGTATTAAAAAATATATTTATTGCGGAGTGTATGTAACACTTATAAAAAAGTTGGATGTATTTATTCAGTTAAAAAAGTCCACAGTAAGCATAGGAAATATGTGTGCCTATGAAATTCGATATTACCGAGTAATGGCAGAAGGCCTTTTTAGGCCACAATCATGCCACTCGTTAGTAGTTTAATGCAGTCAAACACAGAAAAGTGCACATTTAAAAAAATGGCGTCCAAATTTGGTGAAATAAAATTAAACTACAATTAATTTTTTTTTATAAATAGAAACATTGACAGTTACTTAAATGCTGTTATTTTGGCATTGATTATTATAACGAATATTGCTGAATTTCGAAATGAGTGAAAAAAAAACAGAAACACTCGTTTTTGGTTTGAAAGCACGACTAAGCAGAAATCATGAACGGTTAACCATCCGTGTTTAACGCCGGATACTTGACGGGTCGAGAATCGAAGCAACAGCTACTTCCGTCGCTTGCATATCTTAAAACCATTATTAGACACTGTTTTCCTAAGAAACATTTTTTTCGTACCCGTAATTTCTTAGAGGGCCGTATAAAAAAAAGAATAATACTACTTCATGCTCATCAAACGGTCAAACGCCAACCTGAAAACTCAGCATTGCGATTCGGGACAAGTTTGTTAGCACCAGAAATTATTTTAGGCACGTCTCACATCATGGCAAACTTGATAGTTGCCGATTGTATGGAGATACTTACGAATTCATCGAGCACATTACTGATGGTTGCAGCGTTAATTATGTGGCGTGCATTATACATCAAGTATTTGCCCTAAACCTAGGAGTTTGAACAGAATGGTTGCGTCCACATAATTACATTCCAGCTTCGTAATTCATAATTCCAGTTTTATAATTTCATTCCCGTTTCATTTTGCATCCCTTGTGTTTAGAGTAAAGTTCTGTGCATTGTGCGAAGCTGATGCAGTACATTTTGCTGTAATTTCACTATTTTTCTGGTAGGGGAGTATTTTACGGTGTCAACAATCGAACAAAAAACGTAAACATGAAACTTCTGCTACTATTATAAACAATTTAAATATTTACCAAAATTTAGAAAGACTCCAGTTTCGGCATGGATACAGTTCAGGCATCTATAAGGTGCTAGGGCGAGTATTTACAGTATTTGGATGGACAACATTTAAAGGAAAAGTGAGAAGAAGTTAAGAAAAGGTGCAGAAGGTGTCTGAATTTGATGGTAGTGAATGTTAGAAAGTAGAAGTGGTTAAGTAGATTGTGAATGAACAAGAAGCAGCACGCAGAGAAAGTAAGGTCAATATCGAACTACAAGGACGCTGAACGCGGGAAGCAGTGCTAGTGACGCCAAGTGAACAAATTGGAAATTAGAGAAAATAAGTCTAACTCGAGTAGTAGTGTTAAGGGAGACAAAGGAGTTTGGAAAATCAGCTACTGTTTGTGAGAGTTTGACCGTGAAAAATAATTCAGACAAGAGAACCACTAGCATACGATCAAAAAGGACAAATCTGTAACGCACCTGAAGATAAAGTGGAAGATTGAAAAAGCGGTGATGGGCATGAAAAGACAGATCGACATGATAAGCGTTGATGAAATGCTGCAGAATCTTGTGTGAACGTTTGATAGAGATTGAATTACAGAAGGAGTCAGAAGATTGCGAACCATTATTGAAAAAGGTCAAATTTAGTTTTCAGGTCTTTCAGTGAAAAATTTATAATAAGAAGAATTTAATCTTCAAGACAATTTTATGAATGGCAGACTGACTTAACTAATAATGTGTTACATTGACATGATACGAAAAGTAGCGAATCGAAAAACGTACGCAAAGCGAGTGAATCGTAGCAGCTTCAATGTCGATAGAATGAATTAATCGTAGGTTCTTATACATAATTATGAAGGGAAACAAAGTAATTTACGTGAGAACTAAACAATTTTATTTAAAAAGAGTTCAAATAAAAAACAGAAGATAAAATTGCGTTGCAGATAAATTTTAGAGTGGCTTAAGTTTCAGCGAATATTGTTGCAAGTTTTAACACGGTAGACGAATAATTCTGACGTAATCTTCTTCGTTATTTTTTCAGCTCTATCAAGTGCAAAAATAGGGAGCAAAGTGGAGTAGAACCTGGAGTTGGTAATAAAAAAAAACGTAAGTGAGATATTGCTCTTGCCATTTCGCGCCACTTTAAGGAAGTCAAACGACTGTAGATAGCGTTGGCGTCGTGCTGCTCCTACTTTTTAGATACAAATTTAGCCATTGTGATGAGAAAGATTAAGAAGGAAGCATTAAAAACGCAAAATTACCTACGTTTTGCGTTAAGTTTAATCGCCAAGGTTAATTTCTAATTCCGCTCATGAAATTCTGACACTTTGTTTTCACAATTGATCAAATTATACAAAAACCTTCATGCTAGACACACAGAAATACAAGAAATTATAAATAAACATAACCGATTCTTGACAATACCCGAATTGTTTTATGAGAGGTATTCACAGGTATGGTCTTAAGTTGAGTTATTCATGTAACTCCGCAAGAGCAACATATTGTGAGCTGATTAAGTTGTGGAACCGACTGTTCAGAGGATCCGCCATCGATATTGGTACAATCACATTAGCACACTCGCCATCTAAACGAATTCTGACTCTTCCATTTACATTGTCAGGATCCACTATGGGAGCAACGAATGGAAGCAAAATGCCATTTGTGTACAATCCAACGACGTACCTGCGATCTTTGTCTAATGCTACAGTATAGACTCCTGGTAATAAATCATAAATCCGACCTGGATATGAGAAACCTTCGTGATGATGAACATTATACAACTGAATAGGATAAGGATGAACTGCTTCTTCTTTATGCGACTTAGCCAATTCTGCATAAATAAAGTTCAAGTATGAAATTGATCATTATGAAATTGATCATTCTATTAATTATTAAATTGACGTAATAAATAACAGTTCTTATTTAAAAACGAAAATGTAATTGATACATTGGGCATGGAAAGTTGAGCACTCTAGTGTGGAGATTGAGATTTGTTTCTTTATTTAAAGATCTTCATTTTAAATGTTCACTTTGACCAGAAATGTAGACGTTAGGAATGGAATAGAATCTAAATAAATTTTTTAATAAAATTTACTTGATAGATTTCAATAATCGATATTAGTGAAAAAATAAAGATTATGAATTCAAAAAAGCTAGAGACTGCATTTGTTCGAAACAGTTCCTTAAGCAGCTAATAGTTTCTACCAGAAAGTAAACTATTAGTAATGATTTAGGTTCCTATAACAAAGGAATTATTTTTAACGTAAATAATGTAAGGTGAAATAGATTACATATGCAAATAATAATAATATTTCCATTTGGAAGTAATAAATTGAAGTCACGTCATCTTCGTGAAGGTGACGGAATGTGTCAGGCAAAAAAGAGTTATTTTTCTTCGCGCGATTTAAATAATTTTCGTTAGTGAATAAATATACTGCAATAAATAATATACTTTAAATTATAGCTATTATTGTACTTACCAATAGGATGGGGGAAAAAAACTAATATAAAACACAGCATAGCAATCATGTGTATCATTTTTTTGAAATAAGGTTACACCGCTTATGAAGAATTGCGATAAGAGTGTACCACATAAATATTCTTGAAAATGTTTTAAGATATATAGTAGCCGCTTTCTAATCCGTCATTATAAATTATTTATATTTCTACCAGGACGATTTTTTAAATTTAGAATACAGCGTTTGCAAATATCATCTCATTTTGTAGTATAATGATTACATTAATGTGCAACTTTACAGGACATTTTTTTATATTACGAACAAAGAATAATCGTCCATAAATCGATTTGTCACAAATTTTACAAATTATAAGATTTGTGAACTCAGTTTTAAACGAATTAAGTAACTTAAAACGTTAATTTTCTTCCTTGTTACTATGCTATAAATAAAATTATGTCTGAAGGACGGGCTTTATCTCTAGAAACCAGGCACGAGATAAGGAATACAGTAAAAATACTCTGTTTAAGCATAAAAATATTCATTAGTTATATTTTTTAAAATTCCTCGATTATGCTGTAATCGGTTGTACCCTGCCTGCAAAATATGAAGATTTTTTACAATCTGGTCTCCACCTTGGTGGTCATCTTTGATTCCATTGGTGAATATAATTATTATCGTCCATCCAGCGGCAACATTTTGTAACTTCAATCAGACATAAATCTTTTTTTTATTGTGCAAGTGTTAGAACTTTCTAAATTTATTCAAAACAATTTTTCACTAACTAATTAACTAAACTTTCTGCTAATAAGATTTTTTTCGATTTAATCTGCGTCCTATCCAATTGCTATTTTTTCAAAATAGCTGGGTTTGCCCAAAATGAGTAAGAACTTAATCTGAACTCATGTTCTTTTCTTTTTTTATATTTAAAAATACATATAAATATTACATTCAAATGGAATGATACTTTACTTGTTTATTCGAAAATAAACATAAAGCTCTATTATTATTTGCAGATTTAACTTTACAGGCCAACTTTCACTCTGTTTCCCAATGGAATCCTAGAATGTCATGCTTACTCTACTAGCAGACATCATTTCATTTGCAGTATTGGGTGAAAGTGATTCTCTCACTGGAATATATAATTATTTTGGACGACGGGTGAAAATTAACATGGAAAGTGGCACATAACCTCATCAGCACGAAAGAACTTAAGGACACTACAGTAGACAAGCGTGTTCCAATCTTGAAGAGTTATAGAATGGTACGTTATCCTCTCGATTTAAATTAGTGAAATTGTCCCTACACTTCAATCAGTAGTTTAGGTTTCGAGCCGGTCCTTCAGAAATATCAGTAATGTTTTTATTTTGAATTAAAAAATTAGGAAATGTTAGAAAACGACTGACAGGATTTGAACAACATAGTTCATTTTACCATTATAATAACATAATTGTGAATTCATAATATTTTTAGAAATGATACGACTTGTTATTCTAAAGCACGTGTAAATATAAATTAACATGTAAAAAAATAATGTAACCGAAAATAAAAAATGTGATTTAAATTTCTTCATATGCGACCCAAGGATAAAAGCTTTCTGCATCCATATGGCAAGTGTCTCGGCATATGTTTGCCATCCTCTCCTTCTTTTCCTTCTCCTTAGCAGTGATGTGGTAGTCGGCCGGAGCCAACAATTTGATCACGAATATAGTTCGTTTCTCGAAGTCTTGGAGTAAGAAATTATGCCTCGAGTGTGCAATAGAGGCTGCTGTCCGAAAAATAGTTCCACGAAATTTGGGACTTCTCGTTTCGGACAATTGACTCTATCTTCCTCGGAGCGTCCAGCAGGGCAAGGTCGAGGAGAATATCGTAAGCCAATCATCTTATAAGCCAATCATCTTGTGGTTCCTGACGATTTTTAGGAGAACATCTCTGCCATTTGCAACTATATAAGCTGTTCTTCAAACAGTTCGATTATTAAGACTCTTGAGATTCAGAAGTTTGTGTCCGCCTTGAAATCCAGTGTCAAGATGTCTCATAACACGTATATCCACAAGCTCAGTGTCCTTGGGAATGACAATAATGTTTCCTTTCTTCACATGAATTTTGGTACACTTGTTCAATCCAAAGTCCATACCAATCTCTCCTGTCTACCTCTTGATGATATTTAAAACACTCTGAAGTTTGCTTTTACTAATAGCATAGATCTTTAGATGTTCCATATAAAACGCATGAGTTACCATATGCTCGCAATGATAAGTGTCACCGCAAAGCTATCTAGAAGAATTTCATGGTGCGAGAGATAGAGGCAGAACTGTAATGCAAAAAATCAGAGAGATTATAGTATCGCCCTGAAAGACGCTCCTCTAGATGGCAACATTGCTCTTAGTCACATGATAATTTTCAGATGAGAAAGTAACTCTAATTTACAAAGGGACATTAGTCTCTCTGTGCGTCTCACCATTTGTGGATAAACCTTCTAGTTTTACAACAGATGGATGATAAGTCTATGAAACGTGAACTTAAAAGCCTTCCGGTAGTAGATCCAAGCCATTGAAAGGACGCGTTGATGGACCTGTGCGTCTTTGTAGACGCACCTGTCAATTAGTAGGTTGTCTCGGCATCTTGCTGCACCTTTTTTCGAGCCACGCTGCTCGTACATCTCTTCACACAGGCTTAATTCTTCGAACAATGCTGCTGATAAGGATCGCTGTAAAGATCTCATACAGTGTGTTGAAACAAGTTATTGGCCTGTAATTCCATGAGATGAACAAGGTGCCTTTTTTCGTTAGGAGTATAGAGCGTCCTAATACCAGTCACGCCATAATGAGCATTTCCGAATTTAGATATCAGGCGCATATGCTGGACAGCTGTTGGTGTGTAGAAGTGAACTCCTTGCACCACAATTTCTTGATACCATTTGGTCCTGCAGCCGAAAAGTCCTTAGTACCCCTGGGTGCTTTTTTTACCTCTTCAGCAGGGATTGATGGACTTTTATCCTAAGATGCTATAAGGTTATCGCAAAACTCCTTGAAGCGGAGGGAATCAAATCTAAAAAAATGAAAAGTTGTTTCCAGCAACAGGATTAACCTTATTATATGTTTACAAGGTCGCTGAATTCGAATCCGAGATCCATTTAACCTCATCACGCCAGATTTTTTCATAATCTTACAAATTACCTTAGAACGAAATAACCCCTTAAATTCCTAATATTTTGACCCCTTAACCCTCATCACCACCTAAACATATGACTTCTCAATCCTATCAATTACATAACCACTTAACCCTATAACCCCATGCGCCTGAGCTTAGTAAGTCACTGTGGTACTGTGTTTTCGTATGTTTGCAGTCCAAGGCCTGTAGTTTAAGTCCTGCATCTGGTTGAAGGTGGGCAACGGAGTTATTCTATCAGTCGGTTGTTGCCCTAGATGACGGCGTTCATGCCGTCATGGTAAACACACGATAATACATTTATAATGCAGAGAATCGGTAAGGAAGAATCGGCGGCTAGTCGGGGTGAGAAAGCGGACCAGCAGACGTTGTCATATAAGAGATTATGGGGGTTAAGGGGTACAGTAATTAAGAATTTAATGGCTTATTGGGCTATAAGGACATTTTTCGAGTTCATAAAAAAACGTAAAGTAATTTGGTTATATTGACCTCGGATTCTGATTAAGCGATCCCGAAATCATACATATAATAAGGTTGGTCTAGTGGCTGGAAGCAACTTTTCATTTTTTTGTGGAGCTGTATATTATCAGTATCTTCTTTCAACTCCCGTGTTTTCGGCATCTCATTTACCTCTTCTCCAAAAAGGTCTGACAAACGAGGTTACATTACACGACGGCAGCCAGCACAAGCCAGTAACAGAGAAAGAAAGGCTACACGGAGATTGACCACAGGTAGGCATTATTTAGAGCAAGAGCAATGCTTTATGATCCGGAGAAACATCAACACCCAGTTTTCTCTCACGGCCAAAAATCTGGCTGAACTGAATGACGAGCATCATGGAGATTTTTTCGAAGATTCCAACCTCTGGACTATCAATTGTGGTATATATAACTCAGGGAGGTTTGGCAGATGCAAATCTTGTACAAAAGCAAATTCTGATCATAAGACCAAAAGATTAATGCATCTACTTACCCCAAAGGTAGGCTGGGCAAGACAGTCTGCGTCTCGCATTCAGTGTGTGATTGAATACATAACATCTAGCAGCAATTTTACCGCCAAGGTTTAACAGTTGGTGCGCAAACTGTGGATCATCTATCACATGCTTAACAAATCAAATCTTATGACCATCTGGCAGAAAATTATTGAAGAAAACGCGTACTGTCCAACTGTCGAAGAAGTGTAGAAGAAAGAGAGGGGGAGATGAGAGAAAATCAAAAGTTTTTCTCTGGCCTATCTCATTTCTTCCATCGCCGTCCAGTTACTGTCGAACATCCGCCCAACCAGAGGATGTCGAAGCATTTTGGAGAGATATTCATGAAGTTTAGCCTCCACTGAAAAAAGAATCAAAGAACATTAACAGCTCCAAAGGGCTCTACAATGCCATCATAACACCTGAGGAAGAATTCGGAACAGTCACTACTAAGTATCTGAACAAAGTCTTAAGAGGCATGAAGAACTATTCCGGTCCAGAATCAGGTTTATTAGAAACGAGGATAACTTAATGTTTCACGTAGTCCTCGAGTCCTCATATTATTAAACTCATCCATAACGCGGCATTCGTTAGTATGACCACGTCTCTTGCATATGCTTAGGAAAATCTTCACTTTTGTTTCCCTATTCTGACTCTTATCTTAGTCTTCTCGAATACCTCATTCATACTCTCGGTCATACCTGCAACAACCTCCCTCTTTTATAAATTTCTAAGACATCTTCCTTTTGACTAAGTTTATAACGCCGCTTTAGAGTCAACTAAAAGGCCCATTAATTTTCCTATTCTTCTTCCTAAGTTTCTCCTCACTAGATAATTGAGTACCTAAATCTTGTTACTAATTTCCTCTCCTACCTCTATTATCCTCTTTTTCAGCTTATACCCTATTTTCCAATTCCCCAGTAGTCCACTAAAGTTCCGCGTCCAATCTTTTATCCAGATTATTTTCATTAATGCGCTTCCTTTCTATTCTTTCTATATAGATTAGCTCCTATGTTATTCCTTTCATAATATATAATATTAATTAATATACTTGTTGCAGAGAGTTTATAAGACTTATAAAAATTTGGTTATATTTCTTCGGTTTTTAGAAATATAAAGTTATAATAGGAAATATCTGCGCCTGTGAAATTCGATATCAGCGATTGATGGTATACACCTATCCTCGGAATAATGCTACTTGGTAGTAGTTTACTGCAGTGAATCACAGAGAAGTGGACATTTTTATTTAAAAAAACATTGAACCACAAAAGGTTTATTTTTAGAAATTGGAACATAGGGAGCTATTCATTTGTTTTTCGTTTGGAAATGATTATTACAGCAAACATGTCTGAAGTTTAAAACTAGCTAAAACAAAACAAAAACCATAGTATTTTTGGGTGAAAACAAGACGGCTCACCAAACGGTCGAACGCTGCCTTGAAAATTCATAATTGAGATTTAGCACAAGGTTGCCAGTACCATAAATTATTTCAAGCCCGTCTTACTTTGAAACGTCGTTGATAAGTGCTGATTAAAAGGAGATACTAACGAATCCATTGAGCACATTATTAAAGTTCCCGCGTAATAGTTTATAGAGACTACATGCACAGTCATAATGGTATATCAACAACATGCCCTAAATCTAGTAGTTTTATCAAAATGAATGCCTCTATACGGATACATTTCAGTTCCCGTTTTAGAAAACAAACATTGTATTTTTTATTGAGACGTCAGGAAAGGAAGTACTAACTAACTACCACTGAGACTATTGCCAGCAGTGATGATAGTCGACACATTTTTCTTATGAACACGACCTTTTTCCTCTCCAAATTTATATCTAAATAATTTTTCATGACTGGAAACAGTCTTTTAGAAATTTCAACATCATTTTTTCCCATAAAATTTAAAAAATCGTAGTTTTGATTTCTTAAACAGCGAAATTGCATAAAAAACGACAGCATCTGGAAAAAATTTTAGTCGTACTTTACTAGAGTTTAAACATGTAGAATCAAGAAAAAGGCATTCTATGCCTAAGAAATAAATCGTAAAGGATTTGCGAGTAGTAGTAGAACATCTAAATAGCATGGTTTTACCTACACTGTAAAAAAAGATTTGTGTAAAATTACAAAGTTTCGGAAAATTACATATTGTATCATTTTAAATATCACACACTTCACGGTGTGATTTTACAAAAGTATATGAAATTACATCCTCTAGCGATTTAAATAAAAGGACCCTCGAACAGCAGTGTAATATTACACACTCGATGAAAATAAAATTACACACTCCCTCGTCCGAACTTTACATTCAGAAGGGAAAATTCAGTCGCAGCGTGTAAAAATACCATGCGTCGGTAAAATCACCTTCCTGTGATTGAAAATTACATCGAGATTTTGAATTTTACCAAATATCTTTACTTTTACCCTGAAGGAAACTGTAAAAATTTTGATTAATAATTAATTTAAAATTTAGAATAATTAATCATATAATATGTGAATACGAAAGCGTCTCTCGTGATTGTTGTTTATCGATGCCTTCATCCTTCAATTTTGGAGCATTTTTATTCTTAATGTGAGGAAATTGACAGCTATGTTCAACTTTTTTGACAGCTTTCACACAAAAATATACCAAATTTGAGCTATTGTTATTTTGAATTTTACATTTTCTGCTATTGGAACGGAAAAAATGCGGTTATTCATAACGTATATTTCATATTTTTGTTACGGAATATTTAAACATAAAAAATACCCATAGTATCTTATGTGTTTTAGGTAAGTGGTAACGTGTCCAGCTTGTGTTTTTTTAATCTCCATGAAATTCTACGAAGTTTGAGCTTCGAGTGTTTGAAACCTATCGCCCTTATACATTTTATTTTATTCTTTCACACCAAGAATTTTACATTTTCGAGTGTAAAATTATCGGCCGAATTGGAATATCACAACAGATTCGTAAAGTTACTCCGGTACACGAGGGTTCTTTTATTTACACCTACCAGAGATGTAAAATTCAATAGATTTTTTTTTACAGTGTATGCATTTAAACGCACAAGTAACTGCGTTAGGGGAGCAAACTCTTGTGCATGTTGCATCTGTTGCCGCCTTTAGAACGTTTGGGCACAGTACTAGGCCTAAAATTGCATTTTTTCCCCAGGAAGAGATCGAGATCCACGATGGAAAATCAGGTTGAATATGGATGGCAGTTAAGTCAGGTGCAAATTGGGTCGATTTACTAAAGATATGAGATGCAATAATACCAAAAAGTTAAAACCGCATGCTATTCAAATCATCCACCCTCAGTACATTGATACTTTGGCAGCAGCAATATTATATGCGATTATAAACTGGAAACGGCAAAGACTTAAAAAAAGTGCAAGAAGGCAGCAAAATAGATCCTTTCAGGCAGTTAAAAGAAAGTTCTACAGTGAACTAAGTACGAAAAAAATTAATTAGTAGAATACCGAAGTCCCTTAATTGGAAGACATGACTAACCACTGTTCGGATGTTTGGAAAAAAACAAATTGAAGCAATTCGATGCTGCGTGATTCCAAATAGAGAAAGTAAGTGCAAGCAATAAACTTCAAATGGAGCTGACTAACATGGCTCCAAATATCATTGAAGATCCAGATCTGATGCCAGGTTTTATGCTTAAAATTACGGGGACTAGAAATATCTAGGCACCATAGATACATTAACTACATGCAAGCGTTTTCTACTGTATCATATAACTATTTGCTTGAAGGCTGAAAAAGGTCCGTCCACTCATTGCCGCCACCAAGGCAAATTATAAAATGGAATACGCCATATTTTTTTACTTTTTTTTCTAATTTTATACTAAAAAAAAATTTTTTTGCTCTTCAAACTTCGGAAAAAAGGGTGGCGGCGCTAGCAGGTCGTCCACTCAGCGCCGCCACCTACGAAAACTCAATAAAAATTATTATAATGCGATAAACAATGAGTGGAGATTTTTTTCTTTTTTTTTGCTCTATGATGACATATATCACGTTTCTCAAAAAACTACCCCTAAATCTTCCACAACTACCCCCGGGATCAAAAAAGTTTTTAAAGTTGGAAAACCATCTTGAACAATGCAAAAATGATTTAGAACTCTAAATTGATTACGTGGCACTTCAAAATTTCCCCCTCTTCATAATTTGTCCGAAAAACTACCCTTACACGTGAACCTATGCAGCGGAACATATATATGTATGAAAAAAAAAACATACAAAATAATAAAACTTAGAAAACACTGTTAGTTGATATTTTTTGCTCTTTTTTTCTCTCTGATAATATATAACACGCTCCCGAAAAACTACCCCTAAGTCATACATACTCACCCCTTGTGATCAAAAACGTTTTGCATGTTGTAAACCACCTTGAAAAATGTAAAAATGACTTAGAACTCTAAATTAATTACTTGGCACTTTAAAATTTTCCCCTTTTTATAATTTTCCTGAAAAACTACTCTTCCACGTGAACGTATGCAGCAGCACATTTATATGTATGAAAAAAAGCATACAAAATAATAAAACTTAGAAAACACTGTTATCTGAAATTTTGTTGCCCTTTTTTGCTCTCTGATAATATATAGTACGCTCCCGAAAAACTACCCCTAAGTCATACATACCCTCCCCTCGGCATCAAAAACGTTTTGCATGTTGTAAGACCACCTTGAACAATGTAAAAATGATTTGGAACTCCAAATTAATTACATGGTACTAAGAAATTTCCCTTCCATTATAATTTCCTAAAAACCACCCTTCCACGTGAACCTATGCAGCGGAACATTTATATGTATGAAAAAGGCATTGAAAATAATCAAACTTAGAAGAAACTGTTATTTGATATTTTTTTGCTCCTTTTTTGCTCTTCGATAAGATATAATATGTTGCACAAAAACTAACCCTAAGTCATACATAACCTCCCCTCGCCATCAGAAACTTTTTAAAAGTTGGAAAACCACCTTGATGAATGCAGAAATGATTTAGAACTTCAAATTATTACATGACACTTGAATATTTCCCCCTCTTTATAATTTTCCTGAAAAACTACCCTTCCACGTGAACGTATGCAGCGGAACATATATATGTGTGAAAAAAGCATTAAAAATAATCAAACTTAGAAGAAACTGTTAGTTGATATTTTTTGGCTCTTTTTTTTCTCTGCGATAATATATAATGCGTTCCCCAAAAACTACCCCTAAGTCATACATACATACCCCTCGTCATCAAAAACGTTTTCAAAGTTGGAAAACCACCTTGAACATTGCAAAAATGATTTAGTACTCTATATTGATTACATGGCACTTCAAAATTTCCCCCTCTTCATAATTTTTCCAAAAAACTACCCTTAGACGTGAACCTATGCAGCGGGACACTTATATGTATGAAAAAAGCATACAAATAATAAAACTTAGAAAACACTGTTATTTGATATTTTTTTGCTCTTTTTTGCTCTCTGATAATATATAATACGCTCCCGAAAAAATACCCCTAATTCATACATACCCATCTCTCGTGATTAAAAACGTTTTAAAAGTTGGGAAACCACCTTAGCAACGTAAAATTGAAGATTCAAGCTTTTTTTGCTCTAAGTAAATGGTGCTTCGCATATTTTTCTACTCGAACTCAAAGGTCTAAATTATTTTGCTACTTGCATTCGAAGTTATACATTAGACTATCTCTGGGAGTATTTTTCCAGTCGAATTCGCACTCCTATATGCATCTTTTACACGAAAATAAGACTTAAAATTTTTTCTATTCAAAAATAATGTAGCGAGGTTTTTTTCTGCTCGAATTTCAATTTCTCGATTATTTTGCTAAACGAATAATAGATTGCTGATTTTTTTACATTTGAAAATTGGAAAAGTATATTCTTAGTTGCTTTATTTCGATGTTCTAGATTATTCTTCTACTCGATTTTTAGAGTCCCGATTTTTTTGTTCCCTCAAATTAAATTATTGAATTGATTTGCTATACTATTCCAAAGTTTAAGATTATTCTGATACAATGAAAATATTCTAATATGCTTTTTGTTCCTTAAAATTAAAGTACTGTATTTTTTCCAGCTTAAAATTAAAATTTGAATATCATTGCGCCACATGAATAATAGTTTTTGGATTTTTTGGTTCATGAAATTGATGTACCAAATAATTTTGCTACACGAATTTGAAGTTCTGCATTATTTTACCACTGAATTGATGTAATCTTAATGTTTTTACTACTCAAAATTAAATTATGAATTATATTATGCATTATTAATATTTGAATTAGATTAGATTATTTTATTATTCTAAAGACTGACTTATATTTCACAAAATATTTTTTAATAGATACATTTTTTGAAATAACATAGTATTTCAGCAGCAAGTAAAAACGGCACTATTTAAAAGAGGGCTATATTTTATTAATCAAATATCTAGGACTCCTGAGCCTGCTCCCCGTACTCAATCCCATATAGAAACTTATGTAACTTTATTTTTAAAAATTATTTAATCAGCATTATAATACATTTTATTACAAATAAAAAGGAATTAAGGACACTTAGATACAAAATGATGTTTTTATAACAAAACAAAAACAACAAATTAGAAAGAATTGTTCGAAATAAAAAAAAATTATACAACGTTCAAATTTGAACACGCCTTTACATATCCGCATAACATCAGTACATTGATTGAAATAAGTTTCAATAAATTTTAGAAAAATACAAAAAAAAAAGATCAAATCATGCTCAAAATAACATTTTTGCATTTGAATCATAACTACAATGCAGTTGTGACAATTTATATATTATTAGGTAATATAATTATATGAATGCATTATAATCATTTTTAGTGAGTTTTCGTAGGTGGCGGCGCTGAGTGGACATCCTGCTAGTGCCGCCACCCTTTTCTCCGAAGTTTAAAGAGCAAAAAAAATTCTTTTTACATAAAATTAGCAAAAAAAAAGCAAAATAATATGGCGTATTTCATTTTATAATTTGCCTTGGTGGCGGTGTTGAGTGGACGGACCTGGCTGAAAACTTTAGTAAACCTGTCCCCGCATCATGGTCTTTCTGAGTCGAGCGATGATGCATTCGGAAACAAGAATTACGTATTCTAATCAGGTAAAACCAAAAATAACTCGAACAATGTTTCTGTTTAGCGTTAGAGCCATTAAGAAAAATACTGAATAGCATGTCTAATTGGTCTATAATAAATGACAATGAGAATAGTTATCAAGTGGTTCATCTTCTATTTATGGATGACGTGAACTTCTACACTAGTTTAAACTAGAAATGTATATTGAGATTTCCAATATTTAGCTAAAGAAGGGCGTCCTGTTTTCAAAACCGGAAGTAATCGTCTTGTGATTCAGGAGAACGTCATCAGCACTGGAAATGATCGTAAATACCTAGTACATCAAGACGTGGTTGACCGGCAGCGATTATGTGGAGATATTAACGAAGTCGCTGAGACATTATTGATTTTTGTAACGTGGTGGCTCAGAGAGAGAGAGAGAGAGAGAGAGAGAGAGAGAGAGAGAGAGAGAGAGAGAGAGAGAGAGAGTGAGTGAGTGAAAGTAAATATGCAGATATAATTATGTGACGAACATTAAAAATCAACAAATTGCCCTAAAACTAGGACTATTAACAGAATGGATACATTTCTATGGACAAATTTCAGTGCCTATTTTCGTAAACAGAGATTACGCCTTATATTAGGATGTTACTATCCAGACGCATCATTATACCCGAGCAAGTCATTCAGACATCGTGACGCATGAGAAAAAATTTTAAGAGTCTACATCATTGACCCTGCTTGTCTACTGAATCGGAATTTACAGGCAGTCTATCCAACCAAGGTCTGTAATAATAGCCAGATAATACGTGCAGTAAAGAGCATATGTATTGTTGTGAAACTCGAAAAGTGGTTTTACTAAACAACTGTTGCATTTTAAGTAACTTTCTAGACTATCAAGAAGTAGATGACTGAAGTCGAATAGAGTGACAGATGGTAGTTTGAAAAATGCATCCAGTACACTCAACTAGCAAGCATTTTTTTTAAAGAAGAATGTAACGCGATAAGAATTTGACCAAGGCCATCTATTTGCTAAAGTTTAATCCGCAATTCATAAAAAAATATTCTGTAAAACTTAAGCAAACACTTTTTTCTTACATATAATTCTGCTCGAACGTATGATAATATTTTGCAAATATCCTCTAACGTTTTTTTCAAGGCTCAAGATAATCCTCGCAAGATAAAGAGTCCGCGAATAATTCCATGAATCTTTAAATATTTTTTTATTGTTTCAAAAATCATGAAGTAGTTAACAAACTCTTTTAATTATTTTAAGAATTAGTCTAAACGTTGTAATAAACATTATATGAGTTTCTTAGACAATTTTCACCCATAATATAGACTTAGCCAGTCAAGGGAAATTTCGAGAACCTATTTTTTTCGTGCAGGGTTATGTTTTATTTTCACACGTCAAATATTTCAGAGTAATTAAAAAGCCTGCTGCTTTATTTCTATATAGCAGACTTTATAGTAAGAACCTTAGCAGTAGCGAAATTGATGTTGGCAGAAGCACTGGAACAAGGAATTGGATCTCTAGTCGATCCAGGATCTAAAGCAACTAGATTTGCAATGTTGTTGATATCATTGTTATTTGCTTTGTCGGACTTGTTCTAAGGCGATAATGAACTCTTATTCTGACTTTTGAAAAGGAAGAAATCTGCTTCGTCAGTAAGACCATAAATACACCATGTTAATGTCAGAGCATACCAATTTCTTTTTAGGCTAAAGCCATTGAATTCTAACAATTTGGAGATGAGTCATGAAACCCCTAGCAAACCATACTGTGGCAAGTCACATTTTTGGCAGGTTACAAAAGTAACGAGAAGAAAACTCCGTGATTAGTACCACAAAAATTTAGGTTATAACACTAGCCTGTTCCAATGGATGTGATTCGCCGCAAACTCTCCATTTTTCAGGTCTTTAAATTTTTCTGAATGCCGGGATGGATCTTGCCATTGAAATATATTTTATTCAAAATTGTTTCGGTGATTATTTTTTGAAAATATTTATGTGCCGTTACGATTCCATTCTACATTTGATATTTGGCCCCCAGATTCAGAATTTTTTCCAATATATGTAAATCCGATAAATTTAAGTGATTGCAATTTCACTAATTTAAATATTTGATAGTATCCGAGTATTATTAAAAGAGTACTGAATCGGTTTGTAAAATAAGATTGCCAGTGGAAATCGTTTTAATTATCAGATGACATAAAAACATAATAAGCACTAAGGTAACTAATGTGATATTAAAATCTGGCAAATCAGGTTCCAACTTCGCGTCCTTCACATAAAATCGGAAATGTTTATCAAATCCAACTACAATAGACTTAGCCTTTGCTCACATGTGCTGACATAACCGGGTGACTAATCCTATCAGTAGCAAAATCGTTGATTGAAGTAAATGACGATTTGTTTAAAGTCCTTAACTAACAGTCACTTAATTTTCAGGCAGGAATAAAAACATAACTGGTGTTCATAGCAGACTCAATGAAAGCCGAAACTACTGATTAAAATTTATTGACAATTTCACTGATTTAAATCAAGATCGTCACGTACGATTTTGTAATTCCTTGAGATTGGAATACGCTTGCCTACTGGACTGATCTGGCATTCTCTTGAGCTCATTTGGTTAATAGTACCACTGTCCATGTTTATTTTTACCCGTTGTCCAAAATTATTATATATTCCAGTAAGAGATTTAGTTTCATCTAGTACTGCAAGAACATTACCATAGACTGTTGACAACACAACTTGTTCTTCGGTTGGCATAGGCTCATCGTTATTAGATCTATAACCTAAATGAATTGATGTACCAGCAGCAAAAGTGTATCTTCGAAATACGAATGATATGTTCGGATTATTGAGTGGAATAAGCCGCATAAGCTCCACTTGTCCATGACGAGGTATAATGTTATTAGAAGGACGAACTCTGCCAACAGGAGACCTAGACCTGATACGAAGAGGAGGTTCATGAGGCAAAGCAGACCTCACAGAAACATTATGTCTTTCAGGATAATCGAAAGTTCTGGACGGTGAACTTGAATCTGCAAGAAGCAGTAGACGATTTTATTTATTTGAAAGTATGCGAGTAGAGTTTAGTTTCATTAAAACTGAATATTTAAATATTTTTGTATAATTATACTGCAACAAATAATGCACTTAAAATTATAGCTTTTATTATACTTACATATAGGATTAGGGAAGACTACTACGTTGAAACACAGAATAGAAATCACGTGCCACATTTTCCTAAAATAAGGTACCACGACTTATGAAGAATTCCAATAAGAGTAAACTAATCCGCTAAATATTCTTGAAAATGTTTTAAGATATATAGTAGTCGCTTTCGAATTCCTCATTATAAGTTAATTGTATTTAATATTCTTGCTTCTCGGCTGCGGGTGTTGTAACAATCCTTTAGATTTATGACATATATTTATGTATAGTTCCATTAATTATTATCGAAATTTATTCAAAGTATTTGATTTTGCTTAAAAAGTCAAAGAAGTTTCGGTACAAATTTTCCCATTTTACAGTCAAACCTAAATTGTTGCAACACCTTTGGAACATAAACATCTCGTTTATTGCAACTCTATCGGTGACCCCACCACTCCACATATCCGGAAAGTGGTCTTACAATTCATTCCCGCTTCCGCGCTGTCATTGGATATACGGAACATGTGACCATTGGTAGTTGGAGTTGGGGCAGTTGCGATAGACGAGTATTTTGGACTGCAATAAACAATGTAATTTAGATATTTGATTTGGTCTTGAGAAGTTTTTTAATTAGGGTTATTAAGAGATGTTAAAAAACAAAAATTTGTTATCATCAAGTTAGAGGGAACTGAAATTGTTCTGATGAGCTAAGTAATTAAGAGTAATAAGTCCAAGCCGTTTGAATTGAAGCTAGATATTTTAATTTTATCCTTGTTCTTCATAGAATTCAAATTGTAGGGTATAAAGTGGTGTGCATTTTTTGTAAGCTAAATATAAAAATATGATCAAGAAAATCACTTTGCTATTCATATCCTTTTTTAGCAAAAATGATTTTTAATTCATAGGTGGGGAGATTATCAAGAAATTCTGTATTATTTATATTGGTGAGATTACGTACAAAAATTAAGAACATTTATAAAGAATGACAACAACACTTCTTGTCTTGAGACAATTTTTAATCGACTGGGAAAATACCCCAGATCAAGAATGTCATTCATTGAATTACGACTTTCAGCTACAACTTCCACTTCTCGCCGCGAACCGCGAGCTAGATTTGCCGCCTTGAAGTCGAATTCCTATGTATGCTATTTTTGAGTTGGAAGCTATCTAATGCGACATACTGCAGATGAATTTCAGTGATCTTAACGCAGACCAAGGTTACCCTTTGGAAATCTGAACGGGTTTGAACAGCGTGGAATATTCGAAAAGTTTAGCTGCACAATATCCTGGATCGTTGTCATATGTAGGCTGGCTGACAGTCGCAAACCAGATTGTTCGAAAAGTCGTTGGCATATCTTTACGCCGTCTA